>NW_025953921.1:600000-990963 GCF_022497035.1 Daldinia vernicosa
AACAAGTCTAGGGTTATTAACCCTAATCTGTTGCAGGATATCATATGACATTACGCGGTCAAAAAAAGTATAAAAAAAGAAGATCCTTTTCTCAATCCTTCAGTAAGTCCACACTCCGCGTTGCACTTCACATAAATTCGCCAGTTATCAATGGAGATTCCTCATTTCATTTCTTTTTAAGGTTGGAATTTAATAGAATATTGAATATTTTTTATCGAGATAATTGTTACGAGTTTCTTTACTGCCGTGATTGTTGAGAAATACGTTTATGAAAAAAAGAGGTGTGCTACTAACCTAAGATTTGCGCATCTTTTCTGGTAGTTTCTAGCCGCACGGATCTTATCAAAATCCTAAAGCAAGTGACCTGCTGACAGTCATAAGAGGTCAGACACTAGCTTTATGTTTACAGCTGTAATCGGAACCCTAAACGCCATAGATATTCTCGGATCATCCTTGTCTTTAGGATTATTCCAGTCCCCCTTCTATTCCAGATAACTCTTGTCCCCCTTCTATTGGGCCTTCCATTAGGTAATATGTAAGTTAGCAATCGAAACCCGTCCCCTTGAAGGTAATTAAGTCTCTAATTCGCGAGCTCTTTAGGACACCAACTACTAGACGTGCGACAGAGGCAGCGGCTGCGGCGGGGAAGTGCCAGGTCATCGACCCGACGGAGCCGTCTAAGAAATCACCAATGGCACCTGAACCGGCTCTGTCGCACTCCGCCACAGTCGTTTCCGAAAACGATAGTGGCACTGGCGAGTCTTCAAGGACATCGAGCCCTTCAACAGAAGGGATACCCAGCCCTCATCTCCGTGAGACAGAAGTGAAATCGGAGCTTCCAGAACAGCCCCTGGAGTCTAAGGGCAAAGAGCCTTGTCGCACCCATCCACCAGTATTGGTGTCGACTAAGGTGAAAGTCGAAGTGCCTGATCTGTCTGGGACGACAGTAGCGGAAGCTACTAGCAGTAGCAGTACCATTGCACAGCCGTCCTCGAGCCTTAAACGCAGTAGAGCTATCACTGCGGCGGGCACAGACGATGGTGAAGACAATAGTAGATCGCGTTTCAAGCGTCGCATGGAAGCAGCCCCGGTTTTCATCCCATATGAACAGATCCTCAAGCACCAAGAATGGGAAGAAAACGAAATATACGGGGCATACGAGGAAGGCGAGGAATACGAGCAAGACGAAAAAGACGAGGAAGACGAGGAAGACGAGGAGGAGGAGGAGAATTACGAGGACTGGGAAGAACACGAAGTATTACCGGAATGCTTTGAAGTACTGGAAGACACGGAAGACCCGGACGACCTGGACGACCCTTACCTGGTATCACCCGAAGCCCAGCGATACTACGATCTAGGCCAGGACGCAGCCCCGATCCCATTCCACTCGTCCCTCCTCACTGGCTCCTCAAACCCACCACCTCGCGCGGAACCCGTTTACCATCCGAGTTTCCCAGAGCGTGGTCCTCTCCGCTGTCTCGACTGCAATAGTATCTATGTCGGCTTCGAGCGCTTGCTGTCCAGGAGCCGCCATAACCCAGACAGATACTACTTTGTATGTGCACAGGTACGTGACTTTCACATTTTCCCCCCTCAATTAACAGGTTCCCTTTCTATTTTCTCGTTCGTCCAGGAGAGTCGGAATTTTGTAACATTTAAAACTGATCCTTATTATTATAGTGCGGCGAGTTCATCTGCTGGGCCGACGATGAAGGAATATATGAGGGAAATCCAAGGTGTCATTGCGAATATCTATCGCGCGAAATCATGACGAATGAGAACGCCGTAACCCCTCGAAAACTGTTCTACAAGTGCGCCACGGGCGCTTGTAGGTTCACCAAGTTTGCGTCACATGCACTATCCAAGGAAGAAGTAAATGAGTATTACGGACGACAAATTTATCCTGTATAATGCTTATTGCATTTTCCTTGGGCGTTGGACAAGTTTGACATTGGTCATGGTTCGCTGTTATCATTGGATCAGACTTCTGGACTGTTATACCTCTCTGATGACAGCTTCCAACTTCTTGTACTAGACGAGTTGTAAAAGTTAATTCACATAGTTTATTTCCCCAAGACCATGAATTCATCTTGTCTAATGAAATTCTCGAGTCTTGTTCCCAGCCGAGTCTCGAGTTTATGTGATAATACCCTGAAGTAATCTAGGTTGATGTATAAGGCTCAACCACCTATAGGTACAATACAATGGTGATCCCCTTCCAAATTTCCCACTAACGCCGAACAATGCATCCATGACCTACAAGAAGCTCCTAAAAATGTGAGCGTTTCGAGCTTCTTATTCTATCAGCGCCTTGGCGGCATTCCTTATAATACGAGCGGTTTTGTCGATAATCTTTTGGACTAACGGCCAGTCTTCCGCGTCGACGGCATCCCGTATTGCCGGGAAGTAGGCCTCGTCATACCCGGACCACAGTTGTGGACCGAAGATGACGTGCTTGAACTGAGTTCGGTTTGGAATCTGCGACAGCCTGTTAATAATAAGATCAAGATAAATATAGGGGCTCCAACTCACTCCACCACCAAACTCTAGGTCTAGTAACCCGGTCTCGAAATTCGCCATGCGGCTATTGTAGTCACCTCTCCGTTGGGTCAACCCTACCGGCTCCCAGCCGTTTGACGCCACTACGCTTTGTTGCCACTCCGTCTCCCATTTCTCGAATTCAGAAACGGCCTTTTCAACCTCCTGAACTGCATTCTTAATAGGTTCTAGATTAAAGTGTCCGTTAACACCTTTATCTTCGGCCCATTGCCATAGAGCGCCCAGATATCGGCCGAGAGCGAGTGCGTAATTGCCCATATCAAAGGGCAATATCGGCTTGTCGGATAGTTCTAGAATAAGAAGCCCAAGAACTTGGCTAAGTAGATTGTGGTATATAAACCCTTGGTCTCCAACTCTGTCCATCCAGTCGAAATTATCGTACGAAGAATGGTAAGGATGGGCAGCCCCATCGAATCGAATATCGATAGAGCTAGTGCCCGCCATATCCTGGAATGCCACGTAATCGCTGCCAGCACCAAGCCCTTCAAGCTCCCCGTTGCGTTGATCCCACAACGCTCGAAGCGTAGCATTCAGGATGGGGTCAAAGACCCTGTCGATCACCTTATAGAGAACTTTGCGGAACATGGGAGATGCGGCGGCGTGGAACTCCTGGCCCGAAACAGCAGTGTCAAGGTTGATATATGCGAAGGCATTCTTCTGGAGAGCCTCCATGTTCTGTTCGACGAACTCGGTGCTGCCGATCAGGTTGTACTCCTCAGCATCCCAACTCATAAACTCAATCGTACGAAGCGGTCGCCAGCCTCTAGCTAGAAGATCGCCAAAGATGCGCGCAACCTCCAGCATAACAGCCGTACCCGAATTTGGATCGGTTGCACCAAAAGTCCAGGCGTCGCGGTGATTACCGATAATGATGGATTTTTCGTTCTGTTCGACGCCAACAATTTTACCATAGACATTCCATATCTCCTGTTGTTCTTCTTCGTCTTGTTCATTCTTCAATCGCACAACCGGCGAAGAGGAGTTTCCCGTCCACCATTCGACTTCAGGTATACCACCCCGCCACTCGTCCGGACACGGCTCGCCGAAGCCCTGGATATGCTGTAGAAGCACCTGAGCATCACGCCAGGAGAGGGGAAGACTCGGGATCTTAACGAGACCAGCCGTCTGCTCCGTCTTCATTCGTGGCTGGCCCTTCTTGCTTCCCCAACCAGGTGTGAGTACGTCTCCCACCACCCAACTCATCAGGCTAACCGCTCCTCGTTGAACACCATCCGGAGGCATGTATCGTCCAAGAGGTGCTGGCTCTCCCTTTAAGAAGCCATCTTCCGCCGGGTCGCTATATATGATGCATCCGGCAAACCCGGCCATCTCGGCGGCCTTGACCTTCAAGGCCCGATCACCCTGTGTGCCGTAATAGCGTACGAGCGCAATTGCGCCCTTGGTATTAACACCCTTATCGGAAAGCCTCTTGAAATCCTCTCTCGATCCGTAGTTGGCGTAGATTAGTGGTCCTCTCACGTCACCTGCTTTAGAATGGCCATGAAACACAAACGTCTGGCGGCCCGCCGTCTTTCCAACGACCTCCTCCTCTTCAAGGGCAGCTTTCCACTTAACCTCCTTGCCATCCTCGGACATTATTTCGACAGCCCTACCGCCGGCTTTAGGGTAATTCAGGTACACATAGTAGTCGTCGACTGTAACATCCTCCAGACCATATTTCATGAAATCATTCCGCACGTCCATCGCAAGCGCGTAGTCACCTTCAGTCCCCGCGATATGCGCGTAGCCCGTAAAATGCTGCAACGTGTTCCTCAGCATGTCCGAGTTGACTTCGCCCTGTACGTATTGACGAACAGCTTCAGGGTCGAACATGTGGCCACCGATGCGCCTCGTCATGTTTGTGAAGAGATCACTCATAAATAAGAGATACAGGAAACCCAGGATGAGGAAAACCGCAAGCAACCTACCGAGCAGAAGTATAGCAGCAGCGCTATTAATATTCGGCAACCTAAATCTTGTCCTGGTCTCGCTAGGTTCCGTATCCGCATTATTTGCGGCATCGCTCCGGCGAGGTAACCGAACAGTAAATCTAGGGAGCCGCCATCGCCACTTCCATTGTGGTAATGAGGATGCTATCCGTTTCCTCCATGAGGAAGATGATGAGCTTGAGCTCGAATCGCCTAACGGGTCCTCAACTTCTAGCTCCTGCATTTCACGCCGAACCTGCGCATCCTCGCCGTCCTCGCTTTCGTCATCGTCGAGGGTCCACTGCGACCCTTCGTCGTCGGATTCTACATACGGAGGTCGGTACCCTTGGGGCGCACGTCTCGACGAGTCGGCCTGCCTAGGACGTGAAGAAAGGAGGGATTGCGCTTCGGTTTCATGATCAGGTCTTGTATCTATGGGTGAAGAAGGCGGGGGCCAGTCCGGCCGAGAAGATCCAGGATGGCCGCCGGTCGCTTCATCGTATGTGGGTATAGGTGGTGGTGGTATATACTGAGACTTTTCGGAAGGCATCTTGGTAGTACAGCGTCATTGATGTATCGCGGGTAATAAGACTTAAAAGTCGGGATTCTAAAATAGGATACGTCCGGTGAGTACGCGTAGATATTTAATTGCTTGTCGCAGTGATTAAACGAGTGGTTAAAGTCGAGTCACGATAAAGGAGCGAAATTGATTGGAGTAGGAATTCGAAATCAAGGAAATAAGGTAGGCATAAGACGAAGTACCACCGCGGTGGTCATTGGAGGGAAAAGTAGAAGATTTGATTTATTAAGAGATTATCAAAAAATAAAAACATGAGGGCGAAAATAAAGTAGTTGGGGATTCTGATGTCTCAACGTTGTTCTAAATTCAAGATCACTCGGTCTCTCTCAGGCTAGTGCTGCCACTAATTACGAAGCACGCGGGCAACTGTGAATCTATGAGGTTAGTCATCAAGCACTGCCACAATCAGGGGCATTATGAGAACCTAATACATAGTAGTACTGCTAGTATTGTACATAGTGGACTGTATATGCAAGGGTCTACGTACTAAAAGACGACACCATCAACTAGTTATCATGTTTAGGTATATCAACTATTAACAACCATATTAATTCGGAGCGCTTTATTTTTTTAGCAAGTCAAATAGATATAAATCATATATAAATCATCAAAGTTAGAAAATGCAAGTGAAATGGAAAATCTCAGTGATTCGTGCAGAAGGTCAGACCTCTTGGCACTAATTAACTAACTCTTAAACGCACGCCTAGACTCCTGAGAAGCCTGGCGAATCCTTTCAAACCGTCAGAAATATACATATGTACACGGTTATCTCTAACAAATAGAACGGTGGCGACGCTCTCTTTTCCCTGAAAAAAAAAAAAAAAAAAAAAGAATAACCCCCCTTTCGGTACAACTTCCTCACTACGCAAACTCAAGCATACCTGTCGTAGTGAGCTATCTCGGCGACACTATACAACTACTTGAGTACGAACCTAGACTCTTCTCCCGACCGAATTCCTATATCTCAGGTACCATTATTTCTGTGGGTGCAGAATCACTCCTTCGTACTGCCTTGATGCGATATTGTCTAATGTGTGCTTGAAATGCCGCCTGCTGCTCTCAACGCTTGCCGAATCCTGCTGGTTCGTGTTTAAGTTTGAGTGAATTAGCTCAATGAGCCCATTAATGTATTTGGTAGTGACCTATCGAATATATAGTTAGCTAGATATACTTAATAATATGAGCGAGTATCTTACCGATTCGTTCTGTTGGTCGAAATAGTACACATAGCGATCCAAAATCTCAACGAATAGTTCGATTGATGTCGCCTGTTCCATGCAGGAATCCGCAACACGTAGAGCCCGTTGCAAGCATTCCAATACCCGCTTTCCATCTCGGTAGAGCTATACAAAAATCAGTTTGACTCTCTAACATAACGACTGCTACAAAACTTACACCTTCATCTGACTCGTCGATAGCGGTCATTGGCGTCGCCCACCATAAGTGGCTCGCTAGATATACCGCTCTGCATTGATCCGGTTTGCGCAGCAGCTTGCTTCCATGAAGGGCGCACTTTGTGATGAGAGTATCGTAGTTCTCTTTCCCGAAATTCCTCGTTTGATGTAGTGCATTGGCAATAATGCAAACAGCTTGGAATTGAGCTTTCGAGTCCGAAATGGCCTCTTCGTATACTGTGAAAGCCTGTGCGAAGAACTCGTATGCAACCTCTTCAAAACCTGTCATGTCGGCGGATTGACCACAGGCAGAAAATAAACGCAAAGAGAGTTCGGCAGCACCAGGGCCGTTGACTCTTGTATAGATACCGGAAATGGCAGAGTGCATGAACTTATATAAGGCACTTAGCTGGGTTTCCCAATTATCGTCATAATGCTCCCTAGCCTTAAACCGGCGTGCCAGCTTCATACCGGCTGTAATTAGGGGAGGAGTTGTTGTGCGGATTCTCTCATTTCCTTCAGCAAACGCCTTACGTACCATCTGAAGAAGACGGAATTGTGTATCATTATTTTCACCGTTGAGTAGATGAACGATCCGCGCCAACCAACCCTGCTCCTCCATCGTTTCGTCTGTTTCCAAAGCTCGCCGCTGGGGGCCACCAGGATATCCAGCAGGAGGCTGCGAACCCTCCTTGATTAATACTTTAAGGACCTCGAGAACATTCTCAAGCTGAGCCTCTGTAGATATCACGGTCTGGTTCTGTAGCAAGGTCCTGGCAACTTCACCTGCAACGGCCCTTCTCGTTGGGTAGGTTTGGGACTGGAAGAGAGGTACGTACGTGGGAAGGGATAAGGCTGTGAATATGGAAATATATCTCTTGAGAGGGGCCTGTAGCAGTGCGAGTAAGCTTTGCTGCGCTGGCGCAGAATGGAGATCGGCGCTATTAGCATGCTCTTTGACTTTGCGATTCGCATAGTCAAGAATTTGGTCTACGTAGTCCAGTCGGCTAGGATATATGCTTAAGGAAAGGTTGGTAAGGGAAACTAGTAGCGCAATTGTGTCTTGGATAGGAAGATGCTGCGCATTGACGAGATTGTTGACTTGCTCAAAGAAAACCTCGTAAAGTTTGACATTGGGAGGAATTCCACGCTGTTTCTTGGGAGTTTGAGGAGCGTCGTCCGGCTCTTTATCGACGGCTGTTGTCTCAGTATCCGCAACTGATGGGGTAGGTTCTGGTTCCGCCGGCGCATCAGTCTCAGCAGGTTCCGCAGGTTCACCATTAGTATCAACTCCGTTTGTATCGGTAGAAGCTTCATCCGGCGTTGGCTTTGCTTCCTGTTGTTCTTTCCCCAACCGGACTTTTTCCAGGAGACTTGACAACGCCTCTTCTTCTAGTTTCGCCCTGTCTTCGACAACCCCTTCTTGCGATTCCCGTTCAGCGTAAGCAGATAATCTATTCATCAAGCCAATTACGATAGCCTTGACGTTGACGTGGGGATTCAGCCGCGACACAGCACCCAGGAATTGGTCCAAGGTGTGTAAGTGAAACTCATCTGGGAAAACCTGGGTGATTATCTCTAAAAGGTACTCTTGGGCCAGGACGTCGCGGCATTGTACTACCTGTTCCAGCAGCGGGGCCAGGATACCGTTCTTGTAAGCCTCGAGATCCACCAATTGGCTTAGCCGTTCAATATTGTTGCCCACGAGAAGCTTCAGCTCCTTGCGCTCCTTAGTCCTTTGCTCCCGCTCCCGCGAATGTCCTTGATGCTGCAACCGTACCCAGAGCTTGTTCATTTCGACGAAATTCGTTAGGATGAAGTTGATCGAGTCCTGGAGGTTTCCTTCAGGACCATCGCCGTCGCCGGCAGGCAGGTAGTCCCTAGCCTGGCCGGATAAATAATAACGAAGGAATAGACCACGGATAGGATGTTGGACACCACGGCTCATATCCATCATGTCCTTCATTAACTCCTTGACCGGTGCTTCGGGTATAGACATATATGCGGTACCGACGGTTATCATGAGATATAAACGCGGAATGATGTTGCCAGCATACTGGACGAGCTCGTAGAGGTCGGCGAGGTGATTATGGGGATGATTCTCGCGAAGATGTACCGAAAGATAGCGCAATGCGTCGAAGACGGCCATATATAACTCGTAGTATTGCTTGGGGCCTAGACTACTCGTCCGCAGCTCGGCGACCAAGGTAGAGCTTCATTATAAGGTAGTTAGCTAGATGTTAGAGCGATAGAAGCTAGGTGGGCAGTAAAGTGTCGTAGCAATTGGACCATGATAAAACATACCAACACTTGAGAGCATCCATGAGTTTGCCAGGGGTATCGAGACATTTGCGCATAAGTGCGGTCTGCTGGCGCA
The DNA here is from genome assembly GCF_022497035.1 of Daldinia vernicosa. NCBI lineage: Eukaryota > Fungi > Ascomycota > Sordariomycetes > Xylariales > Hypoxylaceae > Daldinia > Daldinia vernicosa. Next base: position 608,839 of record NW_025953921.1, read on the forward strand.
CAGCAATCAAGGCATCTTCCAGCAATCTCGCCTGGTCCTCAGGCGGAACGGGTGTGGTGGACATTTTGGAGCGTGATGTCGATAATAATGGCCGAGTTTGCAAAGGAAAGGATTACCGTAAAAGCTCAATAATATCTAATATCTCGCGCAAGTCATTGGGTCTCCGTCCGTTTTGAATTCGATGTCGAGATGCAGGAAGAGCCTGCTGCAAGCAAGGGGTCGTTTAAGAAATCGGGATGCCTGGCGCAGTTGACGTTAGCGGGATGAGATACAGAAATACAGCAGTTGAGTCCAGCTTATTACATAGGTAGAGCTACATACCTCGTAATCTCTTGGCGAAAGCATTCGTCAGCCACATGCCAGACTGCCACAGGGGCTAGGTTAGTGACACTAGCTCTTAGCCATTTCAACCTACCGCACGTGCCACCTTACTAGTGACCTACCTAAATCTAGTGTATCTTTGCCAACTGAAAGCATTTAAAAGTTTCAACGTTCAAATTGACAACACTTCAAAAAATATATGTCATACATAGTCCCTCAAACATTTCCACCAGTAGCAGCCCACAATACAGCACGTCGCCAATGGAAGTATACAAATACAATATGACATGATAACCATTATTATAACAATACTAACGATGAAATATACCATATTGCCTCTAATAGGTGATACACAGTTGGAAGGTAAGGTTGCTTACCTGAGTATCGTATATTTATAAGACCAATGCTTGAAATACTAGAAAATCATGCAAACACGTCTATCAAGTGTGAACAAACAGACAAGTGGTGTTTCCAGAGCATATGGAACAAATTAGGCACAAACTGTTACAATGCCTCAAGGCAGCTATTCGTAAATAATTTTATTTGCGAGGCAATTATTCTTAAAACACTTCCAAATCTAGCTCGATAAATTCCATCTACGGTAATTTGTCTTTGAATAACAGGAGTTACACGATAATAACCACCGACTGTTAAAACATACATTAATGACACACTACAGTCTATCTATTACACACTAAATCGATAACCCAAAATTACCATATAAGCAGTTTCTCAAAGATAGGCAGCTTATAACGGCCAGTAATTGCCATCATTGCCGCCAGCCCAATGCCACAGACACCCACCACACTTAGAAAAGGGGCTACCACGTTCCCTTGGGCCTTCTTAGCCAATTCCCGAGTGGCCTGGCCTGGCATAGGATGAACCCAAGCAATCCTTCCCTTGAACGTCTCCTCGCCGTCTATGAAATCAAGTACCAGCCCGTTGCGTATGGCTTTCTTGTGGGTAAGTCCCAGCGCCCAAGAGTCCACCCATTTCGGGGAGTAGGGCATCACCCAGGTGTCAACGAACCAGAGCCAAGTTGTCCGCTGCGTCTGATTCCGTATCTCGTGGGCCGAGAAGTTGCAGCCGTGGTGAGCGCCCTCTAGTCGTCCGTCCTGGTATCGCTTGAACGCGGCAGACAATACCTTGGTATTCGGCCCCTTCCCACCATACTCCCCGTTTTCGTCGTTGCGGTATGGTTTCAGGACACTATGTAGAATGTTGGTGAGAGCAAGAACATCCTGCATGCCATTCATATACCCTTGCCCAGGGTTCGGTGTGAATTTGTGTGCAGCATCGCCGACGAGCACGATTCGATCCCAGTACCAACGCTTCAGTACTCCCTCCTCGAGGTTGGTCATGCCTGCGTGGATACGCTTTGAGAAAACGTCTTTTACCTTCAACTTCTGTCCAACGGCCACATCTCCCCACCGTTCACCACACGCGATGACATCCTCTTCTGTATATCGGGTAGGTTCCCTAGTTGGGGTCGAGAGACGCTCATAGATAAAAATCCAACCCCGGGTTTTCCCAAGGACATATTGTACTTTGGTAAAAGTCAGTAACAGCTTCTTAAATGGAGAGGTCTCTAGATTAATTATCTTGAGGCAACCGTTCCTTCGAAAAACTATTGACTTGGAAAAGAAAATGGGAACACATACCAGCATGGCCATCACAATGTGAGTTCCCTCCCAAGCCTGGCGGGCCGTCGTGTTTGTCGCCCTGCAAAGGAAACGAGGCCCACAACATCCTATATTCGGCTAAGAACGGCTTCTCCTGATCGATTTGGATTTTGGGCGAAGCCTTCAAGGCGATGTTGCGCATGTGTTTTCGGACAGTGCTGTGAACACCATCGGCGCCGACGACAATAGACGCATCGTACCGTGTTCCGTCCGCACAACGGACGGCCACACCCCAGTCGTCGGATATAACATCGGTCACTTTCTTATGAGTCAAGACACGAGCCCGGTCAGATTCACTCAAGCCTTCGTAAAGTCCCTGAACCAACTCGGCCCGGTTGAAGATGTAGCTCGAAGAGCCAAAACTTATTAAGAAAGCGTGTCAACACCGGAGACGAATTAGAAGGGGGGTTGACGATGAACTTACTCTGCTCTGAACTCGTCGATAATCGATACCTTTTTATACTCACGGCCGTCTTCGGTATATATCCGCCCTTCAGTGAGTTCCACGCTTATCTCGCGAAGTCGCTCATAAAGTCCAAGCTGTTTAAAGACGCGCATCCCGTGGGGGCCGATAACTAGGCTAGCACCGGCATCCTCGAAGACGCTCGGTCTACGTTCGAGGACGACAAATTCGATTCCGGCTTTCGAGAGCGTATGAGCCATAGTTAAGCCCACAGGGCCGCCACCAACTACAACAACTCTAAACTTTCTGCCAGCCATTGTAGGTCAAGATGTTGTTCTTCGTTGCTTCTTGAAAATTAGTTGTTTAATGTAATGTGAAGCTGTCGTGATGCTAGATAATAGTAGGATAGTAGTAGGATAGTAGTCCGTTGGTGCCTGTGAATACATGATAATAGTTGTGGTGAGTCTGGACATGACGCTTTTTATATAATTTCCTCCACCGTTACGAGTTATTACTTAGTCCTTGTTTGCTACATCGTATGCTCCATGAGTTCCGCAGAATCGTTCCATGAGGCCCATTGGTTAAAACCCTGCTGTGACTTCTTGGTCACAATGATCATAACTTGCATAAGAGAGCAGAGCCCGTGTGAATTTACCTTTCGGCCAATATTAGAATAAGTGCCTCATACGGGAGGTAGGTTGCCAAAGTTTAGGTACAAATAGCATGCCTGCTTTTATCGACCAACACGGAACCGGCTACTAACCTAGACGCAGAGTCCTTATTTGATGATAATGTCTCTTGTATCATCATACCCACATGTCAAGCGTTCGTTAAATCCCGAATACAACACTATAGTTTCCACACTGGTATAGCCCCATTATAACACAACATCATAACGTTAACGCTCTACCGACATGCTTCAAGTTACGACCTTTACCAGGGTATTTCTTCTCGTGCAAGTAAATGTCGTCTTGGGGCGGAATTCTGCCAGACGAATTCCTAAGGGTTTGACAATCGAAGCCGCGGAAATCGTGGGTGACATTCCGATTTGCACCGGCAGTAGAACTTCCGTAGTCGTCAGTTATGCCACCCCCGTCTGGCCCGGAGAATAATTCAACAACAAGCACATTCAAGAACAAGAGAGATAGAATCTTGTACAATATCCCGTCCTTGTGGTTGACGGCGTATCCCCAGAGCGGCCCCGTTTTAGTTTGGGTAACAACAAATTTGACAAATATAGTGAACGTCGGGCGGACTACATATTGCGATGCTAAAGGGGTATCATCGTACCTTAGACTATACTATTAGTATTAGTTACTGAAGGAAAATATTTCACCTAACATGGGCCTTAAATTATAGAGAAGAACTGCAACTCACGAAGTCGAATCCAACTATTCCATTGGCCAGTATCTTCTTAACATGAGTACCTGGGCTATAAATCAACCCGACTAGAGGCCTCGTCCGCGAGTGTCTTCGCCCTCGGGTTGGTATAGTTTCCCGAGTTCGGGTCCTATCGGACACCGAAATACACGGAAGCCATCGGCGATTATATATAAAGCCGCGTATGTCACCAAAGGCCAAGATCACTGTGCCCCTTGAAAACATAAACCTGCAGGAACGGAGCGATCACCACATTTCCCGCTCGGATTTACATATTAGAGGTGAGTTCGTATCTTTACTGTATTAGGTAAACACACATGTTAGGCAGCCAAACACATAGGTATATCATCTGGTTAGCCTTACATCGGCGACTATCATAAACAACGCAAGATGGGTATCGACTGCTGTCTACCTAGGTACGTACACCGAATTTCCTATCATGCCTTAGTTGCTCTATGTTCTACGCTGCCGCATAGACTGCTCATACTGTTCCGCCTGGGCCGCGCTCGCATCTGCCATGCGATCAAAATGATCAAATAGCCGGTCAGACTTGAGCTTCTCGTTAATTGCCTGGCGGTCCCAGGCGTTGACGCGGTCGCCCGCTAAGCCAGCGGCATCTGCATTGCTGCACTGCGTCTCGAACCACCGCCTTCTATCACGCTGCTCCGCGCTGGGCCGCGCGGTGCGATATGCCTCCTTGAGATTCTGCCAGCCTCTCGTACCTCCTACATCTTCAGCGACGTAGTGGCCGGCGCCGTCGAGGCACACAAAATCATGCGTGGCATCTGTGCGCCCTAAAACCGTCATCTCGTGTTCCCAGTTGTCGCCGAAATCGTACGTATAGACCATCTTGTGGCCGCTGTACTTCGGGTCGTCGAAGAGGTGGCGCAGCTTGTACGAGTCTGCTTTCTTCTCCTTGGTGTTCGGGTGCCGTCTTGTGCCTTCATGCATGCGGTCAATCCCGGAGAAGGCCGTCTGCTCGACGGGGTCGACGACGCGGAACAGATATTCCTGCGGTGCGGATGGGTCGGGCTGTCGCCCCATGCTAGACGTCATCATCATGTACTGGTACATGCTCAGCGGGTCGTCTGGCATCGTATAGTCTGGATTTAGCACGGCGAAGTCGAAGGAGTGGGTAGTTGACCAGCCGAAAGCAAGTTGTAGGGCCATGTGCAGGTGATAGAAGACAGCGTCGGCGGGACAGGAGAGAGTGCGAAAGACAGGCGGATCTGTGATCTTCTCAGGTGCTAACTGGAATTTCACAATGTAGTTCTGGTGGTGGCATCTCTTCTTGTGCGTCGGCCATGAGGCGGCCTGACAATCTTTGGAACAGTAAGCTGTTTTCTTACACCGTCCACATTGCTGTAAAGTTGTCGAGCTGGAGGTCTTGTCGCATTTTGAGTTGCCACATTTTTGTGTTGTTTCTGTGGTTGCCATGATGCTGATGAATCATAGAGGACTATACGTCAACTCAGTGGTTACGGTTCTCTTGCTCGGGTATTTGTAGAACAACTACGAATTTCCTGACGCGGGTTGACGTTTTGATATAAGGTAGGTAGTTGCCTAGAATATGTTTGTTTATCGTATCGTCAAACGGTGGTGTTTGACAAATTTTGCTTGTTTACCAAAACCATTGGCTAACCCGTAAACCCCACCACTTTTACTGTTAATGTGTCAAAGCGTCTCCGGGAAACGTACACCAGCAAACCGTGAAATAGGTGCAAGTTGATCGTCGTTGGGAGAAAGACTAGACTAGGGCCAATCAGGAGAATCCATGTTGCCCGTTATAGAAGTATAAGAACATCTTATCATTGGCTATCTCATCCTATTATCCCAGTAAGAAGCAAGGTTTGTACTACATATGTACATAAATCCTTTTCTATCATTTATCATTAGATAGGTTAGTAGTTACGTTTTTATGATCTGAAGTATGATGTCTCTGATAAGCCATGTTAACAAACCACAGGAACGAGCAATTCGTTTAATTATACTGTGTAATCTACTTCATTATTAAGTACTTGTATGGCAACCAACCGGCGAAGCCAGACGCCCTCCCGATGCCTATATCCACGTTTCCCGTTATCTATATTACTTAGTCACCTACATAATTAGGTACCTAAGGTATCGGATACCATCTCTATGCAATAACTTTGGACGCTTGCGAATGAAGATGCCGGTAGGACATTACTGGCCTAGCAGCTCTTGAGCTATTTGGATCTTCTCCTCTTCGCTCAACTCATGGCTCTTGACCTTCTCCGCTTTGGCCGCATCAAAACGCCATAGGCCGCCCGTCTTGTCCGCGTCGCCATTCGTGCTTAATCCCACGTTGGGACCTAATGTTCCAAGAGTCACATCTGGCTCAGTGAGAGCAGTGAAATATCTCCGCTCCCACTCACGACCCTCTGACTGCTCCTTTTTCCGCATTGTCCTCTGCGCCTGCTCGATCTTGCTCTTCTCCTTACCGACGTAATCCATATCCCCTTTAGCAATGCCTGCCGCAACGTTGGCCCACGCGCGTCGAGACTCCAGTGGGTGTTGCTTCTCGAGAGGCGCAACCTTGAGTTCGGTCGTGGGACTGTCGGTAGGATCCCAGCTTCCAATGAGAGTCTTGGACGAGTTGCTCTTTACTGGGCCGGAATGGATCTCGAACGCCTTGGTCCATTGACCAGAGCAATTGTAGAGCACGTCCTTTTCCTTGCCGGTTGGATACAGAGTAGCCGTAAATGAGTTCTTCTTGCCGCTTATCCAGCCCTTGCCGCTGTAGTCTATTTTAGCAGTAAACCCTGTCGACGAAGTGATGTAAGAGGCGCCTTCGAGCTCAATGAAGGGCGCGCCAAAAATTAGACCTTCAACGTGAAGAGATGGTAGTGTGATCAAATAGGTATCCTTCTCCCCAGGCTTGGAGGGGTCGGGAACTGCTAATACTGCGTGTCCTATCTGCTTGATGTTGATGGTCTTGGAGAAGCTAGCCTTTTGGGCGTTGTATCCTTGGAGATGGACCCCCGAGGTCTCATTGATAATACTGTATGCCGTTGCTGGCGGGTGGTGGCTAAACCATAGGGTTAGCCTCGGTATTTCTAGGTATTGCCTCTAGATATTGCTCGGTTTGGTTGCGCCAGACTTACTTTACCTGCTCACTGATCAACTCGGTTGTGCCTGCGTCATCTTCCCATTTCCCTAGAAAGAGTTCACCCAAAAAGGGGTTGAGAGGCTTCTTCTCGTTTCCATATTGTTCGCTGCGACTTGCATATTGCTGCTTAAGTGTAGTCAAAAACCATTTGAGCACCAACAAGGCCCTCTTCGCTGGATCCGGCTCCTTCGCTGGCGCCGCGAAGACGCTAGGATGTTCAGCCCAGTACGAACTGAACTCGGTGAGACTCGTAGAAGAAAGGATGAAAGGCGGGGCCGTGAGAGAGGAGAGGTCGCCGTTGAAAGAGGCAATAGACTAATCGCAAGGTGGTCAGCTCTCAGCTCGTAGTAGAACAAATGGAGGAACGGCAGGTCAGGTTAATTTACCTTGAGGAAGGCAGCCCAACTGGAGCCAGCGGCCTGGGCATTTGGTGTAACTTCTGACATGGCTGTGAGGTTTTTTAAGACGTCGCCTACGTATACAAGTTCACGGACACTACGTGATTCTGATGATATACTATTTGATTAAGAGAACCCTCCGTATTTCAAAGTCCGATGAGGTTGGGTTCGAGTGCGCGAAAGATGGCGGGCCGACGAGAGAATAATAAATTATGGCGGGGGGATACAGAATTCCACAAGCAATCTGAAGCTAAAAAAGGGGCGGAAAGTTGGGCTAGGTATGTACTCCTTATCCCTGATAAGAGCTACCTTATACCTATATGGCAATAATATAAGGCGCCTTGTTTTCGGAAGATGCGGGAGAAGCTAGAATGACAAAACCAAAAACGGATTGTGTTCTTTCAGCTGTGCAAATGCAGAGCTGGCAGTATGAGTAATGTGATAATTTATTAGAAGAGAAGGGGTCTGTCTTACTTTGACATTTGACGTCAAAAAAATAAAAAAAAGTCCCCAAGGTAAAGTTCCCCACACGTCATCGACCCTACCATCGACTGGTTTGGTACCTTGACATTATCCCTGTTTGAATACGCGGATTGGTGGGATCTGTAATCGACTTAAATCGCGTGCCCAACTTTGAAGTTCATCGCTGTGCTACGCCATCTAGCTACATGTAATAGTACATACATAATACCCAGATATATGTATCTACCAATAACCAGATAACTAGGTACATAAGTACCTATGTGATACGTAAAACAAATGTGCGTCAAAGCTACTTCATAATGCAAAGCTAAATATATTAGACTCTCCTCGTATTGTTTCTTGGGAAACCTACATATAGAAAAGTTAAGTTTCCCGGGTAGGTACCTACCTATGTATATATGCGGGTAACTCGTTGGGGACCAATCAACCTTTCCCCTTTCCCTATCCTACCCCGAGACTATGGCGTTGGCGTGTACATATTCTATACATAAACGTGCAATTTCCACTAACCTTATAGCATCACATTGCATTTCGATATACCTATTTACCAGCAATTATTCCAAGCTGATATTCGCCATGTGCTTAGCTATGTGCTTAGCTATGTGCTCGGAATGGGAAGAAGTTTTGCATTCGTCGTTCATAGAGCTATAAGAATATACAGTTGGATCCAATTAGGATTAAAAAACTTCATTATAAATTACATTCCATCCCGGGTATCATTCCAAGTCACGTGTCCCCTTCCCTCTGCGAAGTCTATGTATAACGCCGCCCGTCCAAACAGTACGTCTCTGCTGAATGAGACAGTTCGTTTATGTCATACCGACCCGTACATATATAGAACAGAATACCAGAGATTGAAAGAGACAAAATGGCCCTACGTTGGGCCGTGACATGAGCTTTCTAGCTTCTGAGCTAGCTGCCCATTTATACCAGAAAACCGACCCTCAGCAACATCTCCTAGGATTGCCCATCGCGCAATGTGACATTGTTGACGTCCTGGATCAAACGTCCAAGCTAAGCATTCTGTTGAGTGATCATTGCAGATTTTGAGACATGCATCAACTTCTGTGACCTTGTCTATGGTTTTGCTGTACTCGTCCAGGCGTCCCACATAATCCACGTTAGATCGAATCGGTTCGGCAATAAACGAAGCGAAGTTCGGAGCGCCATAAATCTTCCCCAACTGTCTCCAAAACACGGGTTCCGTCATATTCTTGAACGTATCGCCTACATGTAGCATAGCGTCGTCGTTGCCGAGGCCGTGGAACGACACTAAGGGCAGACAGAATCTGTCGATCCACATCCGCGTCATCCAAGGGGGTTCGCCGTTAAACAGGCGTCGGTATGTCTCGTCAAGATAGATGCCTATTTTCATAAACGTTGTAGAAAGTAGCTTATCGCCATAGATTGCCGTGGCCGATTCCTGGTGGCCCTCAGCAACGACCTCGGGATGCTCTTCGTATAGTTTGCTCAGAGCAGCGCCGGATATAACTACGGATGATCCGCCGTGTGGGAAACGACCCTTGTAGTCGCCTACAGGGTTACCAATGAACTGCGGTTTGCCGTAGTTTAAGTGTCCCAGGAGCAAAGCCAAGGATGATTTGATGATATAGGTGTCGTCGTCCAACATTATGTACCACTTCTTTTTCGGCATAGTGTGCCAGATATATTCGAGACTTGGGAGAAACTGAACCGCATGTTAGTATGTGTTGGCTCGACCAATAATTTAGGTATATCGAACCTTCATCGCATCTAGTTCCCATCCCATGTCCTTGCCTAACGTATCAGCTAACATCCACTCTTCGCCGTCAACAGCATCGGCAAGGTTAATATATTTCATCACGCGCTCGTGTTGTTCTTGGCCCCTTAGAGAGCCTCGTTCTAGGTTCCACCCAATGATATCGATGACCGGCACTTCTTTCCCACTAGCCAATGTATAATTCTTCTGACCCGGGAACAGCGGAAAATCCTGAACAACGATGGTGTCCGCATTTAAGGACTCGCTACTCAACGCTTGCAGCGCCGCTGGAACCCTTTTTTTTGTCCCAAATCCGGTCTTGATTACTATGCCGATATCATTACTAGGGTCGATGGGGTAAGGTTGCGGCTTGAAGAGCCAGGAATCGCTCGGGAGGGCATTCTGGTAATAATCTTGCATAACATTTTGTTGGAACCGGAAAAAGGATCGTGGTCGACTATCGTATGGTGTTAAACTATAAAGAATGAATAGGAAAACCAAGGCACCCAGGCCAATTTTTTGCGGGCGAGACATGCGTGTGATGCAAGAGCGGATCGATCTTCGTTCGGCGATCCCCATCGTGATGGTGGATGTTGATTGCTGTTGTCGATTATGTCCGTGCGACCGAGACCAGCAGCCAAACGATGCTGGCTGATCAAACCGAGAACATGCGTATCAAAAAACGAAAGTCTGAAACGATTGTAAATGTTTTCGTAGACAATTCAAAATTGGAGAGGAAGAAGTATGGGAAGTTAAGAAAAGGGGAATACAGGTTTCTAATGCTGACCCCAATACGAGAAAAAAAAGGAAAATGAGAACTGCGAACTTTTTTAAAAACTTAAAGATGAGTGGTAAAGATGTGCTGAGCCCTCGATATGCGGGGGATTAGGAGGTTTAGTGACGTCCAAGGTTAAGCTAATTCTAGGATTGATCTCCTTTAGATGGGAAATGATGGACGCCATTGCGGAACGGAGTGCTAAAGTTGACCAACCAAGCGATAACTAATGCAGCCGCGTTCCACTAAAGTACACTAAAAAAACCTGGCATTGTACAACAGCCGGACCCAGCGAACGTACTATAAATGCACTGTTGGGTGAAGATTACGCGTTCCCAAAGGTAAAGCTACCAGGGGTGCAATTGAACCTTACCCCTTGTTAACCTTCTACACAGTAGCATATATAGGTATGTACATATCCATCAGGTATTAATGGAATTTATGACTTTTATCGGTTTATTACCTCAGCAACCTCCTAGAGAGCCAATCATACTACGTAAATTCTACTACCGACTCTGTCTCTATCAAATGTTTCATTTTTAAGAGTAGGTAGCTTTATATATAACCTCGATTGCGGAAAACCCCATTGCGGAAAACCCCATTGCGGAAAACCCCGATGCCACAAGTAGATCTTAATGGTTGCACAAGAGAGTTATTAATATTAGGTAAAAAGTATTGATTTGATTAACTAGTTACCGGACGTTTCAACTACGTTAAAGCGTATTTTCTATCAGAAGAGATACCCAAGCAACTCTATCCGCGTATTTAAAATAAGGCACAATTATAAGGTAAGGTATTGTAACAAAGCCCTACGTATCAGCAATTATGCGGGTGGGTACGCTATGGCGGAACCACGTCTACAAATTAAAGGACGAGGACCAACAGGACTTACCTATTTACACCTACATAGGTCATGTCATAACATACGACGGGACGCCAGCTTTTATAGACTACTACATAAAGTACTACCAGGTAGATAGGTCGATAGTTATATTAAATTATCGCTAGATCACTATTTCACCACAACATCGTAAACATTATCCCCGAAAGTAATCAGATTCCTTCGCCCCACTAGGCTTGCCCAGGCCAGTAATGAGCTAGGCATTATGATAGCTTATTAATAGACAGACTCGGGTAACCATTCATGGGCCCTGAGGCTTAACCTCTAAACTTTCTTCATTACTGATCTCCTTCAACCGCCTAGGTATCTATTAATCCGAAGACGACATGTTACAATTCCTAGGGCCCGAAGGCCCTCCCATCACATCATTCATCATGAGAGGGTTTGGGTACGTAACCCTAGCTAGCTTGCTGTTCTTCTTGTTTCGCTTGTATCAAGTTCGGATGATGTTTCGGCGAGTTCAAAAGCAACATGGAATTGTGAGTAGCTTCTAATATTCGGCCCCAGAGGCTTCAGAAAGCCGTTAAGAAGCTAGAATCCTATTAAGTATATACATATCTCCCTCTAACTAATCGCCATTTGTAGCCAATTATGCCCCATTCGTTTCTTTTTGGCCACCTTTTAACGCTCGCTAAGATTAGCATTAAATAGTATGTATAAAGCACGTTCTAATGCCCCAAATCCTACTACGTAAGAATATAGTAATTAAAATCTGATAGTAAAATTCCACGAGACGGCCATGGCCAATGGATGTTTCTTCACATTAAGCAAGAATACCCTGAGATTGCAAATCAGGGTATTGTTTACATGGATGTATGGCCGATTGGCTACCCGATGTTTGCAGTCTATCATCCCAATATGATGGCGCAATTCATTCAGGAGAACAGTCTCCCTAAATTCTGGGCTATGCCGCAAGTCGAATTCAAGGGCTTCACCGGAGGTCAAGACCTGGTGAATCTAGACGGTTTGGAATGGAAAAAGGCTCGAAGCCTATTTAATCCTGGTTTCTCGGCGAAGAATCTATTATCTCTCGTCCCTGATATGATAGAGGAAGTCTTAGTCTTCCGAGAACGACTCAGGAAAGTTGCCGCTAGCGGGGAAGTTATAAAGCTCGAAGATTATACGACTAATATAACCGTCGACATAGTCGGGCGCGCTGTACTGTAAGTGTGAACAATGCGATTCTATTCCCGGCATTCAATGCTTAATACAGCAATAGGGGAACGCGTCTACAAACACAGACTAAGCCAAACCGCTTAATGGAAACAATGAAATCCCAGTTAAGTCTACTCTACTTTGGGCTCGACATTCTCAAGCAACTAAATCCAATTCTTCCGTTGAAAAATTGGATATACAATCGGATGATCCGCAACGAGTTGACCCCTTACATTCTCAACACGGCTCAAAATTACGAGAAGATTGAAGGGCCCAAAACTATTGTCGCCCTAGCTCTAAAAGAATATATCAACGAGGTGCAAGATTACACCGCAAGAGGGAATATCCCGTCTGAGTTCGTTGAGCGGGTTATCAAACATATCAAGATCTTCATGTTCGCCGGGCACGATACTACTGCTACGGTTCTCGCGTATATATACTACATGCTTAGCAAGCATCCGGATAAAGCAGCCAAGATACGTGCCGAACACGATGAAGTATTAGGTACCGACCCAGCTGCCGCTGCAAGCTTGATTAGAGCCGATCCCACATTACTGAATAAATTGCCGTATACGATGGCCGTCCTGAAGGAAACACTCCGCCTATTCCCGCCCGTAGGTGGCAGTATCCGTCAATCCCCGCCGGGACACTTCCTTACGCATCCCGAAACCGGGGTCCGCTATCCAACCCACGGTTTCATGATGCATTCCTCTGCAGCGACGGTATTACGTGACCCAGAATACTGGCCCGACGCTGACTCGTTTATTCCGGAGCGATTTATGACGCGTGATGAGAGCGATCCCTTGCACCCGGCGAAAAACGCCTGGCGGCCATTTGAGATGGGACCTCGGAATTGCATTGGCCAGGAACTGGTTTTTGTAGAAGTACGGCTGATCCTTGCCTTGACAGTACGTGAGTTCGAAGTCGAAGAGAATTACCCAGCAGATGCACCGTCGTGGATGGGCGTCAAAGCGTACCAGATCACTAATCCAGAAGTTATTTCCACGGCTCATCCCAAGGACGGTCTTCCCGTAAGGATCAAGTCCAGGAGCTGAGGTAATTTGGCCAGTTTATTTTTATATAGTGTAAAAAGCTAGTATCTCTTCGTGTGCATAGTAAACTATTCTATCTGCAATACATTAAAAGTTGATACTTGACTTACTCAAACCAGCCAGCCTAATACTGTCCGAAATTACCCCTGGATTGTATATTCGTAGGTAAACTACTAATTCCTCATCGTAAGAAACTCGAGCTATAAACATACTCCGAAATAGTACCATTCCGATTATCTTAAGGGGCTATAAGTTCTGCCCTCTATTACACCAACTCCTGCCGGCCGTCTTTCGTGATATAAGTATTTTTCATCCGCTCTATCAAGCATCATATGAAGCAAGCACTCGCGACTATTATGATCGATTATCTACTCCTTGAAGATTTGTCCCATGCGAATATCGAGGGTTCCGATGTAATAGTCTAGGGGTGGTATATACAGCGTTTCGTACCACCGTAACAACTCTACCACGTTGTCAAATGTCTCTACCCCGTACTGGCCCTGATCAGCCACGTACCTCCACGCCCACTCCTTGCCAGTTTCATCCTGCCGGCAGTAGGCAGCAAAGCATGTTGTCTCGGGGCCCATACCGCACTGCCAGCCGGCCTTAGTCTCCCAGTCCTCCAAACCAAACTGTTTAGCCAATTTATCATCAGGCCCAAACACGCGACAAGCGGCTCCTCCCTCGTCCTCGCCCAACCCGTCCCAAAAACGCACCTGCTGGCCCTCCGCTCGATACTGCGGCCATCCATGACCCTCGAGGCTATCTACCTGGCTCATGAGTACCTCAAAATCGGCAGGAAACTTAAGCTCGGGATCTATCTTGCGTAGTTCCGTTTCTATACCGTTCTTGTAATCCCTCCGGAATTGCTCTCGACGGTTGGCATCGGATCCGATGTGTACGCCGTCTAGTGCGAAAGCTCGCGCCAGAGCATCCCACTTGGTCATCACGTCGGCGGGCACGTGGATCTGGAGCGACGGGTCTAGTCTCTCTGGTCGCGAAACGTAGAGCAGATTATAGAAGTACTCTTGGCATACTTCGGAGATGCGGTTGGGGCTTATCGACGCCTTTTCTGCCGAGAGAGCCGCTGCCTCAACATGCTGTACGAAGTGCTGGAACGCGGTATGATTATGTTGTAACACGCTGTCGCGATAATGCGTCAGAGCTGCAAGAATCTCTTCTTCGGGAGATTGCATCGTTTTTAACTATGTCTGTCGCTTCGACAGTAACTATCTCTGCTGTTGACAGGTATGATTTCGTTGTTTAAGTACTTGGGTATGTATGTATGGTAGTTTCGATCGCAATGGGCTACACGATCCTTAATAAACCTTTATTGGTTAAATTGAGTATGGTGTGAAAAGAGAATAGTTACAATGGAGAAAGCTTTAGAGGTTTAAATACTATAATTGATTTCGTGATGGTCCAACATCCCGCAACACTTATGTTACATGATTTAATCATCAGACATGGATACTGGATGACTCCATTTATATATCCAATGAACTAAAGGGATCAACCTCGCTACCGGCTCTTCCGCCTAGACTCTACGATTGAGCCCACATCAACCATGATCTTAACTAGGCAACCAGACGACTGCCTAGTAACTAGCATGGAGAGAGCAGCTCCTAATATATAATATTGTTCATTAGGCATGTCATTCAGCCAAAGGTCTTGATGTTAGGTATCTCGATGATTTTGTCAACGATCTTCACCCCCGGCCGTTGTCCAAGGATCTAGAAGTGATTTTAATGATAGTTTCATTAAAACTAGTACAGCGTCCGAATCCGAACCTTCTACTTTTCTCCCCGTTGCATAATTAGAGACTTAGTAAATAGCTATATTAGTACTGGTTCTAACATTAATCATTGTTCATCTTAGTCGAAAGGCCATTGGGACGTTTTGGTCGCAAGATTCACTTCGGCAATAGGTAGTCTTATCCTTTGTACATCAGTCAGAATCTTATTCTTACTTATTTGATCCCTCTTACTTGCCGTGGGTCAAAGTAGATATGCCAACAGACCCGTTTCCATATTACAACTCGAACATATCTTATACGAAAAGCTATATCATGACCATCCGTTAAGTCTTTGACGAGAAGAGAGCAATTGAACTGTAGTTTATTTGGACTGTAGCTATCTTCAAATAGGTCCAACCGATTGAGCAAGAATAAGAACGCTGCGGTTTATGCTGCCGGCATTTAGGCGTGTCTGGCCATTAAATTCCGAGCTGAGCAAGCAGATCAAAAAGAGAATTCGCTAGAGTTTCCATAAAGACACCAAACCCTTACAACCTTGCTCCGGTAGTTCTAGTTATCCATTAATGATTGATACATGTTGATGGTCCTCCTAGGTATTTGAAGGGATCATCGCAGTTCGCATGATTGCTCTCCTCCGCGTGACCCTTCTCCAAAATAGTATCGTTAGACATATCACCATCGTCTATGGTGTTACCAACCTCCACGTAGTCTTCACTTTTGGAGTCCTCCACGCAGTCTTCACTTTTGGAGTCGTCACTACTAGATGCGGAACTAGCCTCGGGTTCCAATTCGATTTCCGACTCGACTTCTGAGTCGGTTAGATAGTCGGTTAGATAAGCTGAAGATTTAAGCTGTTTTCCCAGCTTCTTCTCAGCCCGTGTCATAGCTTTTATTGCCTTATCAATCGCCGAGTGTAGGTCCTCGTTAACTTCGGTTCTTATTTCCGCGAGCCGACGCTTCCAGAAACACCATCGCTCAAGACTGTAGCCACTGACACCAGAATATAATGGTCCGCAACTGTATGGACGACCCGTATTCGGACCTTCAGGATAATCCGAAAAGGCATGGTCTAGTGAGTCAACGAAGATACGACGGGAACTCTCAAATATCCACTCGGTCGCAACTCGAATTCTGGTCTCTACGACGGTTGGCATGTCTTGGATAGGGGTAAATGGGGTCTCTAGTCCCTCTCGTAGTTCCCATATCACGTATTTTTCCCATATCCCTTGCTTGTGATGGAGTCTAGCGAGAAAAGAATTGACGTTCACCCACTCAGGTTCCGTGAACTCTTCACCACTGTTGAAATTAGGATCGAATGTGGGACCTACCAGGAAAGTTAATAACTCGTACTCAGAATAGATGGACCGCGGGTACCTACTACGATTCCAGTTGTCTCTCATTGCGATATCTATATCAGGTAGGTCTTTCCACATCTGAGTATTGGCCTGGATGGAGTTTAATTAGCGACACGTGATATGAAAATTCGGTATACATACCTTTTCTCGTTCCCCAATTTTCTCCAGTAAGATCACTATATTGAAAAGGACGTCTTGCACTAAAGTGCGAGGTGGAACCTGGCTTGCAATGTCGATGAGGCTTTCCCAAAATTGCCATACAAAATCCTCTGGCTGTAGTCCCGATGTCTCTGGAGACGAGTATTTGACCAAGGCCCTAACAAAATGATCCGCCGTTTTTATCGGCTTTGTCGAATGCGATAGTTCCAGTGAAGACACTAGGAGGTCAATTATGCGCATGCCTATATCTCCCAGGTATATGGCCTTATTTTTCAGATAGGAAAAGTCGACTTCATTAGTTCCCACCATGGTCGCAATTAGATTCCAGAAAGTGAAGTTCCGAGTTGTGAAGGTGTGTAGTACCCTATTATCATAAGCTTCAAGAAGAATAGGGAGGAGTATCGGTGCTGGATATAAAGTGTAGTGGATTTGCCCAGTTGGAATCCGAAGTGGTTTTTTAAAGTTCGGAGGAGAGGAGTTTGTAGAATTCGTGATTATTTTATCTTAAGCCATGAAGACCGAGAGCTCATGCAAGTTTTATGTACTGTGGGGAAACGTGTAGGGGTGACTAACGAATGAGGTACAAAATGTTGGCTGCAAGGGAAAGATCCATGCAAAAACCCACTTATTTTTCGTACCTTACAGTGTTAAAACCCCACCTGCCTTCTAAAATAAAAACTCCGTAACATTGAATGATATGCCTAGGTAGGTACCTAGGTATATTTGGTCCTATATGTAGTACCCACAGATTCATGAGACGTTAGGTAGTCATGGGACTCTCGGCTTTGATACCTATGATTCAAGGCGTTGACTGGGTATTTTGAAGTTTGCCTCAGGTTAGGCACCAAATTTACACTATGTACTTCCTGAGTCACTACCCTTTTAATTTTTTTCAGTTGGAGCTAGGACCTTGATGGCTGCTTTAGATTATGTATACCTGGACGTACCTGTTAAGCAAACATCCTTTTGGACAGGTACCTAGGTAACTAAGTATCTATTTTCCAGGTCAGGTAGTACTTGCCTTTTAACGTATTGCTACAAGTAGACTTTTTATAAAATATCGAAATCTGATAAATTTTCGTTCCTCATAAGCAAGTTACAATGCTTTCCATCTCTAGATACAATTAGACGTCTGGTCAACCTTTGGCCAATCTTCATTCTTTTCTCTTACCTAGCCCTACAGGACAACCCCTGTTCCCCCACGATCTACCATATCGGACGCGGGTAAATGTGGGACTCGCTACACCCACGCTCCTTAGTATTGAAGATCGCTTCCTTTTTGGGAAATAAGCCCAATTACTAGCAATGGCGGGCGATAACAGTAAGGCAAAGGCAAAAGAAAAAGACAAGAAAGAGCAGACCAACAAACGAGGGTCGGCTAATCAGAAGGCCGAGAAGGTCAAAAAGCGCCCGCCGCCCCTGGACCTTTCTGCCGCCAAGGTCGAGGACGACGACGAAGACGACCAACGACCGAACACTGGAGACTCAGTGGTAAGAAACTTCTAAGGAGATACTGCTCCAACTTAGAAAACCTACTAACATACACCGTAGTATTCATGCTCTGGACTAGATCCGGGCCATAAACTTCACTATCTAAATGCGAAAGACGTGCGGCGTCAAGTCCAGAATGCACCATCTGGACAGCTCCCTGGGACGAAATATGCCACGACGTTCCACAATAGAGAGGATCTACCCAACTTGAAGAGCACAATTCCAAGACTAGAGTTCCCTCTTCGTAACGATGGATCATCATATCGACGCGGCGCGCCTGGACCAGTGCGTGCAATCTACAACGAGGACCCTGAGGACCGCACCAATTTCGACGTGGTTTACCACACTACCACGGACCGCAAGAAACACGGCAAGGACCTCGACGTTGCAAAGTACAGACCAAGTAGCAGAGCAAACGCTGATTCAGCTCCATGAGATTAAGACTCAACTTTTGGTTCATTACCAAACCAAGGATGTGTACAATGGGCAAGATACTTTTGGCAAATGGGCTTATTCTAGGTGGGCTACCAGGAAAGCCGGAATCTTTTCTTTTTTTGCCCATCTGCAATGTAGGTCTTCTCAAAGATTCAATGGCAATGCAGCGCTAACTCTAAAATAAGCTTTCATAATTACCTACATTCAAAACCGAATGTTTGTTATAAGGAAGCATTGTGGCGGCACTCGGTATCCTGAAATGCAACTGCAGTCTGCAGTTAATAACCAAGATTTGTTTGAGGTCATTGGCACCGACCTCTACACAGATCAAATTTTCTTTTGTCTTAGGAAGGACTCGTGGGACGAGGATGAGGCTCTAACAGGAAATAGAGATTATACGTAATCGTTACTAGGTATACATCTCGTATAAGTCACGTACCCAAATAATAGGCAATTGAGCTTAAAATATAACCTCCCACTACGTCCAAGGCTTCATCTCCAAGCAAATCTAACGGGATCCCATGAGGGGTCTTGCGATGCTTAGCTTGACCCTCACTCCTTAGGTAATTATTTCTTCGTGATCAAGATGCCTGATATTTTATCTAGTAATTCCGTGTTAGTCACATGTAAATACTTGCTTCGAGGGCTAAGAGGTACTTTCGAGAAAAATGGATTGAGTAGTGTAGGAGTAATATGGATGATATAGTATTTTGAAACATGTTCCTAGTGTAACAAATATGAGGAAATTCTCGAACTGGAGAGACCATAGAGAAAAAGGTAGGCTAGGTTGAACGGAGAGAGTGTGGATGATCTAGAACTGTCATGAATCAAGTCAATAGTGGCACTGGCCACTAATTACGGAATAATTGAACGGAAAATGTGACCGGCCATGAACGCAGTCTCTCACCCGTGTCTCCTAGGGGTTCAAAGATCAAAGCCTGTCACTAAGCCAACTCTTTAAGTATTGCCGAGACTAGATATCGTATCACCGGATTTCCGAACGCAACCGTGCTGTAAAACCATGCATACCGGTAGTTATAATGGTGGATGCTAATTTGAAGAGCCCCATCTAACTAAGGTGTATGACAAGGATATTTCAGTTGCTTCGCCGCTTTATGTGTAGCGGTTGTTGGAATCTTGGAGATTATGGCATAAATCATTGCTTCATTTCTCACTTAACATCTTTTAATTAAAAGCCGAAAGGGCTTTATCATCGTATCTTAGGGAAAACTCTAGTCTCTCCAGTCCTCTTCGTATCTAAACAAGGGCATATAAATGAGCAGTTATGTTTTGTACACGATCACTATATTCCACTCATTCCATAGGGCTGGGCGCATAGACTCGCCTAACCAGTCAGCTACCCACGAATGCGGTAATGGGGTAGCCGAAAACTGGCGCCTAATACGTCAGAAATACGGCCCCATTCTAGCTGAACAGCCCTAGCCTTAGGCTTATACCAATATAGACAAATAAATGCCGATCTTGATCTCCCCAGGGGCACAGGCTGAGAATATTTATCTCCGGGCTTGAGCGTTGCATTTCAACGGAAGAACACAACGCTGTTATGCATACCTCTCGTCCCATATCTCGGCTCCTTGCCAAACGCGTAATGATAATCAGATGGGATGATACCTGAATTGCTAGGTCATGGCGATTAATTCATCTATCCCGTTGAGTGTATTTCCACGTTTCTGGTATCGCGCTAAACATATAGAGCATGGTACGGCTTCACCCATGATATAGTGTAGAGAACCAACGGCACGTCTTACGAGTTCGAGAATGCCTTCGTAGAATTCTATAAAATCCACCCCTGATGGTAGGTAGGTGTAAGAATACATGTACATAGTTCTCATAAACACATGGCATATCTCCTCAGAGGGGCGTAATGCATACAAATAAGCCAGATGTTTAATCTATTTGGTTCATAAGCGCTATTTATGATAACTAGCCGATGAGAACTCAGGCTTCCAGCATCCTTCGGGTTTTGGAGGACATACTTAGAGCAATTCAGTCGCACATTCGTGGGCTCGACTTTGGTTATGGCCCCAATGTCGTAATAGGCACGATGCCGTCGCAGTTCAACCACATGCATGAATAAGGAGGCCAGGTAGGACAATGCAGCATATGATATATATATATATATATTCCTTTTTTTAAGTATACTACCTAGTTAGCTACAGAAATACCAGATGTCTTATATTATCAATGCGACCATATAAAACTATCTATAGAATCTAAATACTAGGTACACAGGAAACATTATTTTCAAAGAAAACGTAAACCAATGGGTCGAAAGAACTATCGGAGGTACTATATAGGTAGTCATATGGTTCGAGAATATCAGAATACGCTTCACTCAAGCCTAGGCTGGCCTTACCTTGGATTTTCGGGGTAATGATGTTATGCTTATACTAATGCCTCCTTAATAGGTCATTTCCTAAATAATATACGGCAAGTCCCAAGAACCGATTGTAACTACCCGTGAAGGTTAGGAGTAAAAGAAATCGTAGCCCATAGACATAGCCCATAGAACTTACCTCATATATATTAGGTACACAAAAGTAAAGGGAAATACATAATTCCCCAAGGTTAAGCACCCCGAAGTTGGCAGCGTTGTCTTGGACGTCGGGATGCCATCTTCACCTACTATCCCAAATGCTTCATAGCCTTCAGACGCCCCTAGACAAACATAACCTATACAGAAGAGTTAAATGTAACACCTCTAGTGCGAATGACTTAATTGTTCATTTCTGGGCCAAACCCAATCTCAAAATCAGAGCGCGCGTTACGCGAGGCCCAAATACATCGACGCCCTCCAGTCTAGCCTAGAAGGAAACAAGATGACAGAAGGAAAACATAAATCCAAGGCAGACAAGGCCGATGCCGCCGAGGACTGCGGCTGGCGAGGTGACGGTCCTGAGCCAGAGCTAGATGATCTTGCACACAAAGAGGAGCCCCATCGACCTCGCCCGCCCGATGAGGTCTGCAGTTGGCAGGGTGATCCTCCTGAGCCCGAGTTAGATGATCTCGCCCACAGCCCCCAGCTATCACCTAGGTCTCAGGTAAATACACGTGTCGAAGAACTACTAGAGGATATTGATCCAATGCCGCTGGATGCTTTCCCCAAGCCGGAAAATCACAAGAAAGGTTCGAAGGCGCACTTTAAAGGTTAGTTGATATTTCATATCATCATTGCTATAGCTGTGGAAAAGCTTTAGGAACTCCTAAAGCTAGCTGGTTACATCGAAGTCTTATAAAACCATAAAATAGCTAACAGCTTAATTCATTAGATGAGCAGCCTGGAGAACAAGTGCAAGACGCTACGGTAGAAACCTTGCAAGAGAAGATTACGCACGGAGTACATCATGGAGTACATCATGTACTGACCATCTTCCACAACATCGTCAATCCTTCTAGTTCCCAGGCACACGAGGAGGCGCTGGAAGATAGCGCGGAACCCCCTGATGAAGTGAATGATGCTCCCTCAAGGCCTTCTCGGATCCCGCCGATCTTCACTACAAGTGAGCCGCAGCATCCTAAAGGCAAAACCCCTAGAGAAGAAAAGGAAAGGGCGAAGAGAGAGAAGGCAGAAGCCAGGAAGGCCGAAAAGGAAAGAAGGGCTAGAGAAAAGGAGGAAAAGAAAAGACTCAAGGTAGAAAGGAGAAGAGAGCGCAGAGAGCACAGAGAACGGCGCCACAAGGAGAAAGACCGGCATCATAAGGAAAAGGAAAAGAGTAAAAACAAGGGTAAGGAGACGGAGACTGAGACTGCTTCACTTCCCGATCTACCTCCTGGCGCTGATGGCCTCGCTGCCACCGAGTCGCATCATCATCCAGGGTGTCCAATATGTGAACATCCTGAAGAACAGGGAACACATGATTTCATGAAGGGCTTGCTAGAAAGTTGGGAGGGAGTACTACCATCTCTCAACGACCTTATCGAAGCTGCCTTGAAACTGATGGGATTGAAATCCACAGATGACACTCCTGGTGCGCAGCATGATTGCAAAAACCTTTCCTTGAACGAGCAGGAGTTGATCGAGCACATTGCGGCGCACATCGACAAGCATATGCACCACTATACAGACCACCACAATCCATCCGGAGAAGGCAACTCGTCGGCCGCTGTTAAGTCCTCGTCTAATCAGCAACAGCAAGCT
Source organism: Daldinia vernicosa (assembly GCF_022497035.1). NCBI lineage: Eukaryota > Fungi > Ascomycota > Sordariomycetes > Xylariales > Hypoxylaceae > Daldinia > Daldinia vernicosa. The sequence goes on from NW_025953921.1 coordinate 631,612, forward strand.
AGCTGCGAGGGTGGGCGCCCTACCAGCCATGGCTTGGACGGTAATAGGGACTGGCCTATGACTATTATGCAAGGTCACGTCTTCCGCAGCATCGAGCCAATGTCTGCCCCTGACGTCGCTACGGCGCAATCTCCCTCTCCCCCTCGGGATCGTTCGCCCTTTCGCACTCCAACGGGTCGCTGTGTCTCTCCGTGGTGCGAAAAGCTCGGTCTCAAGTTGGATGATCCGCCCCTTTTCCAGAAGCCAACGGTGTCGTGGTCGAGAAGAGGGTAAGTGAATACATATACATATAATATAACATCTACTCTTTAAACAGATCGTATTAATAGCGTATGCTGACCCAAATTCCTGTCTAGATTCAACTCCAGCCCGAGCCGCATGAGGACCACCACCACCTCTTCCTGCCTCAACGCGCCACTGTGCTTACACCCGGTTTATCACGAACATGGCTTATACGCCTGCGTCCCCGTCTCGCTGGTCCCGGCTCTCAGCCTTGAACCTCCTTGCTGTGGTCATAGCAGCTGTCACTACGCTCCGTCCGTTATGACACCTATGCCGGTTTCGCACACCCCGCGCCCATTGTTCAAATTCGAACCACCGTTCGGCACCGCCGAAACGATCCCTCCCAGCACGCCTCGCAGAAGTCTGTCCGCTAGTGAGACGCAAATCGTGTTTTGATACTCCTCAAGGTTGAAAGGTGGGCTTTGCAGGAGCTTAGATACCTTAGGTAGGTTGGCTATGATTAAGCGCACCAGCTGGAAGATTGTTTGCGGGGGTCAGTATGCAGGACATGGCGTATGGGACAAGGAGGTTTTTACAGACTGAACAGTTGGTCTGAAGATTGCTAAGAAATTACTCCTAGAATGTAACCAAGATTGTCAAAGTCGATTATAAGTAGTATCATTAGAACATCCATATTCCTCGTGTTGCTTCTATCGAAGCCAGGACTGGAGCGGTATATTGACCGTTCAAAAATCAACAGCCCTATATGCATTCCTCCTCAGAACTCAGGTGTATTATCGTTTATTTATATGTCCATGAAAAAACAACCTGGCTTTCACGAAAAACGTGACTATGGGTACAACATCATACACTACGGCTTAACTTACACAGACATCCTTATTCGTCCATCCCTAGAGAAAACATATGTACGTGGGAAGGTCGTCGCAGACCAGGCACCCCCCCCTATCACCACCACCCTAATCCAACGACCCGGCCAACGCAACGCAACTAAAGCGCATATCGCCACCCCCTCGCTCGAGGAACTGCAGCGGCCCCCACAGCAGCGCCTTGTCGGACAGGACGTCCTCGCCGTCGCCCAACTTACCGCGGGCAATAGGGCCCTTGCGGCGACCGTCGAGCTCCCACAGCGTGCCGTCCTCCGTCTTCACGAAACACACGTAGTGCAGGTCCACGTCGTCTTGGGCGTCGGGCGCGGCCGTCGCGCCCCGGCTCGCGGCTTCTTGGTGCGCGGCGGCGAGCTCGGGGGTGCGTTCTAGAAGGGCGGAGCGCTGGGCGGGGGGGAGCGGTATGGATGCGGTTAGGAGGCGGTGGAGGGGGGTGTTGGATTCTATGTTTGGGGGTTAGTTTGTTAGGTAGGTACAAAAAGAAGAAGAAGTGGAGGGAAGAGAAGAGAGGAGGAGAAGGAAGGGGAGGAAGAGGAAGAGGGGGGGTCGGCCACTTACCAATGAAGCCCCGCGCGGGCCCGTTCGACACGGCATGCAGCAGGCCCATCAGCCCGCACGCGTTGCGGATGGTCTGCTTGTACCAGAGCACGGGCTCGTCGTCGCCGCTGCCGGCGTACTCCGGTACGCCGGCGTCCTCGGCCAGGCGGTGCGATTCGTACGTGGCCGAGACGGGGAAGACGAGGAGCAGGGCGAGGGCGGGTCGGGGCACGAAGGCGAGGAGTTCGGGCTCGGTGATGGAGTATACGTCGTGGACCTGGAGGGCTTGGCTTAGGCCTAGTTTGTGAAGAAGGGAGGTCATGAGCTCGGGGTTCGCTTCGAGGGGTATGAAGGCTAGGGAGCCGGGGGATGGGTCGGGGTTGAGTGCTGTTGTTGTTGACATGGTTGATGTCTGGGTTGCTCTGACTTTGACTTGGTGGTGATGGGTGTTTAGTTCGTGGTTTGGTGGATGAAGATCGTATGTATATGACCGGTCGTATTAGATTAATAAGTGGTAGTTAGTAGATTGGATTCGTTATGGTTCTTGTCTCTTGCAAGAGTTTACCTAATCTAATCCGAGGACCTCAAGGGTTCAGTATTTTATTTAGTATCAGTCTGAATATGAGGTAATCGTTGTATACCTAGGTACCTATTGCCCCGCAGCCCCGCTATGTACGACAGGGATTTGGAGGCAGCTACATCATAGCAATATGACGCCACTCATCTGGCATTTTTAAACCCCCACTGCCGAGGCTAGTGTTGCTCTTTTTACATAAACAGATAAATCGCATTTACATCCGTAAAATCGATTCTCACTTCCTGACTTCCAAGCCGGAATCAAAAACAGATGTGTGACCAGTGTGACGGCTCAGGGTTTGTTGGCCCAAACAAGGATGTAAAATGTCCATCCTGCAACACTCGGTAGGTACCATTCAAGTCAGTACAGTAAGGTATTGTTTTCAACCTATACTAATAGCTTTCACAGCCCATGATAAGCAAAGGCTATTATTATATCACTTCCATGTCAAATTTGCGCTATAGCCTTTTCAGCATGTGCAGTCAGCAAAAATTACGAGGTAATTAGCGGCTATGGATTCAATAAGACTGTAAGATATCGTGGACATTGGGGCATGCTACGCCCGAGTTTACGGAGGATATTGTGCGGTATACGGATAAGGGTCTTAACAAATTGACACTAAATTACTTACTACTGCTTGGAAAGGACTGAGAGTTATGGACTCACATTTGTTACGACAAAGAAACATGTGAAAGTTGTCGTTCTTTTGTATTTGACCTTATATTTCTCAACACTAATAAATATCTCATTTATATCATCACCTCTCATATCTCATTCATACAATCATAGGCGTATGCACGCGTCTCTAACCTAATCCCTTCTTACGCCAAACTCCAACAAAGTCGTCCCCTGGCGAATCTTAAAGGTCGTAATCCATAGCATCGTTGTCTATTTCCTTTCCCAATTTCCCAAAAATAAAAGTTCAGACTATGGACTATGGACTATCGCTAGTCCAAGCTCTTCTTCCGGCTTTTGCGACCCTTCTTCAAGCCATTGATACCGTCTTGTACCCAGCTGCCCGTGTCGCCTACAGCTTTTTGGCCGCGCTCCTTGACCTGGTGCTTTTCTGCTTCATCATGAATATCCTTTACTACGTCTTTGCCCACGCTCGTACCACTGGCCCAGTCCAGCAGTCCCCAAGCACCGAAGTTACCGCGCCCGCCGCTTGCATAGTGCGTCGCAGTACGTCGTGTGATACCGCCCATGATGATACCCGGTACAATGCTGTAGCCAGACATGGACATCGTCTCCTCTAGCGTCGTCAAGATAGTAAATAAAAAATATGTGAGTAGATGCGGCTGGATGACCATGGCTGATAAGTATACTGGCAATGTGCGATTAAAAAGAAGCGGCAGCGGATGGTCTGTATAGAGCATCAGGGCATATGGGGCGGCGTGCTTGCGCGAGTGCGCGTATGCGCTATGTAGTCTCGCCACTCTCCCCCGAGAGTGTAACACAAATCGGTGGAGGTAATACGTCAGAATCTCGCGCGCGGTATACAGCATCAAGATATGCTTTGCTATTTGCCAGGGGAGTGGCAGTGCCGTACTGGTCTTGAAGAGCGGACGGCGCAGGAATGTACCTGCGCCTATGGATATACCGGCTTGCACAGCGGTACTGAGCGCAAGATTGAATATAGCAAGCAGGATCTGTCCAAGTAAGGAGGCAGCACTTCGCCGAGGTAAAGATGTAGAGCCATAGAACTTGATAGATTCCGCGAGGCTAGGAACCAATGTGTCGAATAGCAGGAAGAAGAGCGACGGCAAGAGCCAGAATACTATTCGCACTGCTAGAGTGCCGACCAACTCGATCCTCAGAGGCGAATGGGATAGGACAAGTGTCGTCCAAGTCATATAGAAAAATAGGAGATTTAGCGAACCCGACCACGACGAGAGCATCGGTCCACCAAAATATGAGACTATCGGAAGAGATAATAGGAGATCCATTTTGTTGGTATTACCGTTTGTCCTTCTCGAGTATACGAACGCGCTAGATGAAGAGATATGTGTTCGGTAAGTATGTATATCTGTATGTCCAGCTATTTAACGACACAGTATACTCAGGGACATGAGACGATAATACCTTAGGATTTAGTTTCTCAGGACTTCGTTGTTCATCTAGAAGCAAAGATAGGTACCTTAATCATAAAAAAATTCATAAAATTCATACGTGTCTTAGGCCTCACCTCTGCCTCGAGTCCTTGATTTGATGCGCACCTGCTGTTGAACAGCTCAATGACGTATGTTGTGCTGTCATTTGGTTTTAAACTTCTTGATTGGTTGCGACGTTGATGAATTCTCGTCTCCCCTGTTGGCTTAGGCGGGGCCGTAATTATTTGGTCAACGTGAAGCCCAAACTGCTGGGCTTCGATGCCAAGAAATACTTGCAGCGGCTTCGATTTGCGGGGCATCTTCTTAACTAAGCCTGCTAGCATGTATGAGGTAAGCTGTTAAGCTGCTAGGGTGTTCTAGGCCAGGCACAACGCACGGGAAAACTCCACTGATAGCTCGATAGCTCGGGTACGGTTGACCAGACTAACAACTGTGCCAAAATGAAAAAAAGTTATCGCACACTAAACTAAAGTTGGTAGGAGGTCACTTGCCACAATTTAGAAAATAGTAAATGTGTACTTCCAAGCCTCATTACGGCTTATTGTAATAGATATATTGATTTAACCAGTATAATCTAAAGGATTAGCCAATTAAATCAAAAGATTTAATTGTCAATCTAATTTTCAACTACCACACATCAGGTATATACTTAAATAACTTTACAATTTTAGCAATTATAATATTATTGCTGGTATCATTTAATAGCCCCAATTAATGCGAAAACAATGATCCAAGTTGCATTTGAATCAGCCTCTTAGTTGTTGTGTTATAGTAGAATCAAATAGCGCTTGTCTAGAAAGGGAAGCACGTGACACCCTTTACAAACATCTCGATGAAGTCTTTTCAATTAAGCTCCGAATACTTTAATAGCAATACAATACTTAATACTCATCGCATAAGCATGCAACTTAGATTATTATTTTCGCATCAATTGAGGCTACAGAATGGTACCAGTTATAATGTTTCAGTTGCTAAAATCGTAAGGTTATTTGAATGTGTAGATGTGGTAGTTGAAATTGAATTGAATTGAATTGATTGAATTGACAATTGAATCTTTTAAGTTGATTGGTTGATCTTAAAAGTGAGCATACCCTTTGTAAGCATATGATATATAATGCTATAAGGTATGTATTTATAAAGAATGATTCATTTTTCCTATATAAAATGCGAAGTACCGTAATAAATCGAGCTAATTGCACTAACCTGTGGCTAACTACCCTTTTAAGCTAAGTTCGCATAACTTTTTTCATTTTGGCACAGTTGTTAGTCTGGTCAACCGTATCGGGTCTTGACTGCCTGAGTACCTAATGTATTATACGTACATATTTGTTAACAATTCAGGTCGCACGTAACATTAATAATAGTTATTGAAAATGCTAACCTAAGGTATTATATCTTCTAAATGGCCGAGAAAATATGAGCTTAGCACCACGTGTAATTGTCACATAAGATCTATAACTGCCGTGTCAGAGTTATTCCATGCAGATGACGAATCGTTGCAGCAGAAATCAGTCTTGGCCTGTTGCGACATCATCATCTTACAAAAGATGTGACAGCACAATTTTCGACATACTATAGTAGACCCATGGCATACTTATCACCATCAGAAAACAACGTAACGATTAGCTATTTGGGCTGATCTTACTCATTGGGTTTTTAGATCTAGTTGTTGAAATTGCAATTTGTTCTAATCCTCAACTATTAGACCATGGACTGTTGGAAGAAGCTCCGTCGAATCGCTATGTTCCGAGCACGGCTTCATGGGAGTCCCTTGCTGCGGGACAATATAGCTTAGGATAGATGATATCGCTCCAGGTTAAAGTCACAGCTCTCAGACGTGGCGTTTGCAGCTTGTCAATATTCTCGGCGCATGAACCCACCGAAATTGAGAAGCTCTGTGCGGCTTTCCGAGACCGAGGACATAATCCAGGGGGGGAAATTCCGAGCCCAGGTCGTCCACAAAATAATTTCCAGTTGATAGATAGGTAATAAAATCTAAGACAAAAAGTTGAGACTCATTATGTTGAGTACGAAAATTTTGTTTTCGTCTCTACGCTCGGCGAGATCGTCGTTAGGTATTTCCACATCATAATATGAACCTATTGGTAAATGATACGGGAGTGACATATCACCTGTAGGACTTTGTACATAGGTTGTCTCACTTGCGAATAGTTCATTTATAAGTTAACGAGGACATTGAATACGAATAAGTACATAGGACACCAAACTAACCTAATGATAGGAATACATCGGATGTATTACATCGATCTATCCTCGCTCCCCACGCCTCCACGTTCCGTGTATGTATGTAGATCTAGGATGTTTGGTTTTTGTTCACATCAACACTTGTAGTGTATGTATTGTACATACTTGGGTAGGGGCCATATTAGCTAGCGTATGAAATCGCACCTAAACTATCAGACTATAAGCGGATTTTGTCATCTTAAGATTCTTTCGAGACATAGTACATCATACGTTTTCTTATAGCGCTTCCGTTCCCGCTTGCTACCAAATGTTGTACAAATAGACGATAAACGTTGAATGTTGCAGCTGTAACCCAAGTCGGTACGACCTACACGACGCGCATATTCTGAAACCGAGACGGAGTTGCACATGTCAATATATTTTCTGTAACTATTCGGATATGTAACCTTTTAATGTATTAGATTTCCTGTCCGCAGTTGAGCATAGCGGAAAGAGACAGCTAGCTACCTGTATGTATGTACCTAAGCTAACTTTTCAGGGGTACGCATGTTAACTCCGACGATTGCTTTAATCTAAATTAGGCTCAGTCTCTCATCAATCTTGTCACTTTTCTGGGCTCGACCTGTGGGGCAAAAGAAAATGGCGATCTGAAAGTAAAGTTTAGACTATCTAGGTACCTACCTAATAAGACCAGCATACATTTTATGATACAACATATTATTACCTCTTATTACATTAAGAAAAGGATTGGAATACTATAGTTGGGAACGTATAGAGTGAGCACATTAGGTTTTTGTAACGTTCGCCCGCTCAGAATACCGCATGCATACAAGTATGTATGTATCACCTGCAGAAACCGCAAGGCACATGCATATGTAATGTCAGGGGGGTACATAAATTACTATGGGATGTATATGGGGTACCTGTGCCCGGTGCTGCAATACATATGTACATGACACATGTATTATTATTATGTATTGCTGCAAGAGGGACCCGAATTTGCACACAGACTTTCCGATCAAAAAGTATGTAAACTTTAGACCTACATGTACCTTACCTTCCCTATCCAATGATAATAAGTTGACCTAATTATTCGATCGCCGAGATGTCCACTTCCATTTTCCCCTGAGTCTGAAATCGACCAAAGTTTTACTTCCGCAAATTACAGTACACGCTACCGGTTCCTAGCATTTTCTTCCCATCAATCATCAATGTGAATCGCGGGTAATCTAGGTATTCTTCAATCTCCATCTCTCAATTTATCCTATATGCCCCTTGTATGTAGTAGTCGGATCTACACTACGAGACGGCCAACCGTTGTGCCCTAGTTGCGATTGGCATTAACTATTGTATGTACATACGGGACCCAGCCTACTAACCTATCTGCCTATGTACAATTTAAGCGCCTCTTCCAATTCTGGGACCTTGGGACCTTGGGGACCTGCAGCGAATACATCTCGGTATTGACCCAACACCCAGCATCCTGCATCCTGCATCCCGCAGCCGCATCCCATCCAGTTCGCCCAGTTCGCCCAGTTCGACCTTCCCTTCTCTGACCTCCACATTTGCTGCATACTCTACCGAGTTGGAGTTGGGTGTTGGACTTGGAAGTTGGTGTTGTACACCGCTTCTGTACTCCCACAGTAATCGGCGACGCACAGGTGAGACCAGTCGCAATTAGGCAAAAACATTCTCAGCCCTAGCCTTGATCGCTGTGGTTCATTTCTCTTCTTGCGTCTAACCGCCATGGACTATGGTACCGCATCCAAGTCAACCGCCGCCGGACAACCGCCCCCTATTCCCCGTCAGAGTCGCCACCAATCCCGGAGGAAGCCAATTGACCCTTCCATGCACTTACATCTTCGTGACGGTGACATAGATCGCGCCGGCGTACCGCCAGCCTCTCCCGAAGTAATTTCATCTCTGATTACCAGTCTGTCTGTCATCTCAGAGCCGGCGAATAAGCATTTCGAGCGCCAAAGCTTGTCTATGCCAAACTCGCCACGCGACGGTAGCTTTGGTGTTGAATACGGAGCATTCCCTGCTTCTAAGCTCGGCCGACTACAGGAGGAGGATATTGACCTTAACGACTTGGCTGCCAGTCCCCCTACCATCCGAACAGCGAAACCGCCATCTGGCTTCTCCCCATTGACTGCCCCAAAGTCGCCACGCCGTGAGTCTTCGGGTGGTGGGTTGAAGTCGCTCCTGCGCAGCTCGTCTAGACCATCGTCAAAAGGTTCCGTCTCGTCGCACGATGACACACGTAGCATAGGCAATCTTTCGATCGAACGTGGATTACCGCCTACTCCCGAATTGCGCAGACAACGATCGCACGACAGCTGGGGAAAGAAGCAATCCCGCAGTCATAGGGGTTTAATGTACATGAGCTCGAAAGAACGATTGCGTGCCAGCGAAACAGAAAGGAAGCGCGCAAGCTCAGGGTCCATTGGTACATCTAACAGTTTAAGTGCATTGTCACCCAGGCCTGACACTATCCTTGCCGAAACTCCGATTCGCGAAGAACCGAGCGATTCACCGATAAAAGAAAGCATGCATGATTTAAGTCCGTCGATCGATACCAACAACGTCCAGATGTCAATTCCAGCTCGCGACTCTTCTTTGCGCAAGACGGGAACCAACGCCAAAAGATCCTCACATAGGTCTTCACGATCGAGAAGAGAAGGCGACGGCGGCTTCGGCGACACTATTCCGGAAGGATCTGAACACGCTACGTCGCGCGATCCATCCCATACAAGGCAACGACACATAACCCGAGCAAACTCGGAGGCTGGCGCTCGGAGACGAGACGATTCTCTACCACCCGAAATGCCACACTCCGCAAGAGCTAGCACATTTTCTGCTAAGAAACCCCAGGAAACCCATTATACGCATCAGCGCTCGAGATCGTATTCAACTGATACAAATGGATTTGAGGATGGTGCTCCCTTTCCGGCGGTAGCACAGAGTAGAAGACGTAGTGCGCATGGAAGTGATCGCAAAGCATCAGGGCGCACGACTCCGGATTTGGGCGAGATAATTAGACCCAAACGAAGCAGCTCACGGTTAAAGCGTCTTTCGGTAGCAGGGCCTAAAAGCCCGGAGCTAGAGAGGAAAAAGGAGGTGGCTACTCCGGAGCCCATGGTGGGGTACGAGCGACCTCAAAGCGCGGATTCCATTGACGATGCTGTCGAGTCCTATTTGTGCTCGCCGAGACTGTCGCAGAAGATCCGACATCCGCAGACTGGCCGTGTCATATCGTTTTCTGAAGTTGGCGATGCTGAAGGCTCAGCAGTATTTTGCTGCGTTGGCATGGGCTTAACTAGATATATCACCGCGTTCTATGATGAGCTAGCACTGACACTGAAGTTACGTCTGATCACTCCCGATCGGCCTGGCGTGGGTGATAGTGAGCCGTATGCTGACGGGACGGCGACACCGCTCGGTTGGCCTGGTATGTCTATGCTCTTGTTTGATATCCATCTTAGGCGAATACTAACAGGTTGTAGATGATGTTTATGCGATCTGCCAGGCGCTCAAAATCAACAAGTTTTCTATCCTCGCGCATTCTGCAGGCGCTATTTACGCTCTTGCTACCGCGCTCCGCATGCCACAGCACATCCGTGGCCGTATTCATCTTCTAGCCCCTTGGATCCCTCCGTCGCAGATGAATGTGTTTGGTACATCTCAAGCCTTACCTCCTACTAATGCAATCCCTACGTCCCAACGAATTCTCCGAGCTTTGCCAACCCCTTTCCTTAAGGCAGCTAATAGCTCCTTCATGACAGCTACCAGCAGTTCTATTACTAGCTCGTTGCCTAAAACTAACACGCGTCGTGGGAAGCGGAAGTCCTCGGCCCCTGCCGGGCGCGACACAGCGGGCTCAAACAATCGCCGAGATATAGCACCTAGCTTGGATAAAGAGAATTTAGTACAGGGCACTGCAGACGGGAAACCACTCCCACTCTCCGCCAGCGAAAATATGGATCGGTATCGCCCTAATGAAAACGAATTCAATCCCCAAAATACCATTATTGCTGCGGCTAGCGACGCTATAGCTGATAAAGAAAGACAAATGACATATGACATGCGACTCACTCACGCGATCTGGGAGCTTGCTACTACAGGAGCCAACCCTGCTGTGGACTTACTTGTCTGCTTAGAGCGAAGGCACACAATTGGCTTTCGCTATGTAGATATTACCCGCCCAGTCACTATTCATCATGGAAGCAGGGATACGCGTGTCCCGGTCGAAAATGTTAAATGGCTTGGAAAGACAATGCGGCGTTGCGAGGTTCGCGTTCTCGAGGGTGAAGGACATGGACTTATGGCTAGTGCTACAGTTATGGGCTCCGTATTGATGGAGATAAGTAAGGAGTGGGATGACTGGATGATGCTTACAAATTCGAACAAACGGACCGACGAGAGAGGCCGAAGTATACGAGCCAGCGCCCGGTGAAGAAGCGAAGAAGCGAAGAAGCATAGTCGCTTGTGATATAGAGATGTTTTTTCTAGAGGAGCATCATATCGTCATATTTGCGATCTGGATCATACTCGGCGCATGGGAGGTTTGCTGAATCACGGCTTAATGGTAATAAGGTTCTTACAATAAGGAATGTTTTTTGTTTTGTTGCTTTATATACCATGACAAGCTCGACAGCACTCTGGGCTCATTACCTAACTTTATAAATTCAAGCGTTGGAGACCAAAGCTGGGCGTTGTCGGGTTAATGAGCATTGGAGAAACGAGGAGGATACCATGTACAAGTAGTAGTTCCAAGTCATAAAAACGACTCGGCCAAGAGTCTGTATACCTACCTAGGTAGTAACTAATGTCTAACTCGAGTCTCCTTTCTGAACTTGGATATAATTTAAGATTTCATGTCGCTACTTCGATATAGTACCTGTACCTGATATATGCACCTAAAATCTTGGTGGTTATGTAGCTAAGCGCACGGACCCATTACATACATATATGTAGTGTTACTACGGATCCGTACCTAGGATAAACTTCGGCTACCCACGTGATCTATTCCTTCCCTAGCTTTTGGGTCTTTCCCATGCGATCAACCAGTCAACCAGTCCAACTCGATTTCGCTGTGGAAATTTTACGAGACGAGACGAGACGCGTTGCGTTGCGCTCCGACAAGACGAACGACCCCCCGGCAAGCTCATGCAAGCCATAAACATATATTGATATTTTAATCCACCCAACTCCAAAACTCAATTCCACTAGGTACGATACATACAATACCTAGTATCTAACTTTCTAGTTGTAAATATTGTTTGTTTGGCGCGTTGCCAGCCTTCAATTATCCCTTCCAACTTGTACTATCAGCATGAGATGACATAGAAAGGCTTAACTGCGAAAACTGCAACACAACATGGAGGCTAGAGGTACTCCGCAGGCGTTTCTCTCGTCCTACGCGCCGCGATTGCGCGTTTACAATAATTCTCTCCTCACTCCCGTAATTCATTCCACCGCACCCACCGGCCCGGTATCGCGAACGACGAAACGTGGCACTACCGTAATTAATTATGCCGAAGACGGATATGACTACGATGATGACGATGACGATGACTCGAGACGGCGACCTACGGGATTGCGCAGTCTGAGACGAGAAGACAGCGCATCACGGATAGATCCGGGCGACAAGTTTGGGAAGGAGACGAATATGCCCGTTGCAGTTCAGGGTATCTGGAGGGATTGGATGCTGAAGACCAAGAATCGATCAGATCTAAACAACCAGGCCCAAGCTGCCATGCCTGTTACTCTTATTCCCATTCGTATCGACGTCGATATTCCTGCCTTCATGCCCTCCGCAGCCTACCCTCTGCCTCGGGGTCTTAACCAGCCACCTCCTCAGATGGACCCTGCGTTATACAGGATTGGCGACATGACAGTTCCCTATAAGCTGAGGGATATTTTCTTATGGAACTTACACGAGACTGTTATGACCACAGATCAATTTGCGCTCAGCCTCGTTCAAGATCTGGATCTTCCCAACCAAGGCGCTATTGCTGCCGAGATTAGTAAACAGATCAGAACCCAACTAGAAGAGTACGCAGGTGTTGCGCTCCATCCACTTTTCCATTCGGAAGGTAAGGCGCCTGCGAATGGCGCCGGGCTAGCTCCTCAGTTGAGCTTCCGCGATACCCCAGCAACTCCAGCAACTCCTGTCCCTAATTCAACACGTGCTCCTGAAACTCCGTTCCGGAATAGTCTCGATGCCGGGTTTGATACTCCGAAGGGTGCTCGTTCGCAGGCTCCCGAAATAACAGCCAGTGCCACACCAATTCCCGCCGACTCGGATGAACTGAACCCCGACGACACCTACCGATGCATAGTTTCCCTCAACGTGAATCTTTCTTCCCAGCTCTACACGGACAGGTTCGAATGGTCGTTACTCCATCCTCCTGGCACAGCAGAGGCATTTGCCAAAGTCACGTGTGCGGATCTGGGCCTCGCTGGTGAATGGGTGCCCGCTTTAACGCATGCAATATATGAGGCAGTATTACGTCTTAAAAAGGAAGCTTGCGAAGCCGGCGGTCTCGTGGCGGGATGGGGTGGTATGGGGACCGAGTTTCCCAATGACGCTGCTCACGGCGCTGATGCCGGTTGGCGGTATGATCCCGAGCATCTCGCAGACGAGTGGGAGCCTAAGATCGAAGTGCTGTCGAAGGAAGAGATAGAGAAGCGAGAGGTCGACCGAGAACGACAGATCCGACGTCTTCGCCGAGAAACTGCTAGATTTAGCAGTAATGCCGGCATGATAGGTGGCGTACCAGGCTTAGGCTTAGGCTTCGAAGTTGAAGAGGAGAGGATGGGACGTGGGGAGAGGTCGAAGAAAAAGAGGAGATTCCGTAGTTTGAGTCCCCTCGGGCGATCTGGTACTCCAGGTGGTAGGAATACGCCGGATGTTGGATACGGCGGAGGAGGGGGCGGAACGCTCACCGACCAAGAGAGGCTTAACTGGCGCTGTACCCACTGTCGTATCTGGGGCACGAGCGTCTGGGCAGTCAGAGATGGACCTTGGGGTCCTAGGGTAAGTTACATTCCGATCTTTTACATGTGCATATTCACTAACAACTCGGCTGGTATAGTCCCTCTGTGCCAATTGTGGTCGATTCTACGAGCAAACCAAGAAGCTGCCTCGGTGGACAAAGAATTTACACTTGGTGGACTTGCGTCCATTTTAGGGTGATGGAGCTCGCGACCAGGCTCGCGACCAGACTCGTGAGTCTCCTAAAAAGAAGGACGTGCCTCAAACTCAAACTAGAGATCGAAAGAGGAGAAGAACCGGAGGGTGATTTTAGTACCAGGGTTGCGTTTACGAGAAAAGGCGTTTCTGGACGGAAACTTGCAATATAGCATGGGGAGTTTTTCTTTTAATCACCTGCCAGGAGTCGTTGGCTATGGTCTATACCACTGACATGTCTGCTCGGGCGGCGACGCAGACAGCTAATCAAGATCACTTCGCTTTGCCGCTTGGGCTGTCTCGGGGGCAAATATTGCATTTTTTCTGTTGGTCGTATCATCGCCGCCCGGATTTGTATACTAGATTACAGGTGCGCGCGAAGGCTACAAGGAGACATGATGGAGAGAACTCCGTCACGTTAGGGAAATGCTCAATACCAAAGCACTAATTACTGCGCCAATCATGATGAATATCTCGCATTGTTACATATCCAAGCCCTTCCCAGAAACACACACACACACACACACACTACATGCCAATTTTTACACGGCTACCTAGGTGGTTATCTATCTAGATATACAGTCGCTCTAGTATATTCCCGGGAGGATCTTGTAAGGCACCTCACGCTTGAACTGAGCCCACTGCTCCTTATACTTGTTAGAGCAGTACTCGTCTAGCACGCCGGCAGCACGGTAGCTCAGATCCCACATCTGCCAGGCCGTCATAAGGAGCCCGCCGACCCAGCCGGTAGCCACCATGGTGTACCCGCCGCGCCAGAGCGAGTAGCCGAGGTAATTGACGTGGCGGGCCCAGCGCCACACGCCGACCTTGCACACCTTGCCCTTGTTCTCGGGCGCGTCCTTGAAGGCCTTGCGCTGCGCCTCGGCGACGGTCTCGAGGGTCAGGCCGAAGGCGTACATGGACAGGCCGAGGAGCGTGCTGACGGGGATGGCGACGGGGGAGGTGAAGAAGGGCAAGGACACGGTGATTTGCGGCTGGGAGAAGAGAGACGAGGTGGAGGGGGCGAGGAACAGGAGCGCGTTGGCGCTGTTTATGGCGGTGTTGTACAAGGCGACGGCCAATGCGGCGCCGGCGGGGAAGGACTCGTACGAGAGCACGGTCTGCCAGTAGATCTGCTTGGCGGCGGAGCCGCAGGCGAAGACGAAGAGGAGCGCGTTGGTCGGGTGGCCTAGGGCGTCGAGGAGGGGGATCCCGGTGCGCAGGACGGCTGGGGGCGCGGTGGCGGCGCCGCGGATGCCGGCGCGGGCTAGCAGGGCGCTGCCGAGACCGGCGGGGGCGAGGAGAGCGTGTTGCAGAGGGATGTCCAGCAGGCGCAGGCCGACGAATGTCAGGGTGCCCCAGGGCGTGGGGGAGCGGTCGCCGCGGTCGATTAGGTCGATTTTCTTGTGCCAGGGCTTGGAGTCGGGGTTGGAGTCCGCCATGGCTGTTGATGTTGTCGGTGTAGATGTACTATGGTGAATGCTATGGTGATTTTATTTTTATTTTTATATTTTCTCTTAACTATATCACGACTCTGACTTATGTGAGAAGGATGATTGGATTGTTATTGATAG
Source organism: Daldinia vernicosa (assembly GCF_022497035.1). NCBI lineage: Eukaryota > Fungi > Ascomycota > Sordariomycetes > Xylariales > Hypoxylaceae > Daldinia > Daldinia vernicosa. The sequence continues at coordinate 646,938 of NW_025953921.1, forward strand.
ATTTGATAATGATGTATTACATAGATAAATAGATAAATAGATAGATGAGCTAAAAACACTACGGACGGTTTGTAGCTGTGGACGTCCGAAGGCATCATGTTGTGCAACCACCACGCGTCATGCCGATTCCAACTTAAATCGGCGAGGGAGAGAGATCAATTGGAGAGGCGTTTTTAGTGCAATGCCATGGATAGATCGAGAATGTCGCTTCCTTGAAACTAGATCGTAGCGTGTTTACCTAGATGTTGACGGACAATCAGATCTGAGTAGGTTATAATCTAATTGTTGTATTTCCAAGCCTGCATCAATAGACAAAAACGATAATTACCTAATTATTGATGGTAGATCTCATGTGGAAAGGTAAGGAAGGTAAGGTAAGGTACGGCGAGAAGCTCATGTGGAGCTCCGTAGATCGATGACGGCATGTCTTTGAAATCGCAGGTTTAAGGTTTGCATACCCAAGGTAATGAGTGATAAGGTTTACTTATCGGTCTATTATCTCACCTTAGCAGCGATCTTTAAATAGGTAACGACGGTACATAGTAATGTGTAAAATGAGAAATCTTATTACATCCCACTTTTCATAGATCGTTTCAGCTCATCACTCATTGCTGAGTGAGTGGGTGAGTAGGAGGGGACCGAGGTCCAATTATTAACTTCTCCCATTTCACGATCTCACACCTATGCAAACACAGGCGTCGAATCTGCATGTCAACTTTTAGTCTCTCCGCTGTCCGATTCATATCGCGATTTGCGGGAACGTGCCGCCATTCCGGGATAGAACTCGGTGGAGCAAAGTATGCCCTAAGCCGGCTATGGCGCCTTGGCTACGAGGTAGGTACTGTAGTGTACCTCGAGGATTTTTATAACCCATGTTCTCTTCTCGTAGGTTAACTTATAGATCGAGTATAGACAAAAAATCGAAGTTGAGCCATAACGGCCCAAGTAGACCCCGCTACCTCAACAGAATAAAAATATAAGAAACAAACTTGTGACAGAAGCCCCGCGTTAAGTAAAGTGACTCCTCCTACATCGCAGAGTGGCATCTTCACATCCTCATGCTACACAATCTATGCACCTACGGGCCCGCTCGGCCGTCCCTTATACGACGGCGAGCAGTATAAAGACATCGAATCGGTATTATATCCCGTCTTAGTCAGATGTGTATGGTTACAAAGCTATACCAGTTAGGAATAGCCGAGGCTCGTAGCTTCTTTTTGAAACCCATTACAACCACAGCCAGAACTAACTATCACGTATGTGCTTTTCGTTAGAAATTTACCTAAGGGTTACTAGGTAAAGGCCGTGGGGTGCGCTACTGTTCCTTATCCCGGCGACTTGTTTATGTATGTAGTAACCTTATCTATGCCCCTCATATTGACCGCAGCTAAATCTTATACATAAAGTGTTTGAGAGACTGCGTGAAGGATTGTAGGAGATGTGGACATATTTCGAAGAATTTAAACTGAGAGCTACTTGCGGGTTAAATATCAAGACGCGGCGGGAGCGGAGGTGGGGATACTACTGATTTTCATCCCACCAACCTGGATGGGGCTTATAATGTGATATCTCGATGTCCACAGATCGTTGCTGCTTGCAAAACACCCTGCATGTAGAACATCCAAGATCTATCCTAGTGTCTCCATGATGGCTTTCATTGGGCTCCCCAGAAGAGGGTCAGACGACTCGGCGGGCTCCAGCTGCAACCTTCTCTAATGCAAGGCGAATGTGACGGTAACGGGTTAATACGTTGAACCACCAGCCAGTCTCTCGTTTATATAAACAACCTCGAGGTTCGATGGGGGTGGTATACTGCCAAGCAATTCTCGTTGTCCTCTTTTCCCCTTTCAGCCTCCAAAAATAAACCCCAGAAGCATTCCAAGATGGCCGAAGTCCCTGTTATCCAAATCCTCAACAAGAAGGATTACTTCAAACAGGCCTTGGTGCCTATTCCCGACCCCCTACCCCCTCTAGGGGAGTCGTCCCTACGGATTCGGACGGAGGTCATCTCTCTAACCTCTAACAACTTTACCTACTGCAAATTGGCCGACATGGCCGATTGGTGGGGTATCCACCGAATCCCGCCCACGGCCCCGGCACCATACAACGATGATTCCGTTTACGGCCGTATCAGCGCCTGGGGCTACGCCAAGGTCGTCGACTCTACATTTCCCAGCGTTCCCAAGGGAAGTTACGTCTGGGGATACCTCCCTATCGGTACTCTGCCCCTAGACTTCCAAGTCAGGGAGACCGGCGCCCCAGGCCAGTTCTTCGTCACGGAGCCGTACCGGAAAAAGCACCTGAACTTGTACAACCACTACTTCGTCTTCCCGGAGTCCACATCTAAGGAAATTCAGGCTAAGACCGATGCCATCGCCTACGATGCCTTGTTCCGCGTCATGCACCTGACAGCGTTCCTCATGGCCGAGTTCATGTTCTCTCAGGACCCCAAGCAGTCCGTCAACCTAACCCCGGAACAGGCCGATCTGACAGACGCCACCGTCATTAACTTCGCGCCCGGCTCCAAGGTCGGCCTAGCGTTCGCGCGCGCCCTACGGACAAACCGTACGGCGTCGAAGCCGGCACGCATCGTGGGTGCCGCAAGCGAGTACTCACAGGCGTTTGTCAAGAGCACAGGCCTATACGATGCGGTAGAGGCGACGAGCGCGGACCCTCTCGAGGTAGCCTCGCGACTAGGCATCTCCAAGGACAGCAAGATCGTGATCGTCGACTTCGGTGGACGTAACTATGTGCAGTGGAAGTGGGCAGCAGCCCTGGTATCTGCGTACCCGCGGGTGCAGTTCATCGTCGTAGGCGCCGAGGTCTCGGAGCCATCGGCCGCAGTGGCACCCGACGGCAAACCCCCAAGCAACCTCGACATCTCCCAGGTCATGGCCGACACGCAGCAGAACCAGGCTATCGCTAAGTTCGGCGAGAAGGAGTACTACGCGCGCGCGGACGCGGCGTGGGAGAGTCTCCGCAAGGAAGGCATCCCCGGTGTTAAGCTCGTCTGGGGAGAGGGCATGGAGTCGGTTAGGGATGCGTGGGATAGGTTTGCTAAGGGTGAGGTTTCTTCGGAGGAAGGACTTGTCTTTAAGATATGAGGGGACAGGAAGGTCATTAATAAGCTATGATAATTATCGAAGCTACAAGCTTGGGCGAGGGTGAATACAGGTACCTATGTATGACCTTCTCACCTATCGAATTCTACAACTTAGAGCTTAAGTACCTAACATATCAATTAAATAACGTAAAAGAGTTCTTTATAAATGCTAACTAATAGTGTTACCCCGTTATAGGTGCCTCGTAGGTAATTCATGTTGAACATGTGCGTGCGTGAGTTGATTTGCGTGTGTGACTTGATGTGCGTATGTATTGATGGTTATTGCCCTGCACAGATAGACTTTAATATCGTCGTGGAAAGCACGAAATATATTGAACTTCAACGTTCTTGAGGCAGGTATTTTTAACCTGTGCTTAAAATTTGCTAACTTGGGCAATAGCTACCTCCTAATGTACCTGGGTTTATCCCATACATCATCATACCCGTTTGTCTATATGTTTACGTAGTAGGCACGATCCAGGGGTGACACCCCATCGCCGTTGTTGTTTGAAGTCGTTGCTGTTTATATTGCAAACATATACCTTAAAGGAAAGCGCGAATTGCCTGCAAAGTGTATCTATATAAGATCTATCACTTACCTGCCTAGACATTAATACCCACCAACTTTTACACAACATCATCTTCATGAAATTTCTAATATCCCCCAATCTCATATAGCACAATGAAGAGAATTCCAGAGGACGTTATCATAATTATTGCTTCTTTCCTTCCATACAAACGTCTCGCACCCTTCGCCACGTTGTCACGGCCATGGCAGCGAGCCATCGAGAGGCGCACATTTTCGACATTATACATTAATAGCAGGACTAAAGACATATATGTCTTTGAGCGTATAGTCTGGGCTAATCATATGCGCCGCAGGTTCCTGCGGTACCTCACGTTCAGCATCCAGCTATACGTTGACAGGGACAAATTCAAGTCTTCACAGCACTGGCAGCAGCCTAGCGCGTACCTGACATGGAATTTGCGCCGCCTCTTCCTCATTCTAGCAGAGAGCGGTGACGACAAGAAAATGACCCTAGAGTTGGACGGAAAGATGTATCAAAACATCCAATACGATGAGCCTCGGTACCCTCCCCTGCGCCTTGCGTTAATCGGCAATGCCGACCATTTCCCAATAGTGAAATGTGTGTCAGAACTAGTGTTTTTCATGGATAATCCAAGGATACGAATAGCGCTGCGCGCCGCCATCAACATCGCAAAAAAGTTACCGTGTCTAAGACGCATCGATATTATGGGACAAAAGGGATATGCCATAGAAACGTACGAGGCATATCAGGAAGATCAAGCGGTGCGTTGGGGAGATTGGCATAGCTTAGCTGATGCTCTAGTTGAGGTTAATTTCCTCTCCGGCACAGAGTGCCGAGAGGTGACTCTGTTGCTAGAGAGTTATGACCCGCGTGCATTCGAAGAAGGTGATGGATGGGTTCCTAACAGAACGAGTTTGCTATCATACGATCCTCTCGGAGCAGCTGTGCGTACGTGGTCGTACAATCTCGTATCCCTTCGTATCAGCGGCATCTTTGACGGCTCGCTTTTCTGGCCGAGTAAAAGTGAGCGACTGGAGATGCCTGTGTCACCCTGGCCTCGCCTAAGAGTATTCGATGTGCTCCTAGGATTGATGACGCCGACAGGAGGCAGGTACTTTATGAAGCAACCCGACAGTCACGGGCGAAACGTACCCTGCGAGGACACGATGCAGCCGTTGTTCGCAGCCTGGGCCAAGGCGCTCGAATCCATGCCTGTCCTGGAACATGCCGCAATACAGTTTCATGTAGACTGGGACCTGGAAGAAAGTTTGAACAACTGGTCGGTCAGTGTTCAGGGACCTTGTACCATGATCGATGGCATACTACGCCCTTGGGCAAATGAATTAAGAAGACATCCGGATAAATCAAAGCTTGTCTTTTGGAATACTAAAGGTTGGCGGCCTGAGAACCTGATCGTGGGGAAGCTGGAAGCGATGCTTAAAGATAGGTTTCCAAGCAGGGAGATGATCACGATTGAAACCTTCTGTAAACGTCCTTTCCGGATAGATGAGTACCCTCCATCGCCTTGACACACGATGTATACATTTGTGTGGACTATGGGCAAGATGAGGCTTTTTGTGGATTAGCAATTATAGTACCAAAGGCTAGACAATCCAGTTCCGTGCTGGACCATGATATGGGCGAGAGGAAGAAGACTTAAATAGTACTATAAATCATAAATGCCTAATGCCGAATATCCTCTTCCCTCCCGTTCCTATAATAATAGAATGCCCGAAGCCAGACACCATGCTAATTACGGACCGTCTCAACGCCCTTCCATGCAAACATGCCTCGACAGACTAATAGTATCTCCATACCGCTGAGGTCGTTTTATATTCCGAGGAAACCAAGGTTCCTTTACACTACTCAAACTTAGCTCCCCTCGACCCTCCCGAACTCCCCCTCATCAGAGCCTCGACATCAACACCCACCCACTTCATCTCCCTACCCATCGGCGGTGCCGACACGTTCTGGGGCGGCGTCGAACGTTGCTTTATATGCTTTCTCACGCGCAGGCGGTCTACCAATTCGCCCGAGATCATCTCGAAGCTCTGCTTCAGGGCCACGGACGTCTCCCAGCGCTCGCCGTACTTCCCGAGCGTGCGTGTGGTCTTCTCTATGCACGCCAAGCTTCTCTCGACATTGTCTACGCCGGGGCCGCCGGGGCGCGAGGGTAGAGGGGGCGGCTGCGGTTTGCCGACCTCGACGAAGGGCATCGGCGGAGTGACGCCTGCGAGGAGCAGGTCTTCCGCGTCGCGGAGGACGGCGATAAACTGGCTTGCCATGAAGAAGACGCGCAGGGCGTCGTGGTATGTATAAAAGGCGGTTTTCATCTCGCGGTGCGATACGTCGTATATGCGGTCGAGGTACGCGATGGTGTGCTCGAAGATGAGTAGCCGGCCATAATCGGTCATGTGAGGTGCTCTAGCTGATGGCGCTATGCAATAGACGAAACTGTATCGCAGCTCAAGGTCGAATAACTCCCTCATGCCGATTGGTAGGGTGGTAGGAAGCGTCTCGGCCCATTCTCTCATATCTTGACACATTTGCCAGATGAATGAGGATGCATTGTGTAATGGGGTTGGCTCTGCTTGGAAAAGCGCCTGGTACCAATGGGACTGGGCTCGTCGTAGTTGGAAGAGCAGGAATGCAGGCTCAGAACCCGAAAGAATTTTGCCAGTGATGGATGCTCGGCGGCTGAATGATGAAGGCCGAGGCCAGCCAACGTTTGTTGATGCGTCAGTGAAAGAGAAGGCGCGCGCATGGACCATACTGATAGATCTTACCCAAAGAGTTAGCATCTCTTATACCACAAAAAGGGGTAGAATTGCATACCTATCTAATGAATAAACGCAGTAGAAGGTCTTCCGCCTCATATCCAGCACGGCTTTGTCTGAGAGCTGTTCCGGCGGGGGATCCTGGTGAAATCCCAGGTCGATTACTGCTCTGGAGGTGAAGCCGATCAAGTGCCAGCTATCGAAATGAGCCGGATCTAGCATAGAGTATTGAGTGAGTAGAATCAAAGATTGAATCTGTGTTGTGTAGCCTGGCATCAACGCCCTGTCTGCGTGTTGCAAGGCTTGAGCCACAAAGCGTAGTCCATTACGATAGTAATTATCGTTCTTCGTTTGGCTCTGGGCGGCGGACCCAACGGCTAGCACCATATATACGAGCCAATAGTCAACATCTTTGATTGCTCGCTCCTGAAACGAGTACATTTGCTCAAGAATGGTGTAAAGTGTTGTTTCAGGGAATGCAGGAAACAAGGAGTATATATTTGTCATGTAATATTGAACAAGAGCAACGGCGTCCTGCTTAGGAGGCAGAGTTAAGTCCACGACGTTTGGAAGCGGGTCGTTAGAAGCGGCGGCCAACACGAGGCGTGCAAATGTCATGTTGCTCATCGTGGGTTCGAAATCCCTTGTCGTAGCATTGATCGACCTTGCCATTCATTATTAATACACCGCCGGTATAACCCAATACTCGGCAGCAAAGCGACTTACAAGTAGCCAAAGTCAGACATCAACGAATTGACATCGGACATTTCTCGTTTCCTAGCAGCTTTACGGTATATAGCCGCTTTAATGAGAGCAAGCGAATCTTTCCGGTCAGGCTCCGGCTGCGCTGGTGATACCTCGGACTCATGCTGAGCGACAGACGCCTTTCTTGATCGAGCGTACGCAAGTCGCTTTTCTAGCTTCTCTATGCGGAGTTCGAGCGCAGCGACGTAGCTGAGCAAGCCGTGTTAGTAGAATGATAAGGGCGCCTATAAATAAAGCTGAGCCGAGATTCCTTACCTTCGTTCCTTGCCCCTAGCGAATTGATCGTTGGCAGCCGAGCATTCTTTCTCTCGGCCAGCCTTCTCGCAGGCAGTACACGCCGGCAATTTCCCATCACACTGGTAATATCGTCATCAGCACCGAGATTAATATATTGAACGACGGCTAGACTACCTTGACTTTAGCACTTCGACCTATTGATATCTTAGTCTTGACGTTCTTTAACTATGCGTAGGTTCTACATATGATGCGATAGTACTGACATCTAGAGCAAGCTGACACTGGTCGTGACACCCGTAATAACGGGTTATCCGAGAAACTTGATCGCGGCATAGTGCCCGTCTTCAAGCGAGAGCTTAGGCGTGTATAGCTTCCCGGTTGTGGTCCCTGACGTCCAGGGTCTTCGGGGTTTTTTAATAGTATGAAATAGCGTCAATTCAAGTGGAGATCGTTTCCACAGTCGTGATAGCTACGTGGGTAGATTGGCGGATTTAGATTAATTGATATATGTACGTATTATTGGCAGCGGGCGACATGTGGCGTAGGAGTCGTTAAATTTAACTTCTTATCCCGCTGACGAAGAGTTATTGCTGTCTGGGAATGATGTTATGGACCATTGAAAGTAATAGTGGCGGTAGTAAGAATTGAAGATTCTAAGCTTTGCACGTGGATATACCGCCTTCAGAGCCTTGGGGCTCAAGTTGCCCACGAGTCGAGCGAGGAGGCTTATTACTCTTTTAGTGGCGTTAGTAATACGTCTAGAGAAATAGCTACCTTGTAGTTAGTGTACTATTAAACAACCTCTGTACAAGGAGCCTGGATGGGCTAGACCGTCACCACTAGGTACCATAGAAAATTGGGAGAGGATGTGGTGGTATGTGTACCACAAACTGTGGGGGTTTCCGCCGATTTACAATTTAAGAATCATTGTATCATTGCATAACCCATGGTTTGGCGGCTCCTCCTGGAAGCTTGGTGCGGCTTAGGATCTAATCGTCAACGATTCGCGGGGTCCCTTTCTTTCTTTGGTACGTCAAAGGAGCCCAAAGATATTTGTTTGAACTTTTGCTATTTCTGTCGCAAAACATCCGCTTTCCCGTGGAACTGGGATCATGTCGATGCCGGACGAGGAGTACATATGCCTTACACAAATTATATGGCTTGCTCATGTATCGCGTGCCAAACTACATGGGTTTCCGTCGTAGCGGGAACTCCCTGCGTCAGGAGGAGGAATTTCAACCCAGCTCGCCCCTCAACAATTTGTATTAGCCTTGTAACCACGAGGCATTCTAGTAGATACCATGCGGGAAACCGCCCGAGAATGAGATCATGTCTGCTCCTTCGTTCTCTTGCGCCTCATCCAGGACCGATAGTTAGTATCAGAACACCCGACTTCCCCGCGCCCTCCTCTCGCGTGCAAGAGACATCGCAGTAAGGCTACTTCGTATATTCTTGCTGAATATAGCTGGTGGCGCAGCTATTGGAGGTATGCTTTGCAGACCAGTGACGTGATTGCCTCGCGAGGCGCCATGGCAGCCTGCATAATAATTCAAATATTTTCTCGATTCTGGCACGGCTGTCTCATAGATGCATGAATAGGTAGTACCAGACCGTTGGTCGGGTGTAGGAAGAAAAAAATTAGAGAAGTCCGGTTACATCAATCATCGTCGGTAAGCACATTATTGACTCCCTTAAAACCGATGCTACTGTTCCAGGATAACCTCGATTGGGAAATGTGCCTAGTAAAAGCAGAGGAAGGGTTTCCAAGAATAGAAACGGATTCTTGCAGTTGTACCAGGAAGAAATCCTACTATGTAGGCACTTTTGCCGCATGCGTGTAAGTCAAAGTCGTAGCGGCCGGGATCTTATAGAAACCAAGTTTATATTGTAAAGCGAGATGAGATGCACGAACGAACGAAACGGAATCGTAGCCGTCGATAGTGTTCATCAATACTCCATCGACCAGCCATTGACCGAGCCCGACGTGAAGCCGATAAAGGAATAAAAAGGTGAAACGAAACGGATGACAGGAGAAACTTTAGGAGTCGGGTGATTCGGACGATTTGGCTACTGAATGGGCTAACTATGTGTTAGGTAGGTAGTTAAGGTTGACTGTATCATGGGGACTAAGTTATGTAGAGTTTAATTCCCATGAAATTGATTCATGGAAGTTGCTACATTTCAACCAGTTACATACCTCCTATAGTAAGTAAAATTACATTGATGTATACCTTAGGTGCGCACCTTCTATACTCGCGGGGCCAATCGGTACTCCATTATACGTAGTCCGCGTTCTACGGTTCTACGGTTCTACGGTCGCTCCCCTCTTGTTAGCCTTGTAGCTACAAGTTAGTGGCTGGGTACTATCTTATCAGGTATTCTCAATCTGACAGTACATTATTGTTAGCCTATCAAGTAAGCTAATATTCAAGTAGTTGACGCTAAGTAGATACGAGATATACATGTATATGCACAACGCATTTCGTACGATAAGTACGGATACGTAAGAATGTGTTCTCAAACTGAGAACGGATATTACAAGCTCGACGGCGACGACTCTCCCTTCTACAGCCACATTTACGAAGCATTCTGCGGCGGCGTCTCCAAAAATCGAAATCATGATAAAGTAAAACTTCAACTGCAGCAGCAGCAGCAACAGCAGCAATATAATCGCTTTGTTCAATTCGTTCGCCCCGCTTTCATTCCCGACGCTTCGAGTCCTCGAAGTTGCGTGCGACCAACGATTGATCTCCCCCACGTGCCTGGGGGCCAGAGCAAAAAGCCCAAGGCTCTATCCCACAACAGGAGCGATCAGAAACAACACGAACCTATACTAGAGTCGCCCATGGATGCCTCAAATGTCTTTCGTCAGGTCCAAGGGTTTACGTCCCATACTTCGAGACCGCCGCAACAATGGCAACAGAAGAAACCCGTCAAGACAGAAGAGAACGGCGACGGCGAAGCCTCGCACCGCATTGCGCATACGCTAACAGCTTGCTGTCGGTGTCGCCAGGTGAGTGCTTACCTACCCCATCCATGCTCCGGTAAAAGAGATTTCGGGCTTCCTCTCTTTCGAGACTGTTTAAGTTGACTTGGCCGTTTCTTAGAGAAAAACACGTTGTGACCCCACGCTGCCTCGTTGTTTGCCTTGCGAGAGGTCCGGCTCTGCCTGCGAGTACTTTGATACGACAAAAGGAAAGAGGATTAGCCGATATTATGTTGTCAAACTCCAAGAGAAAGTTAGGCAGCTTGAGGCCGAACTTGGCCAGTATACTGACGATGATGACTTCCCTAAAAACCACGAAGATTTCATCCGGCCAGGTGGTTTAGTCCGCCTGAACGAAACTGATGAGACCCCGCGGTATCTCGGCCCCTCTAGTGGTATTGCCATGACGCGTATACTTATGGAGGAGGCTAAACGGTACACCGACTCGAAGCGTATATCAGAGCTGATACCAGATTTACGGGACCGCCGCCAAACCGCGGCGCCCGGCGCGAGTTTTTCAGGGGCGCGGTCACAATCCTTCACCATGCCGCCCCCAATGTCGTCAAGAAAGAAAAGCTATCCCGTTATCAGTGGCGTTCCGGCGCAGAACCTCCCGAGTAGAGGTATCGCTGATAGATTGGTAGAGGTTTTCCATCAACGGGGTGAGTTATTCACTCGTGCCCCTTAAGCAGCAGAGAAGGCCTAGGCTAACCGCCCACTCTAGCTCAAGTATTTACTCCAACTCTTCACGAGAAGGTACTAGAGAGGACGGTTGAAGACGTTTACGCCGGGAGCACAGATCCATACCAAAACTTTGTTGTGCGATTAGTCATGGCGACGAGCATGCAGAAATTAGACACGACATATGCAGGACTTGCTGATAGCTATTATCAAGCTGCAATGAAATACTTTGAAGATGTCGTCCGGCCCAAGGATCTCAAGACTCTTCAATGCCTCGTCTTGATCGGTCAATATTCAATGCTGACACCCACCCGAACTGCTGTTTACTACGTCGTCGGCTTAGCAACGAGGATCTGTCAGCAACTAGGCTTAGCTGACGAGAAGACCATTTCCCTAGGCGTTAGTGACCCGCTGACCCTGGACATGCGGCGACGACTAAGTTGGATAGTTAGCAACCTAGAACTCGGCATGGCCCACGTTATGGGCCGTCCGAACGGGTTTGCTAAAAGCGATGATATAAATGATGTAAGGTTCTTTGAGACCGTAAGCGACGCAAATATCCGCGAAGACGGAATTATCCCCGGACCTCCGGACGAGAAGAAACTAGTTGCTATACACTTCTGCAAGATGCGACAACTCCAGTCTGAAATCCGACGGATCTTGTACGAAAAGAAGTACCTGGAGCCTAAGGACGACCGCCATCCGTGGTTCGGGGGAATGGAGGCCAAGATGGATCAGTGGCTTAAGGAATCTCCCGAAAACCCAGCATGGTGCAAGCCCTGGTACGTATTCGATCCCAGCGTCCAAATCAAGTTCTAGTAGTCTCATTAAAACAATTATAGGTTTTCAGGGCGATTTCATGTTATGATAATGACACTTCATCGACCGTCTCCCCAAGTGCCGAAGCCGTCCGTGCGTTCGGCCAAGAAGTGCTTCGATTCCGCTGCATTTGTTATCCAAATCTCCAGTAAACAGATGATGGCAGCGGCCGTCGATATTACATGGGTTTTTATACTGACCCTTTACATGTCTCTCAACACTATTTTATGGACTGTTACCTACCCCGAAGTTCGAGCGTTGCACGCCCGCGACGATGTACAGGAACTAGTCAATATATCGCTGGATATAATTGACCAGTGCGTTGAAAGATGGCCAGGAACCGCCGCAGCATCTCAATTATACTCTACTTTTACGAAAGCATGCCTTCAAAGTTACGATTCGAACGAAACGCCAACCCAGTCGAACTCAAGTGCCTTTAATACCCCACCGTCTCAAACGGATACGAACTCACCTTCTGCGTCTGACATTTCAAGCGGGACAAACGTATCCAATGTTGGTGTTTCTCCTTTCAACCCACCACAATTTGGCTACGTTTTTGGCTCCGGTCCAGAAGAGATGAATAATTACGGGGTTGAGAATAACTACATCACACACCCCACGTTCAGATCGAATTCGATCTTCCTAAACCCGGCCTCTAGTGACCATACCGGACGTCGTTTCAGTTACTTCCCTCCCGACTTCACTCAGGGAGACTTGACGCTCATGGAAGAGCACAGCCCACCAGATAGTGATACAACAGTGTCGCCGCCATTCTCATCCCCCGCACAACATATCCCGACTTCCCCGGAATCTGTATCTACAAGCACTGCTACTCCTTCAGCTATGGGAACACCACTTCCTGCCACACCGATGCTCTCGACTTCGAGTCTAGCTCAGACCCCCTCTGATATTGCGACGCCTAATACGGTGCCTCCCCCGCAATCGCGTACAGCCCCGCCAGCTTTTACTATCCCCCCCCCTTTACCACACCATCAACTACAAGGTCAACGACCTCTGCCTCAGCCAACTACAGTTACAGATTGGTTCAATCCCCCGCCGCCGTTCATCTCACCATACGCCTTCGGCAACGGATTAGGTAGTAACTTCTGGAGCGATTCCAGCGCAAACGGCCTTGGTGATATTAACATGGGCAATATGCCGTTTTCCAACGGGCTCCCACCGGAGCGGCAGGGGAGCTTAAGCCAACAGCAACAAATCGAGCTTATGGACGTTCTGGAGAACGAAGGAATGACAGATATAGACACGTACTTGAACATGGGAATGGCGTATCCGAATATCATGGGCAACGGGAATCAGGGTTTCCACTGGGGCGGGCAGTCATAAGTTATGCAGGGTTAGACGGGAGTTTCTTTCTTGTTTCTTGCATTGCCATTTCCACATAGGTTGGGAGGATTACCTTGAAGCTTTTATGCCATTATGGGAAGGTATATGTGTGGGAAATATTCGTCGGTAGATACCATTGCTTCTTTTTTATTTTGGCGTTTAGATGTAACTGTTCGGACAGATGACGGAATGTTTGAATGAATGATAGGCAATCCGCGTTTCCTTTTTATTTATAGCATTGCTCATTGGTATTGGTATCGGTATTGGTCGTACTGGGCGATTAAGTGTCAATCAACTTTCTGTCAATGTAAAATCAATACAGTATATTCTTTTATACACCATCTGATAAGAAGCCTTCTTGATATACCATGTAAAAGACATAATGAAGCTAAAATATTCGAATTATGCAGGCCATATAAGAGGTCACTGTAATAATAGCTTTGAACTAAGGCATAATTAACGAACCACTAATTCATTTTGTTTGGGACCTTGCCTGACTATCAACAAATACTATAAATTCTAACACCACAACAAGTATACTCATTATAGAGCACCGATCTAATCCGACTATATAGAATACTAGGTAGATTCCACCTCTTCCGGCGCGAACCGAGGAACAATGCCAATCTCAATCAAGCCTTTACCGCAGGGGAGCTAGCGATAACAGGGTTGCGGCCGCCGCACACGGAAAAATTGTGAGTGGTGGAATTTTCAGCATTGGACAATGTTCCCCATACTAGTTGCAACCACCCCGGCCATGGGTCTGGGGTAGTAGCCGCTACCCCAGCCCCACGGCCTGGGGGAGCTCGCTGCTAGCTGTATAAAAGAACGAAAGAATTAGTGGCGGATAGAATCTACGATTGGTGGATGCGATCTGGTCACTTGGGCGAGGTTTCCCCACTGCGTTCAGCTGAATGAGCGAGGTGCTGCTTAGCGAATCTATCCTGCTGAGTATCGCCGACGGAAAAGAGGAGACGGGCCTGCAGGCGAGAGGGAGACCCTGGCTTGCGTACGTGGAATCTGGTGGGTTGGCTGTTCTCCGCTGATCGAACCTCGACCATTGGGTTTATACGTATGTATATAAAGACTAATTGCTCTCCTAAATATATATTTTGCTATTTGTCAACTCTCCCCCTTTACCACAGCCTCATTATCCAGAGGTATCGTGAGGGCAAGAGCAGAGACACGTAAGAAGAAGAACGCCTTTGCTAGCACCAGCGTCAAGATGGTGAGCTCGAAGAGGCTTTACAACTGGTGAGTTTCTGGGTTCGTAACCAATCAACGAGGAATACAAAACTAAGACTGAGTAGGTACATCGCCCTCGTGGCGGCCATGTGCATGGTCCTGTACGGCTACGACGCCTCAGTCTTCAACGCGGCGCAGGGCTCCGACAATTGGCTTGAGTGGTTCAACCTTGATACTGTAAGGATCCCTATACGATAGACTGACATCTGAAGTTAAGCTAACACGTCCGGCTTAAAGACGAGAGACGCGAACCTGATAGGCCTGATTAATACGGCCTATACTATCGGCGCTATCGTTGCGGGTTGGTTCTTCGGCGGTCCAGTTGTACGTCCCCTTATACATCAGCGTCTAATTCAAGCTGTATATGTGCCAACGCTAACAAGTATCCAGGCGGACTATTTCGGTCGACGAGTCGGTATGGGTATAGGATGTATACTGACCATCGCCGCTACATTCATGCAAGCATTCGCCCCGTGGCATAATCTCGGGTGCTTTATTGGCGGCCGCGTGCTGATCGGTATCGGGCAGGGCATGGCTCTCAGTGCGTAAAATCCACCCACATACACATACATGCTTGGACTAACACCCCACCAGCCGCCGGGCCCATCTACATCGGCGAAGTCTCGCCCCCGGAGATCCGCGGGCAGATCATGGCGTTCTGGCAGATGTTCTACAGCGTAGGGTCCTTCATCGCGTACTGGATCGCATACGCGTGCAACGCGAACAAAGAGAAGCTCGGCCACTGGGACTGGCGCATGGTCGTCATCTTCCAGATCCTAGTACCAATCATCATCATCGTGCTCCTGCCCTTCCAACCCGAGTCTCCGCGCTGGTGGATCAAGCGCCACAACAACGTCGAGGAGGCCAAAAAGGCACTGCGCAAGATCCGGGAGACGGAGCAGGACGTCGAATTCGAAGTCTTGAGTATACGCGAAGCCATTGAGTTTGAGAAGGAAGCTGCGAGTGGCTCATACCTGGCTCTTTTCAAGGACCCGTCCGTACGCAAGAGGCTTTATCTTGCCTTCATCCTGAACGTCGGACAGCAGCTTTCCGGCCAGGGCACGTTAAACTCGTACTCGAGCGCGATATACAAGACGATCTGGCCTTCGACGCAGACGATAAACTTGATTAACGCCTTAAATGCAACATGTGGTATACTATTTACCCTCAATGCCGTCTGGACCGCGGATAGATTCGGCCGGCGATGGCTGTTTATCGTGGGTGCGATCGGAATGGGAATTTGCATGTTAATTGTTCCTATTATCGGTATGACGACACCCGATGTTGTCGGAGCCACAGGCACAGCTACAAAGACGGAACCTGTTGGTATAGCCATAGTCTTCCTCCTATTCCTTTTCATATTCTTCTACAAACCTTCGTGGGGAGCAACGACATGGATATGGACGTCGGAGGTGTTCAGTATGAACGTTAGGGCACAGGCGGTCGGAATGTGCTCCCAAATGCAGAATGTTGCCAACACCATCTTCCAACAATTCTTTCCTATTTTCCTTGCTCGGGAAGGTTTAAAATGTTTATTCTTCTTCATGGCAGCAAACTTCCTTTTGGCTGTCTTCGTATGGTTCTGCATCCCCGAGACGATGAAAATTCCACTAGAGGAAATCGACGCGTTGTTCGGCGGGCAGAATCACGTAGAGAAGGGTGGACAAATGCTCGGCATTACGGATGCACACAGCATAGAAGAGAAACCCAGAGTCTCTATGCAGCAGCAAGAGACTGCTAAAGACGCGAACGTTTGATGCGAGTTAATTACACGTAGTCGAGGAGAAATGCAACAGCTACATACTTTGGCTCCAGTAGTAGAGTAGGCTAACACAGATCCTGACTATGTAATATAGGTTCGGGGACTAGGTGATTGACTATAACGTGTAACGAAACATAGCCTGCTTGGTGTTAGAATTCTGATCGTCTTGCCTAGGCTCAGGGAAGACTTACGTTGTTTTTATCAGAGACGTCTTCGAAACCCTGTAGATTACTTTCCTTTTCCATCGCATCAAGCTCATCCTCTGATTTGCCCTCTAACATCTTATTTCGTTTCTTGTTTTCGAGTACGTAGAGTAAACGCAGAACTTGATTCAGGACCAGATTCAGGATGAAGCCGCAGAGCATGGCTACAATACCACCACGGTAGGCAGGGGCTTCCTTGCTCACGAAGAACTGCGGCCCGGCGATTTGACCAATGCAGTAGCAGACGAATACCCAGCCTGAGGCTACGGATCTCTTAGTGCTACCTGCGATGTTGGTTGCGAGTAGGCCAAGAATTATCATAAACCCCACGAGATAAGAGCCCTAATTTTTTTTATAGAAATTAGAAACGAACGCATAAGAAGATCTATTTATAAGATCCGAGTTTGGATCGGGCACGTAGCCCCGCATTTAAATATTCGTAGGCTGAAGGTCGCGGTACTTACCAATAACCATGCTCCTACAAGACGTCCCCATTTGTTCGTTGGCTGGAGTTGATTGATTAAGACTGTTCCTATGATCTTATACATGGTTAGTTTAACGTCCTGTCGTCATGATGTAGAATTGCACATACCGGCGGAATCATAGCCAGAGATCCAATGTGTAGACGAAAACCACTAATGTAAGAAGTGATAACTCCAGAGCCGAGTTGCGCTATAAGTTGGACTGCGGAACCGGGTAGGTTCAACAGGGTGGTTTGTAGTGGATCAAATCCCAAGCCGGAGATTATAAGGGAGCCAAAGCTTAGCCCACCAGACGCAATGGCATTGACGAAGGATATCAAACCTAAGACAATTACTTTAGGGTCAGTAATCGCCTCTATGACCTGGTTGCTGACGATACGGCGAGATTTGGTGCCGGTCTTATTTTCGATTACTCGTTGAATGGCGATGACTTTTTCGTCCTCGTCCAACCATTGGACACTTGCTGGGCTATCGGGTACGAAAAGCGTGAAGACCACACCCCATACGATGGTAAGGCTCCCTAGAATAAGATAGATGTACTTCCTAGAGTAGAGTTAGCATCAATAACTACAATAAGGCAAACATTAGTTTTGATATAAGAGCAAGAATGCTGCCTGGGCGGAATTCCTCTTAGGATATACGGAAGTGGGTGAAATCCCATACCAAGTAGACAGAGATCCTTGCATGTGGCCGATGCCATAGGCTAGGAGTGTTCCGACAAAATTGCCAACCCCAAGGAAAGAGATCCAGAGGGCCGATCGGCCTGCTTGCTCTTGCCTACTCCACCACATTCCAGTGACGGCGACGAAGCCGGGTGAAACCGTCGCCTCGACTACTCCCAAGAAGAATCGTACGGTAGCGAGGCTGGCAAAGGATGAACATGCTGCTGTTGTCATGAGGATAGTACCCCATAGTACTATGTTAACTCCGAGGAATTTGGCTACTGGGAACCTCTGAATGATTGCGATTCCGGGGTATTCGGCGACAAGATATCCTGTTATTATTAGCGTCCGTGATCTGTGTAGGCGCCAGTAAAGCTATACCGAAGTAGAAGATAGAACTGGCCCAAGAGTAATCCTGGCCTTGTAGTTTATTATCGGGTATGATACCATACACCGAAGAGTAGCCTAAGGAGGTCTTGTCGATGAACATCAAAGCGTAGGTAACGCAAAGGAAAGGTAAGATGCGAATGTCAATCTTTCGTCGAACTTTTCGAGAGGTTTCCTTGTCCACGGAATCGCTCGTTAACGCTCTTGCAGCCAAGGCTCCAGCCTCATCTTTGATATTTAGTTCCACCGCTTCCACATCGCGAATACCAGAAGTGGTAATAGTCTGTTGACCTGTTGGTTTTTCTGAGGCCATTTTGATTTTGATTGTAATCGGCTTACTGTTGCGGTATGTAGTAGTCCTTCAATTCCGATTCTGACTCCAGAAGTTTTTCAGCAGATCGGCCGACTGAGATGTCCTGCAGTTACCCTTACCAAGTTTACGAATAAACGAAACTTGGTGTTGTCGTACTGATTTAAGTAGGCCATCCTCTGAGTAGGTGAGTGTTCATCGGATGACTCCGATGTGTTAGAAGAAAAAAAGCTAAGAGATAAGTATCTCCATATTATCTCGTAAGTGATTGCGTCGCGACTTCCAAGTTAATAGTTTGATCTAAGGTTACATAAAGATAGGAAGTACATTAGCGTCAGTATATAGGATCCTAGGACCGTATTGATACCGTATATTCACGGTCTAATTGTCTGAATAGTTGCGCATTTTAGTACGAAAGAAAGACGGTAGCTACATTTACCAATAGTATTGGTATTAAATGGTATTTTTGCAATTAAACGTTATCTCAAATAACCTTAGACTAAATTCTTCGATGTTTAGTTCGGGGAGATGTACCCCTTATAACCACACCACTCTTTAGCCAATCATAACCCGTATAAACCCTTTAAAAAAACATCGAAACTTTAGTTTAAAGTTATTATAAGCGAACGCTTAATAAACAATTAACTTATTATATAAAAAAAC
Organism: Daldinia vernicosa; assembly: GCF_022497035.1. NCBI lineage: Eukaryota > Fungi > Ascomycota > Sordariomycetes > Xylariales > Hypoxylaceae > Daldinia > Daldinia vernicosa. The sequence goes on from NW_025953921.1 coordinate 665,915, forward strand.
ATTATTAAAAATATTATTAAAAATAATAACATTAATACGCGTAAAATAAATAATAATTAATTAAATAATCGTATTAACTTTTTTATTAAATTTACCGATTAAATCCACGCGTTTTAAACTTTTTAAAAATGTTAAAAATAATTAATATTAATCGTAATACCGGTCGTAACGCATTAACCGTAACGCGTTAACCGTAATAACGGTAACCGTAATAATAATAATAATAAAAAAAAAAAAACTTAAACGATAATATATCGTATAAAAAGTAACCGTCGACACGGCTCACGTGATACATATGACGCATGCGTTATATATAATATAACCATTATTATAATTATATATATAATAATTATAATTATTATATAATTAAAATAAATATATAAAAGATATATTACGTATATTTTTATTTTAAAAAAAATAAATTTTTTTTATTTATTTATATTATTTATATATATTATATATTTTTATAACTTTTAATAATTATAAATTTAAGTTTATATTTAAATTTATAATTTAAATATATAATAATATAAGAAAAAAATATTTATTTTATTTTTTTTCTTTTATTTTACTTTTTATTTTTTTATTTAATTATTATAATAATTATTTAACTTTTTTATAATAAATATTTATAATAAAGATTTATTTAAAATATATTTAATTATTTTTACCTTTTAATTAAATTTTAAATAAGATTATTTTTATTAAATTATAATAATAAAATAAAATGCCATATAATTTAATATTTAAAATTAAATTAATTTAAATAAATATATTTTTAAAATAACCGTTATTATTATTATTACTTTAATTACCACCATTATTATTATTACCATAACTCCCATTATTATTATCGTAAAGATTTTTATTATTATTTTTATTATTAAAGCGAAATTTCTTACATTAAAATTTATAAAAAAATAAAAAATAATAATTTAAAAAAAAATTATGTAAAAAGTTTAAAATAATAATAATATTAAAATTATTAATATATAAATTATTATATTTATCGAAAAAAACTTTAATAAATTATACATTAAAATTATAAAATAATATACCTTCGTTTAAATAAAAAAAATAACTATTATTACAATTATAAATTAAATATTTTATTTTATTTAAAAAATTATTAAAAAAAAAATTTTATTATTTATTATATTTAAATATACCATTAATAATTTTATTTTAATAATTAACATTATTTATATAATTAAAAAATACTTTTAATTAATTATTTTATTAATTATTATAAAATTAAAAAAAGATTATTAAAAACATTTATAATAAACTTATTTTAATAAAATAAAATTTTATAAATAATATTAAAAATAATATATTTTATATAAAAACGTATATATTTATAAAATTTTAAAAGTTAATAAAAACGTTATAACTTTAAATTTCTTAAAAATAATTAAAATTTATTAAGTTATTAATTAAAATATTTATTAAATCAAGGAATTTATAATTATAAAATAAATAAAAAAAACGTTAAAATTACTTAAAAAATATTTTTTATAATTTTTAACTATTTTTAAAAATAATAAACTATTTTAAAAATTATTAATAAAACCGAAAATATATTTAATAAATACGTTATTAAAATTAACTTAAATTAATACATTTATTTTAATAAATAAAAAATATAATTACTTTTATTTAAATAAATTAATAAATATTTATATTTAATGTTTTAACATTTATAAAGTTTTTTAATTTATTATTATAAAAATTAATAATTATAACTTATAAAAAATACTTAATAAAAACAAATGTAAAAAAATCAAAAAACGTTATTAATTTTTAAAATAAAAAGTATTTAAAAATTAAATTACTTTAAAAAATTAATATATTAAATAAAAAGGTAAATTTAATTATAAAAATCGTTAATTAAATAAAAATAATAAATTTAAACGTTAATTAAATAAATAAAAAAATTATTTAAATAATTTAATAATTATAATTATTATTAATTAAATAAAAATATAATATTAATTTACTTATAAAATATATTTTATAATAATTTAATTTAATTGTTATTTATTAATTAATAATATTATTTTAAATATTTATAAAATAATATATTTAATTAATAATAAAGTTTTTTTAAAATTTAATATTTAAAAAAAGGTTAAAAAAAGAAAAATGGTAAAAGTTAAAACTTTAATTTTTTTTATCTTTAAAAAAGGCATTAAAATATTAAAAAAAATATTAAACAAATTAAATAAATTTAATATTAAAGATTTAACCTTTATTAACATAATCGTAATAAAAAGGTTTTATATTAATATTATTTTAAAAATTATTTTTAAAAAAAAAGTTAATATATAATATTATAATAAATCTTATATTTTAAAGTTTAAATTAAAAAATAAAAATATATTATTTAAAAAATTAATTAAATATATTAACCTTTTATTTTTTAAATATAAACCTATTAAAATTTATTTACCATTTATATTTATATTAATTATATTTAAAATTTATAATAATATAATTAATTTTATAATTTATTTTATATTAATTACGTTAAAAAGGTTATATACATTATTATTAAAAAAAAAAAATATAAAAAAGTTTTAATATTTAAAATTAAATTATTTAAAACTTAATATTTTAAAAGTTTTTATATATAATATTAAAAAAATTAAAATTAAAAAGAAATTTATAATTAAATATAAAATATATATTAAAATATAAATTAAATATATTATTTTTAAAAAAAGATTAAAACGTTATTTTTTATAATTATTTTAAAAAATATCTTAAAATTTATTCGATTTTTTAATTAAATATAATAAAATATTATAAATATTAATTATATTAAATAAATATTTAAAATTTACTATAATTTATATAATTTTTAATAAAATATAAAAAAATGTTATATCGAAAATTAATTAAATAAATAATTAAATTAACTATTAATTTAAATTAAAAGTATATAAATTAAAATATAATAATAATATTTTAATAATTAATATATAAAAAATTATTTAATATATTTAATAAACATATAAAAAAAGATTAAATTTAAAGTTACCGTTACCGTTTATAAAAAAATTAATAAACGATATAAAAAAATTAAAATAAAAGTTTTAAATTAAATTTATTAAAATACAATTAAACGTTAATTTATTAAAAAAATTATAATTAAAATGCGTTAAAATTATAACTTATTTATTAAATTAAAACCTTAATTAATATAATAATTATAAATCATTAATAAAAATATTAAAAAGTTAATTTTATTAATATTTTAAATAATATTTTTTAAAAGTAATAAAAATATTAATAATTAATTTAAAATTATATTAAAAATATATTTATATTTATAATTATAAAATATATTTATTTAATAAAAACGTAATTAATATAAAAAATAAATAAAATAAAAAGGTTTAATTAAAAATATATATAAAATATTTAATTAATTATAAAATTATTAATATATATTATATATAAATACTTTATTAAAAAAAATTATTTTAATAAAAGATATTTATTTTAATAAAAAATTATTTTATAAATTAAAATAAAAATTATAATTATTTTATATATTTAAGAAAAAATTAATATATGTTAATATAATATAAAAAAAATTAAATAATATTTTATAAATAATTTTAAATTAGTTAAATAAATGGGATAAAAGATTTTTTATTTATAATTTTATAATTAATATAATTTAAAATAAAAAAAATAAATTAAATTTAAAATTAAATATTTTAAAAAGTTAACCGAAGAAAAAAGTTAAAAATAATAATTTACGTTATATTAAAATATAAATTAAAATAATATTTAAATTAATAAACGTTAATATAATAAATTAATAATAAAAGATTATAACTTTTAAAAAAATATTTAAGTTAAAATAATAATTTAAAATGGTAAAAAATATATTATAAAACGTTAATAATTTTTTAAAAAAAAACGTAAAGAAATTATTAAAATTTACCGTAAATTAATTATTTACAAAAATAACCCCGGATTTTTTTATTTTTTAAAAAGTGGATATATTAATTAAAAAACTTAACCGGAAATATAATAAAAAAAAGTGGTTTATAATGTCGAAATAAAATTAATAATTAAAAAATAAAAATCTTTTTAAAGATAATAACGTAAAAAATGTAATTTTATTAATTATAATTTTAATTATTATAAAATATAAGTAAAATAAAATAATTATATTAATAGTTTAATTTTTTTAAGATTTTTTAAAGATTTTTTTATTTAATTAATAAAAAGTAATTTATAAAAGAAATTATAAATATAAAATAATATACATTATTATAACAATTATATTAAACATTAAATATATATTTAAATTATAAATAATAATTAATTAAAATATTATTTATAAAATAATTTTATTAAAGTTAAAATTTAAAAAATAAAAAGATTTAAATAATTATCTTTTAAACAAATAATTTAAAAAAAATATAAAAAGTAAAATATAAACTATAATTAATAAAAACGTTTAAAAAGTTATTAATATTAATATAATTAAATTAATATTAATATTAATAAAATAAATATTTATTTATAAATTTAACGTTAATAATTATTTAAAAATATATAAATTTAAAGTGGTAATAAAAGGAAATTTTTAATATAAAAATATTTTAAATAATATTTATATAATTATTTTAATAATTAAAACGTTTAAAATTATAATAATTATTATAATATAATTTAATTTAAAAATTAATTAATATAATGTTAAAAACGCTTTTATTTATACGTTATAAAAAAATAATAAATTAATATATATATAATTATTTAATAAATTTAAATAATTAAATAAATGCGCGTAATTAAAAAAAACGTTATATAAATTAAAAAATACATTTATTTTATAATATAAAAAAGTAATTAAAACTTTAACAATTATTAAAATAATAATTTTTATTAAAAAGTTATATTTATTTTATTTTTTTAATAAAATAATATATATATTTATTTATATTAATAATATATTAATAATATATTATAAAATATATTAAAAGATAATTAATGTGGTGGTTAACTTAATAAAAACCGTTTAAAAAATAAAAAATTAAGATTTAATAAATTAATATTTTAAAATTAAAATAATATGTGATAAAAAAAATAAAACCATTATATTTAATTATAAAACATATATTAAAAAAATGGTTAAAAAATTTAACTTCGTTAATTTATTATATATTTTAAAGATTTTAATGGTTATAATAAAGTTATTAAAATATAAAAATATAATCGATAAAAAAATTATTAAAGAATTTTAAAAAAAGATTAATTTAATACTTTATATAATTATAATGATTTATTTTAAAATAATTTACGTTATATTATAACTTTTTTATTATTTTAATAATTTAAGATTTTAATATTTAAAAATAATTAATTAAATTATTTAATATTTATATATTAAATAAAAATTTTATATTAAATATAAAAATAAAGATTTAAAGTTTAAAATATTATTTATAATAATAAATATGTTATTCGTTAATAATTATAAAATAAAATATTTATTTTAAAATTATATTATTTTATTATTTAATAGATTAATAATATAAAAGGTAATATAATAACCGTTTATAATTACTTTAATTATTAAAACCAAATTAATAATTATAAATAAAGTTATTAAAGAAATTATAATTTTTTAATGTTTATTTAAAAATATTAAATTAAATATAAATAAAAAATGGAAAATCTTTAATAATAATTAATAAACCATATAATTAATAATAAATAAAAAGAAAAGGGTTAATATAAAATTATGTTATATAAATATTTAAAATATATAATTATATTAAAAATATATTAAAAATATATTTAATATAATTTATTTATTAATTAATTAAATATTAATAAACGGTTTAATAAAAAATTTTATAAAATAATAATATAAATATTTTATAATATTGTTAAATTTATAATATAATGGTATAATAATTAATAAAAAGAATAAATAATTATAAAAATGATTATAAAGTATAATAATATTAAATATAAATTATTATTATTATATTATATAAAAAGTTTATAATTATTAAATGTTAAAAATAATAAAATTGTTATTAATTAATATAATAAATTAATTAAAACCATAATTATATAAAGTAACGAAAAAAAGACGAAAGTAAACGTAATTATTTTATAATTTTATAAATTTATTATTTTTTATAAAAAGTGGTTAAATTTTTATTTAAGTTATTATTTAAAAATTTATTTTAATTTTAAGGATTATTTAAAAAATTATTTAAACCTTAAGATTTATTTAAAAATTAATTTAAGTTTTAAAGGTTATTTAAAAGATAAACTCCCTTTTTTTATGTTTAAAAATTGTCGATATTATTATTAATAATTATATTATTATTGGTATTAAATTTAAATAAAATTTTTAAACCGTTTTTTTAATTATTTATATTATTATAATTTAAGATAAATGTTAATTATTATTTAATTTTAATTTTTTCTTTTTTATTTACTTCTTTTTATTATTATATAAATAAATAATTAAGAATTAATATATTAACTTTAATATAATAATTAACTTTTAAATTTTAAAGTTTTTTAATTTTTATATATTTTTTATTAATTTTATATAAATTATATAAAAACAAATTTATATGTAAACCATTTTATATTTATTTTAATAATATAAATAAATAATTTTAATTAAAAAATTAATTTATAAATAAAAAAATAAACTATAAATTAATTTACTTTTATTTAATTAATTAAAAAGTTAAAAATAAATTTAAACGTTAATTTATTAATAAAATATAGTTTAAAAAAATTAATTAATAATATAAAAAATATAAAATTAAAAAGAAAATTTACATTTATTTACACTTATAATTATAAAATATATAAAAGTAACATTTAAATAAATTATTATTATATATATTATAATCGAAGAAATTATTCCTTTAATATTTTATTATATAACTTCGAAAATATTAAAAATAAAATATTTTATAAAAACTATTATAAATTAAATTAACATAATAATAAAGAATATTTAATAATCTTTAAATTAAATTTATATTATTAAACGTTAAAAGTAAATTATACTTTAAAATAAAATTAATAAATATTACAATTAAAAAAAGAAATAATATATACTTAATAATTTAATAAAAGATTTTTAAATTTTAAATATTATTTATTATTTATTAACATAAACTTTTTTTAATTTATTATTAATCCGGCGTTTAATATTACGTTAAATAACTTTAATAATTAATAAAATATTTAAATTAAACTTTTTTTTTTTAATAAATCTTATATTTAAAAAACGGTAATTTTAATAAAAACCAATTAAGTTAAAATAATAACTTTTTTAAAAATAATAATTTTTAAAAACCTTTAAGTTTTTAATATAAAAACTTTTAATTATAAATAATAATTAAAAAACTATATATATTAAATATATATTACATTTTAAATTTAAATTTACCGTATTTAAAATTTACGTAATATAATAAAAAGTAAAAATATATATTAAATTTAAAAAATAATTAAAGATTTAAAACTATTTTAAAAATTATTTATTTTAATAATTATTTAATAATAAAAAAAGGAAAAAAAAAATTTAAAAATTAAATAAAAAAAATTATTTTTATATAACCGGTTATTAAAAGTGGTTTATAATTACGCGGAAAGTCCGTAAAGTTACGTTTATAACTTTATAAATAATAATTATAAATACATTAATGATTTAATATATTATAAAAATATACGCGTAAATTTAAATTAATACGTTAAAACCCATTTATTAAATACATTTTTTTTATATATTAAACCATAAGTTATTATTTAACCCGTTATATTTATTAAATTTTATTTATATATATACATTAATTATTATAACGATGGTAAACTTAAAAATGTAATTAATTATTTTTATTTAAAAAGTATATTATATAAAAAATAACCGTTAACACGGTTTACGTAATATATATAACATATACGTTACATATAATATAATTATTACCATAATTATATATATAATAATTATAATTATTATATAATTAAAATAAATATATAAAAGATATATTATGTATATTTTTACTTTAAAAAAAATAAACCTTTTTTATTTATTTATATTACTTATATATATCGTACATTTTTATAACTTTTAACATAATATTATTAAAATAAAATTAAAATAAAAGAAATTTTATTTTTACACGTTATATTAATTATAATATTAATTATATTATTAATTATAATATTAATTATAATGTTAATTATAAATGTTTTATATTTAATAAATTTTAACATTAAAACTTTATATATAATAACGTAAAATTATACAAATATATAAAAATAATAAAAAAATAAAAAAAGTAAAATATTAACTTTAAATCATAAAAATAAAAGGCATTTTATACGTTATTATTATATATTAAATTATCGTAAACTTAATATTTAATTTTTTATTATTAAATTTTTATATTTAATAAAATGCGGCTTTATAACGATTTTAAACTTTAATTTAAAAAACGCTTTATTTTTAATTTATAAATATAAACATACGGGTTAAAAATTTCGTAACGTTTATAACGAAACCCGTTTTTTAAATTAAAGTTTAAACTATTAAAATAAATTAAACGGTTAATAAATTAAATGGTTTTTTTTTTATAAATGGTTTTTTTTTTATAAATGGTTTTTTTTTAATTAACGGTTTTTTTTTAAAAACCAACGGTTTTTTTACGATTTTAATACGGTTTAAAAAAAGTGTAATATAAATAAATAAATAAATAAATAAATAAAAAATATATTATTATATATATTTATTTTAATATAAATACGTATAATAATTAAATTATTAAAATAAATATTTATTTATTTAAATATTATATTATTTTCGAACGTTTTATAATTATAATTATAATTACGATTAAAGTTATAAAGTTATTATTTAAATAAATTATTATATATAAACGCGTATAACTTATAATTATTTAAATATATAAAATAACATTTATAATTTTTTTATTTATTTATTTATTTATTTATTAATATTACACTTTTTTTTAATTATATTTATTAAAATAATGATCACGTGTTCGTGTGACACGTGCGTTAAAAGTTAAAGTTATATTTTAATTTATAATTAATTAAATAATTTACTTTTATATTATTTAATCTTTTTTTTATATAATAATAAAATATAAGTAATATTATTAATTATTTCGTTATATATTTTTTATTATAATATATTATATTATTACGTAACCTTTATTAATTTAACATTAATTAATATTTAATTATAAAGTTAAACATAAATTAATAAAGTTTAATAAAAAAAAAAAATCCCGGAAAATTATTAAAATAATATATTACTTTAATAATTAAATTATCGTGAAAAACTTTTAATTTAACGATTAAATTATTAAAAGTATATTATTTTAACAATTAAATTATTACGTAAAACTTAATTATATTACTTTAATATTATCGCGTAAACCTTTAATTATTTCACGGCTTTTATTAATTTAAAATATTTAAAACTTAATTCGTAAATTTATAATACTTACATTTACCACGTATAAAAAACTTATCGTAACTCGCGTATATTATACATTATAAACGCGTATTTATACGTTATAAATACAATATATTTTTTAATTAATTAATTATATTAATTATATATTAATAAATAAACTTTTTTATTAAACACGTTTATTATTATAATATTAATTTCGACCGTTTATTATAAAATAACCGATATTTATTACGTAAAAAAATAAACTTAAAAAATTAATAAAGTATATTACATTAATAATTTAATTATTACGTAAAACTTTTTATTTAATTAAATTATTAAAAGTATATTATTTTAATAATTAAATTATTACGTAAAACTTTATTAACCATTTAATAATTTACTTTAAAAATATTTAAAGTTTAATTAATAAATTTATAATATTTACGTTTATTACATATTAATTTACCGTTTATTATATTAAAAAACCGATATTTATTTTTATTATTTATTATTTAAATAACCGATATTAATATTATAAGTTAATATTTATATTAACTTTTTTTATATTAACTTTTATATTAAATATATTAATACCTTTTATATTACTTTTAATATTAATAACTTTTATATTAACTTTCGTATTAATTTTTATATTAACTTTAAACTTTAACGAATTAATTATATATACTTTCGTTTTCGGCATTAAAACCGACTTTATAATTAATAATACCGAGTTTAATACTTATAATAATTAACATAAGAAAGATTTAAATAAACGTCTTTAAAAGTTACGTTATTAATAAACATAAAACTTTAAATTAAAACCGTAACTTCGCGAAACTCGAAACGTTTAATAAAAAAAAATTTAATACGTACGTGGTTAAATGTATATTATATTATAATAAATTAAAATTAATAAATAAAAACCTTTAATGTTATTTAAAAAAGTCTTTTTTTAATTAAATAATAATAATTTTTATTAAAATATTATTATATTTATATATTATTATCGTTAATTATTTATATTACCATAAAATATATTATAAAAGCTTCGGTTATAATAATACGAAAAAATTAATAACGTTTATAAACTTAAAAAAATAACCGGAATTTTTTATAAATTAAAAGTACGAAAAAATTATTATAAAAAAAAAAGTTAATCAAAGATTAATTATTCGAAAATTAATTTAATTAACCGCTTTAAATAATAAATTAATTGTTTTAAATAATAAATTAATTATTTTAAAAAATAAAAAAAAAAAAAAAAAACTACGAAAAAAAAATAAAAGGTATAATAAAACTTAAAAAACAATTCGAAAATAAAAAAAATAAAGTTTAATTTATATAATAAAAAAAAATAAATCACGTATTATATAAAAAAAAAACATTGTTAATATTAAAATAATAATCACGTGCTTATATAACACGTGCGTTAAAGGTTAAAGCCGTGTTTTAACTTATAATTAATTAAATAATTTATTTTTACATTATTTAATCTTTTTTTTATATAATAATAAAATATAAATAATATTATTAATTATCTCGTTATATGTTTTTTATTATAATGCATTATATTATTATATAACTTTTATTAATCCGATAATATTAAAATTATAAAAAAACCATTTATTTATAAAAAAACCATTTATTAAAAAAAATTATTTATATATATATAAACCGTTTAAATATTTAATTAAATATATATTATTTAAGTTAATACCGGTTAAAATATTAAAATATTTAAACATTTAAATAATATTAAAGCTTTAAACGGTAAATTTACGGTTTAATCTTTATTTATTATAAAAGTACGGTACTTAAGTTTTATATTTTAACGTTAATATAACAAGTAAACTTATTAAACCTATAAATAAGCTGCATGTGTGTGGGGTATGCTACAAGGTAGCTACATGCATTACCCCCCTTATGTAGACACGTACCCTGTATAAGTAGGTAGATAAGTGGTAAAGTGGTACTGAACCTGATGAACCTTGATCGTTACATTGAATGCATCAACCTGGAAGTTAGCGGATGGTAGGATAGGCTAATTGGAATTTCAAGTCTGGAGACCTCAAGGTTCGCGGATTCATCTATTTAATAACTTCGGCTTGTGCTCATAAATACTTGCCCAATGTACCTTATCCATCGTATTTCTTATATATGTGTATTCTCATCAGAGGCGACGACTAGGCTTATAAGGAGTTCTCTAACCTAGCAAGATGGAACAACAATTTGACGATTTTGTCTTCGTTACCCACAAAGACGCCGACCTCGCTCAGTCCAACCCTGGTTATCTTGGCGATATTAGCGAATTCATCGACGGCATTGCAGATGACTTGTGGCCAGTCAACAAGAAGATACATGATAACCCAGAGCTTGGCTATGAAGAATTCATTGCTCATGAGACACTGACAAAATTCATGGCCAGTAGGCCAGGATGGAATGTGACGCCATCTGCCTATGGCTTAGCTACAGCTTGGGTTGCTGTGTTTGATAGCGGGAGGAAGGGCCCAGTTGTATCATTCAACGTTGAAATGGGTGTGCCACGCCGAATCGATTAGTGATGCAAAGGAGTCTAATCAAGTGTGTAGATGCGTTGGATGGTATTGGACACGCGTGCGGTCACAATCTCATTGCTACCGCATCTGTAGCAGGTGGATTAGCGGCAGCCAAAATGATGGAGGAACATCAATTAAGTGGGAAAGTCGTCGTGTTCGGAACCCCCGCGGAAGAAGGTAAGGAAGACTTAGACGATCCATTTAGACGATATCGATCGTCTCCTCGACTCAGACCTCTGAAATAAAGATTACTTCATATAAAAGATATATTCTGATCTTTTACAGGAGGTGGCGGCAAGATCAAGTTGTTAAAAGCCGGGGCTTATCGAGATTACAAGGTCGACATCAACTTGATATCTCATCCTGGAATTACCAAAGACACCGCCCTAATGCGGACCTCTGCGTATACCGCATTCAAGGTCGAATACTTCGGTCGCGAGGCTCGTAAGCTGATTCGAACTGTCCTGTACACTTGGAAAGGGTAATATTGATTTAAGTATCTTAGACGCTGCGGCAAGTCCCTGGCTGGGCATCAACGCTCTTGACGCGTTGATCACATCTTACAATGCATTATCCGTCCTCCGCCAGCAAACAATGCCTGGTGATGTCATACAAGGGAATATTACGAATGGCGGGGTACGGCCGAATGTGATCCATGCGTATACGGCCGGTAATTTCGTAACCCGCGCAAACACTCAGGAGAGGGTAAAGGAACTGAAGAAGAAGGTTGATGCCTGTTTTGAAGCCGGAGCGACAGCAACGGGTGCGAGGCTTCAGATGACTCATGTTCAGTCTTACGCCGACCACGTCCCCAACCGGGTGCTAGGCGCTTCCTATCGAAAATATTTCAATGCACTTTCGCCTCCGCAGCCCATTCCGGGGAACGACAGCGTAGATGAGGTCGAAGGCCGAACAATGGCTAGTACGGACCAGGGCGATATAAGTTACGCTATGCCTAGCTTAAGTGCAGGGTTTGCAATTCCACCAGGACCGGGAGGGAATGGACCTCATAATCCGGAATTCGCTAAGGCGGCTGGAACAAGGGTTGCGTTTGAGCGATGTTTGCGTGTAGGTAAGGCGCTTGCAGGTACTGCCGTAGACGTCCTGGCGCAGGATGGTCTCCTAGAAGAAGTAAAGAAGGAGTGGGAGAGAGAGATCAAAGGAAACTGACACTATAATGTTATGTTACAACATATTTTTTAACTTACATGCACTTTGCGCTTCGATTTTAGGCTTTAGGGTGGGGGATAGTTAGGATATCGCTTGAAAGAATACTTGGTTATTAAGAGCAAATATATAAGGATCCCTTTTTCTGGGCTGTTTCTTTTTAAATGTATAAGTATAGGTGAACATATAGACACCTCCAATACTATTAACAGCGGGCACCATCGCTTATACTTCTGGTCGTCATTCTAGTTAACTGGTAGAAAGAGTCATTAGTATGTATTAGTTATACCGGGTCTTTATGAGATATTGGATATAAGATGGGTTAAGAGAGATGAATGCCGAGCTCATTGTCCTTGCGATTCTATAGCCGATTTACGTCTATGATTGACTAATAGACTTTGACTAAGAGACTTGCTATAGGTGGTAAAGACAAAAGAAGGGAATAAAACGGGCATCACGTGGCGATAAACGTATGTAATACGCTTTATTAGCTTTTAGATATCAGATAAGAAAATAGACGCGCCACGCCGAATCGCCGATACATTTGAGCTTTTCTGTTCTGCTTCGCAGCTAATTCAACTTCAGAAGCAAGTAGCTGTAAGTTGCCGAAAGTTTGCGACTTTACGACAGTGCGACTTTGCGACTTTGCTATTCGCGACGGTATATCTTATCGTCATAATTCGCTCGCCTGTCTAGTGCTGTCTAGTCCTCTTGTGTAAATATTGCAGCGATTCGAGTATCAATCACACCTCATATACTACGTCTACATTTCTATTGGGAGTACCTAAACAAATTTACCACCAATGCGCAATGGCTAAAAAGAACAAGAAGCCCACAGCGGGCGAATCTCATACTATAGAGGCACAAGCTACTGCAGAGTCCTCAACAGCGCCTTCGACAGCGAATAAAAAGAAGCCAACTTCTCCTGCGCCTCAGTCGTCGTCGTCGTCTTCCTCATCTTCGCTTGTAATTTGCCGGAATAAGTGAGTTGTACCTCATTGACCATAAGCGTATATATATTGGTAGCTTATAATTCGCTACCGCAGACACTGGCGTTACATATCCTCGTTCCATGGACCATGGCTGCAGCTACCGCTCGAAGTCCTTGAGACCTTGGCTAATGCGAACTACTACATGCCGTTACCGCGCCCTGTCGATCCAGCAGTATTTTACGACCTGGTGAAGATAAGACAGCTCGTGGACGGCGCTACGGATCTGGCTGTACGAGCTGCGAATGGCGTCGCATCCTCGACATTATCAAATTCGCTAGCAGGCGGAGCTGCGCATCATATGCAAGCTTTGGGGCTTGGGTTTGGGAATAATGCCGGCGCAAAACTTAGTCCAGAGCGGAAATTTCGAATGCGTGAGCAAGCTACCCAGAAGTTGTCGCGCGCGTATCATTTGGATGAGATAGCGTCGAGCGTGGCGACGATGCAATCTACCTCGACTTTGGAAAATGTCGCCAGTCTTGTTTTACTCAGAGCACCTGATGATCCTGACGCTAACTATGTCCATTTCTTCCATGAGAAGATCCCGTCGAGGCAACTGGCTGAGTGCACAGACTTTCGCGCATTGGATCTTATAATAGGACAACGGCCCTCTGATTGCGAGCCCCTGAGGACTCGTGCCATCGTCCGAATGTTCAAGGATGATTTCGAAGGTGCTGTTCGTGATCTTACCTCTGCGCTGGGAGTGTACCGTCTTCAACAACCGCGGCACAAACCGGCATCAGACGAGTCTATGCAACTCGAGCAGAAAACTCGGCGGCGGCGAGATAATCCCCCTCTTGACGAAAGAGATCACCCAAGTAGTATAGAAGTACAGCTATTATTTCAGCGGGCTGGCTGTTACCTCACTCTAGCGTGTGATAACGTTGCGCTTGCGCTCCCTGATTCACGTATTGAGCAGAACGCGAATTCACAGAATGGTACGAACGGGACGAACGGGGCCAGTAATGGTATTCCTAATGGCGATTCAACGCCACCACAAGCGGAAGAGTATCCGGAGAACAAAGGTCCGTCTAAGAAGTTGCTAGAAGTGCGCAAGGCGGTACGTGTTTACGCGAAGCGCGCGCTACGAGATTACATGGAGTATCTCAAGCATTTTCACTATTCGCCCAACCTACCTATCGAGGTGTCGGATGATTTTAGTCGCCAGGTAAATCAGGCGACTCATCGTAGCAAAAGATACTACGGACAATCTCGCCATGCATCTCAGGACCCAGGTAGCCCTACGGGAACCTCGCCTAGCCATACGGTATACGAGCTGTCTTCCCTTTTCACAGCCACACCTCCCGCAGATCTGCCGCCGTATCCCTCGACGGACCTCGTATCTCCAGGCAGTGCTACTATGGAATCGATTCAAACAACTACCGAGGTGGTCACTTACCACCCCTTACTGACCGACGCGCTACATTCGCTGCTACTATGCCATACCCTTATCCAAACCTCAGCAAAAGAGCTCCAGCGCCATGCGCACATGGTCGCGCGACTTGCTCGTCTTGCCGATGGCTATCCAGTTTTCCAGGCAAGTAGGTCTCCCGCCCGAGCAGATTGGATCGAGGTCCTCCGGCGAGCGGAGAACTGGATCGAACTCTCATCGAGTTGGGAGGCTCTCTGCGCCCCCGCCCCGCTACCAATCCCCGTGTCGATAAACGGGGTATCTACTGCGACCGCAAGCGTCAACGCCCTATCAATCACCGGAGGCGCGGCCCCCGCCGAAACTGAGGAGCAGCGGAAGGAGCGGATGCGGCAACAAGCTATCATCGAGGCTCTAGAGGACGAGCGTGTCAACGACGAGGCGAGCTTCAAAGCAGCGATTCTTGCTCGACAGCGAAGAGCCGAAGCCGATCACGCAAGCTCCACCAACGGCGGTATTCCTAGTCCGCATGCCGGCCCTAAGCGCTGGGCTGTAGATGACGGAAGGGAGTACCCTATCCTCACAGAACGCGCGGAGGCGGTCGCGAGGTGGATACGCGAGGCGCCGACGGGATCCGGTACCGGGAGTAGCAAGCGCAAAAAGAAACCGAGAGCTGCGAAGCCAGCCGCCGAATGCGATAGCTAGGGGCTATGGATGAAGTCTGAACTGCCGCCCAACCTAGCTAGGGAGCGCCCTTATGCAAGCAAAACAGCTGTTTGAATAACACGAAGCAGCCAGTGTATCCAACATATGTACTTCGTAGTAAATATTCCAAAAGCGATGCTTTGCGAACCTGTATGTATGTACTATCGTCGTCTAAAGCGACGGACGTGTAATCCGACCTTGTGAGTGGTTGTGATTAGCCGATGTGCCGTATTTGATGGCATCTTTAACTGCGCTTCCTACTAGTTGCATAGGTACATACATAGATTCTACTATGTACCTATCACGACTCTCCGGCTTCCGGAATTTTGTAGAAGCCTCTCGGCCCGTCTAACCCTATATAGTCTCTATTTATAGCGCCGCTGCGGTCTACCGTCAGTCATGACGTCATTGAAGCTCGTGCATTGCAGAATGCAATTATCATAGGTAGTATACTAAGTGCTCGAGCCCCCTTTTTTTCCCATCCCTTTTCTGCCCCTTCGTCCGCGGTAGCCGGACTACGGCGGGTTTTTGTTATACCTAGGCTGATAATATTACATCACATGCTGTCTGTTGGACGCGTGGGATTTAAAAAGGCGTTATCGTCCGATGTTAAAGTAGGATCGTGGTTTTTAGTACGGCGATTTTCGGTAGATCCCGAAGGAGGATATGCAATGTGCCCCCTTCACGGTTCCGGCTAGGTAAATACCGACCCGCCCGGAGCTTATGGTCCTCGCCCCGCTTGCTGCATAATAGGATGTGTGCACTTACTCAGGTCTGCGGGGGGAACCTGGGCGTCCTACTTTTAAACTACATACGGATGGTTCTATTCACGGTGGATGATTCTTGTAGTTATATACTCCTGACGACGGATACATATTTTAGAGTTCTATGATGCCGTCAACACGCGGTCATGCTTACTTCTTCGGTCTCCCCTTGGAGATCCAGTGGTGGATATTGCGATATCTTGGCGTTCGTGATCAGGCCTCGCTCTTGCAGACGTGTCGAAGAGCACAGGGGATTGTAGAGCCGCGGCTTTACCGTAGAGTATTCACCAAAGCCGGCACAGATCACGATACCGGTGGGTTGGTTGAGTTTCTGCTTAGGCGGCCTTATATCGCCGGCGCGGTGCGGTTTCTCGTCCTCGACGAGTTCCACCCCGTTGCGTACCGGCAGCTCATGGGTATTAAGTTTTCAAATCTCGAAAGCATCATCGTGCAGCACGGTGGAGAGCCCCTGATCATCGAGGACGAGAAGAGGCGTGCCTTAAACCTGCTTGTTAAAGAGCAGCCTAATTTGAAGAGTTGTAAGTTTTGCCGGTGATTAACTATATATAAAGAACGGGGTACTAATAAAATATAACAGTGACTTTTTCGATTGAGCGGGAGAATTGGGCAGCTTTTAAACCAGAAGAGGACGACGCTGTATTGTTTCGGCATAGGAAACTGCGGCGTATGCGGTTTTCTTATGTTGACTTCTCCGCATTTGGTAAGCTGGATGTGGAATATTTCCAGCATGCCGATTTAAAGGGGCTATTCATGGAACTATGTTGGTATAACCACGAAGCGTTGAGTCGACTTTTATCCCCAACGACCAGACTACAGAATCTCTTAATTAGCCATAACAACCAACTGCCGTTCTCAGAGAGGCTCTACCCTAATCTATTAGCCCCAGCTCGGGAGAGCTTACGGATACTGGACTTTACTTGGCGATGGAAGCTCCCTATTGAGGATCAAGGCATGGATTTGACTCGGTTCAAAAATCTGCATTTCCTTCGGATCCCCCCTATTTATCTCCTCGGCAGCGCATACATGGACGATTCCGCATTGCCGGACCTCATCCCGACGAGATTCCCCCCGAATCTGAAGATGCTTCTCCTCGAGAACATCGTGCCCCGTTCCATCAGAGTCATGAACGAACGGGGCATCGTTTTCCCCGGATACCCACCGCCGGGGTATACTCTGGAGTTAACACTCCGGCCGCGGGATTACCAACTCGTCCGGTTCCTAATCGCCGAGAAGCATCACGTATTACCCCGACTGAAGTACGTTCTTATGTATTATATGGAATTCATGCAGGATTTCTTGGACTTCTATCCGTTGGTTAAGGAGAACGGAGCTGGGCCAGGTCCTGTGCTGACTACCGATTACTTGAACCCCTTGTTAGATTGGTTAGACGAGCTCTGAGAGGTGGAGGGTACGAGGATAGTGATGAAAGACCGAGAAAGTAGATTGACCGACCTATATAGGTACCTAATTAATATTCATGTAAATAGTTGATGGATTCAAGTATTTAGTTCTCCGTGGAGCCGGTTAGCTTGGAATTGTGTAAGGACATTTAATGACCACTTAAACTCCGTCCTATTCATACTACGCCTCGGAATAATTAGTAATTATTTGACTTTTGAGGATGTAATGGTTAACTAATAGAAATAATAAATTATACGGGTTAACTTGACACCATTGCCCCATTGAGAGCTTGATTTGCCTATTACATGAAACGCCACCACCACAAGCACCACCACCATCACCATTGCGGCCCCCCTTATCTGGCTTAATCTGCGATCGTCCGGAGTTCCGGCCGCGTACATATAACCCCTCACTTCACCCTCACTTATGGGGAACCACCCGCATAATCTACCTACCTATCCCCTCAAACATTATTTGCTTTTCCAAGACATTCCCTACAGCATCTGAATAAGCCACCCGTAGACCAAGACAACGCAAAAGCAAAAAAATAAAATAAAATAAAAAGCAGCCATGGCTCCCGTCACGGAACTCATCTCCCTAACCCTCAAACCGGACCTCCCCGCCGCCGAAGCCGTCTCCATCCTCGACACGACCGCCGCCACCCTAGTCGCACAGCCGGGGTGTCTGCGCGTGCGCACGTCCCGCGTGCACGAGGACCCCAACGCAGTGCGCATCTTCGCCGACTGGGAGGCTGTCGCCGCGCACCGCGCCTTCGAAAAGACGGAAGCATACGCGCCCTTCAAAGCGCGCGTCTCCTCCGCCGTCGCCTCGCCGCCCCAGCGCCCCTACCACGTCGAGTTCACGCCCTTCCCCGTCGCCGCCCTCGACAACACCGGCCCCAACAGCAAGACCTCCGTCGCCGAGGTCCTGCACATCTGGTTTCCGGGCGACTACCCCGAGGACGCGCGCACGCGCTCCACGGACGCGGTGAACGAGTTTACGCGGCGGATGACGTTGTTTGCGGATGGGATGACGGGCGAGACGGCGCTGGGGTGGTCTGTGGAGCGGGATATCGACCGTGATGGCGAGCCGAGTAGTGTGTTGATTTTGATCCTGGGGTGGACGAGTGTCGAGGCGCATATGAAGGCGCGCGATCACCCCGAGTTCGCCAAGGTTATTCCGTTGTTGAAGGACCTTGAGGGATTAAAGGGTATAGAGATGTATCATGTGAGCAACACTACGGTTGAGGCGAGTAGCTAGATGCGCTGAACGTGAGATGAGACGGCGGGGTCCAAGATGAACGTGAAGAATACCGTCTTGTTTCTTGACCAAGTTAGTGTGTGTATCACTCTTCATAGTTACACGATATGATACTTCACGAAATATAGTAAATGCCCAACATAAGATTCAGCCAAGACCGTGGTACTCTTTCCTGGATATTTGTACATTAGGTAGGTTGCAGCTAGTATAAGTTCCCCCTTTTTCTCCTGCACGCCCTATATCCAAATAAAATACAAGGTAATATACACACATCGCACATAAAGACTTCGAATACGGGATTTAAAATGAATTATATTATACATATAAAAATAGGGATCTATCTATATATCTCTGTAAATAGCGCGCTGGGTATATCTACCACCTATGTAACCCCTGAGATGCCCTGAGAAATTCCAATAGAAACCTGATCTAAACCACCGTTAGCAGATAAGTTACCAGGTATATATGTGCGTATAAATAAATGCGTAAGTCCATAAAACGCCGACAGATGCTTTCCCTTCAAATAACCTTGATTATGTCGTCCGGGTCAATGCTATCCTGTTCCCCGTTTTCGACCTCGCCCTCTTCCATGCACGCTTTCCGCAGCCGCTCGCGCATAACCGGGTCCTTCTCCAATTCCTGCCAAATTTGCAAACCCCATTCCTCCAAGCCGTCGTCGGGGCTCCTTTGTTTCCACGGCGGCCATTGCCACGTACCTGCGACGATCATGTTGCGTTTCACTGTCTTGTAAACCAGCTCTATCGAGATGAGTACGAGCAAGATGACTATTAGCGTCAGCCACCAAAGGGGGTCTCGTCCAAAAGTGTCTTCGAATCCGTGCCTGGCTGGATAGGGGCTTGGTTGCGCTGCATAGACCCCCGAGAGGAATCCCTGCCAAGCCCACCACCCAGCAAGAGTAATAACAAAAGCACCCATAATAACTGCTGACTTATAATGCGTCTCGAGAATACTACGAGTCTTGTTAGTAGGATGCCATAGCGCGCAGACATATATAAACTTACAAGATTTTCCAGTTAATCCATAGCACTCCAATCGTGAATACCAAGTCGCCTAAAGCAAAAAGTGCGTCGTCGCGGGCCTGTCCGTAGACGCTATAGGCGGCCCATACCCCAAGCCACACTAGTACACCTTCTGTAGCCGCGGCAGCCATCCAACGTATGAATCTGGGGATGTTTAACTCCTTATTCTTCTGTCCGTGTACGTATAATTCAGGGACAGCAAGCAGCGTCTCCGCGCTAAGATCCTGCTCCCAAATACCCAAACATAAGACACACAGACTCGTAAACAGCGCGTTGAATACAGTTAAGCTCCAGTTCTCGTAAAGACTGGTTCCGGTGTATCCATTGAAGCGCTGGTACATCGCTGTGGGTAGGTAGAAGAACATCTCCTTCCAAAAAGTTGTGAGGATAAACTTCGCCGTACGGACGTAGTTCCAACGGCCGTGAACAAGGAGTAGGCGCTGAAGAAAGCGAAATTGTGCGATGGCATAGTCGGCTACACGAGCAGCCTGTAGTCCCTCTTTGCCAGAGATTCCGACTCCGACATGAGAGGCAGAAATCATGGCCAAGTCATTTGCGCCATCGCCAATAGCGAGTGTTAAAGCACTTGGCAGTCGTTGGCGAATGGCTTTCACAATCAGAGATTTCTGAGCAGGTGACGCGCGACAGCAGATGACGGAGTCGATTAAAGGGATAAGAGTATAAAAGAGGTCCGTAAGTCGCATCGACTGCTCGATAGCCGCCAAGGTCTGGCCGTCAACAACGACTACGCTATGAGTGCAGCCAATTGCAATTTCCTCAGATATATCATTAATCTGTGTCTCCAGCGAGCCCTTGGAGGAATCAAGGATGAATATATCGGACCCTGGCCTACAGATTCGTGCCGAATGAGCAATGTTAATTGCTGTTTCGCGCTTATCCCCTGTCAACATCCAAATCTTGATATTGGCACGACGGAGCTTATCGATGGTTTCCGGCACGCCAACTTGGAGTTTATCCTCAATCGCTGTCGCTCCCACAAGGTCGAGTGACTGTTCGATCAACTCGCCTGCCGTTTCGATCATTTCCTGACGATCAACTAAACTTGTCGTTGCTTCATTATAAACCTTTTTCCATGTCTCATACTCACTTTCGGGTATGAATTTCTGCGTAAACAGGAGAGTACGCAGACCCTCGGAAGCAAAGTCATCCAAATGTTTAAAGCATCGACTGAAGACTATTGATTCATCATATATTGAGGAATCATCAAGGAATCCAAACTTATCCGGTGGCGGTTTGGGGGTTGATGGGCTTAGTGGGCTTAGTCTTGATAGCGTCTTGGTTACGTCGAGGGACGTGGTTCGTATGCCTAAAGACGGGCGGAGTTTGTCTTCGGAGTGCCGCGGTTTGGATCCTTCAACGGACCTACTCCGTACGATCGTCGGGATTTGGACCGGCGTAGTGGGCTGTGCAACGGTGATGCTATTTCGGTTACCTGTGACGTTCCGTCGTAAAGTTACGCTTGGACGCCCCCCGAAGCTATTTCTCACGTCTAACTGCTCGCTCCTTCGAAGTAATTCACGTTCCATCTCGACGCTTTTGCGAACTTCTGTTGCCTTTTGCATCGCCAAATGAGCCAATTTAAGCCTAGGCATGATTATTGAATCGGCACCCTTACAGATGAGACAGATTCTTCCGTCGGGAAAGCGTACAATAATCGACATGCGTTTCCGCTTGCTACTGAACTCGATGACATCTAAAATCTGATAAACCTCTGTCTTCTGGCTGCCATCTCCGTTGTCAATTTGTAAGGTCACGGCTTGAGAGGACCGGTGGGCAACCAAGTATCCAAGTTCGTGTGCAGCACGGACAAGTGCCAGCTCGTCCGGAGACGAAGCTTGAAAATCGACTACCCCATCTTTGACCTCTGGTAAGCATGTGTGGCATAGAGCCATGCATAGTATGTAATCCTTGGCTCGTCTCGTAAAAGGCGATGTCGGCCTCGACCTGATATACTCTAGCAAATCCGAAGTTGTAACATCGGGTTGCATATGATCTGGGCGAGCACTTGACCTCCACTGCGACGATGACCTCCTTTCTGACCGAGGTGTGACACTTGATGCTGCTGGCGATAGGGGATAGAGCTCGATATCTTCGTGAATCACACTAGCAACCTCTCTGGACTTGCGCGGCATCGCAACTCCTGCATCAAAGGTAGGACCAAGACCTGTTACCTCTTCGGACTGAATATCTGCTTCGTGTAACCACGAGGTCCCTGCAATGCTCATTTTGCGAAACTTCATGACATTTTCCGTGAGTGTGCCTGTCTTGTCAGAGAATATGTAGCTGACCTGGCCAAGATTCTCCAAAATAGTATTAGTATTGCATCGAGCCGGAGTATCAGTTACCTCATCATACATTTCCACGTCGTTGTTTAACATAAGCATCTGACCAATCCTCGTTATCTCGAGAGTAACGTAGAGCGCAAGGGGGATGACATTGTTGAACATGATTGCATAACCGATAATGATCTGCTTGAATTCGACTGTGGCCATGGAGATATACCAAGAGACTCGCTCGGTAGACCTCCGCCAGATGATGTAGCCCATGGAGCACCCGACCGTCAGTATAATAACGTAGAGGGCGAGAGTAATGACAATCTTGTTAGCAATAGCTTCTAGTGCCGGCTTCTTGGCACGAGGATGCTGGTTCGCGTTCATGCGAATTTTACACTCCTCTCCGGTGTTAATCGCTATCCCAATGGCGCAGGTAGTATTTCTGAGTGTACTACCTCGATATATGACTTCATTCGACGTTAAAGGTAGCGTTCGGCCACGTACTGTAACGCGCCCATCGAAACGATATAGATCAGGATTCGGGTCCTCGAGGACAAACTCAGCCAGACAGCTGCGAATACCAGAAATACTCTGACAATCTTTGAAATCCGGAAGTGATTCCCTACTCTTAAGATTGGTTTCACCGTCCAAGTCCATGGTATCGATGTAAGCTAGTCCATTCTCTCCTGTGGCGTATAAAAGAACCAGGTCGGCTGGCACAGCTTCATCGCGAACTAGCTTGACGACATCACCAACTTTGACATCCTGCCACTTAACTTGTCTCCAACCGTAGTCCCCATCGTTCTCGTCCTCGTCCTCGTCGTCCCAATAATTTATATCTGCGCTTTTACTTTTAAATATACCTGTCAACCATTTTTGAGCTGGCGAAACAACATTTCCGCCTTGAGATTTCCGCCTTAGGACCCTTGTGGAATTCGCATTCTCTAGATTATCTAATCGATGACGCTTATAATCATCGTAGCCCTCTTTAACGATGGTGAGGAGAACAAAGAATAGTAAAGGTAGGATTGTAGTGTAACTTCCTGTTGTACTTAGGCCCGGGATCGCTTGAGGAATACCAACGCAGAGGAAATAGAAATTCGCTAGCCGTGTGAACTGAAATATTAACTGTTTCGGTATGAAATCGATTAAGGTATATCTCGAAGTTCGGATCGCATTCGATATGTACGGTTGACCGCGTCGCTCATCGATTAAAACTTGTTCGAGTTCGACTTGTAGCGGGACGTGTCGCCCGTCTTTTGAAGGGTTTAAAGGCTTCTGTCGTAATACTATTTCTAGCAAATATTTCTTGTACCATTGCGCGGCGCATTCTTGTACGGTTTCTCCAATTGCTTCTAATCTCATCCGAGTCTGCCGAGCCACTTTCGGGATCGTGTCTACGTCTTGCTTCCTTTTTACGTCAAAATCTACATTTATGGACGTTCGAGGCATTATGCGCAGTTTTGAACGAATGTAAGCACATTGCAAGCCGTTTCGAGAGCATCGACGGAAATCTTCTCACGGAGAGCCTGTGTCAGCGACGGCAGAGGATGTAATGTTTCGAGCCATATGATAAAAAAGCGAGTGTGTAGCAATTGTATAGAGGATTCGGAACGAATGGAAGGCCGCAATAAACTGGCTCTCTAAGCTAAGTATGGCTTCAAAGTGCCTTCTGAAGCCAAATATTCCTCCGAGAGTAACGAGACAGGATTTATGATTATTCTTTGTACATGGCGGACTACCTATTGTATCTTCCCTGTTTACAATGCTAATGCCATAATACCATAGGTAATGTCGGACGAATCTGAGTTAGCGGCCGAGACTCCCGCTACGGTTGGCTTGGCGTCGATCTTAGGTATCATTTGTCATCGTCCAGTCGTCTCAACAGAGTGGATATCTTCCTACCCCGGTCAGCCCGGTACATAAGGTGCATAAGGTGCATAGGTACCTTGGGATGACGTTTGGCCAACCTTACCATGAAAACGTCCAAGAGCACCATCACCTTTAGATAAAAACTGCCTCGACGATATATTATACTTTAGGCCTGCGTTACTACATACATACACGTGTAAGACTTGATTTAGCTTAAAGACTTCAACATACTTGCATCCTAGTAGATGTCTCAGTATACTATAAGAAGCCATTACTTCATTCGGATAAATGCCTCACTTATCTTCTTTCGTAGGCACTTATAAAATCTAATATGAACCTTATTATTACAATCTTGAATTTCAGTCCAGTTGAGAGGTACATATATAGGTCAAGTAGGAGGTATCTTACTACGTACGCCAAGGCTTTATAACTTGGCGATATCTCCGCTTTCTCAACTTGAAGATTTTATGTATACGAAAGAGGCACTTGACTTACAGATAAGTATACATACGATATGGTTACCCGTTACTATATTTATCTCATAACTAATAAACTACTTGCTATAAGAGATCTTCGTAGCCGCTTTGTAAATGTATATGTTGTGTTTACTTAAATAAAGATCGAATTCATTAAGCAACTTCTGTTTAAACTCTTTTAACGGTACAGATGAGATATGCACCTTGAGTCGGAAGGTACCTTAGTGGCTTAGCTTTGGCGTCCGTTAGCGTCCAAATAACCTGTGGCGGTATCCAACTCTAATCCTCGGAACTTGGCGTCAGTCGGCATTAATTAGGTACATAATTAGAGCAACCTTGTGCAAGTCTGCATCGTTCACAGTTTCACGCGTTTCTACCTGGAAAGCGATAACGATAAACCATCCCAGCACATGCACATACCTTAGGTATTATTACCTGCTGTACCTGCCGCCTATCTAACTACATAAAGTCGCTGTAACATTTCTTATCTCCACCTCACAACTAAAAGCATCTCTACATCCTAAACCACCGCTTAAGCAACTCGAGCTTTCATGCATGCCTCCTCCTGAACAGCCCCTATCAGAGTCTGCAAGCCCTCTTGTTAGACTAGAGGTTGCCATCACTATCGACCATGACCCCGCCATGAGGGATCAAAAGCCCGCCGATCCGCCAGATACTTTACCGACCGTCACGACCACTCCGTCGGAGTCAGGACAGGTTGAGGCTCCAAGCAAATCTAAAGATGGCAAGACCAAGGAAAGCATACAGGAACCCAAAACCCTAGACAACCAAGCCGTCTTAATAGAACCTGCCGAGGATAAGCCCCAAGTTGATCACACTACCCACGAGGAAGATACTAAGGTCGAAGATGTATCGGTGGATAAGACTGGTCAAGAATCTATACCCGACGCTCCAGTTGACCCTATGGAATCCTCAGTCGCGACTCTCAAACCCAAGAAGCCACAATACTTAACTATCACAACTGCCCCATACGTCGATCCGACGCCTCCCACCCCCGAAGGGTCCCAGCCGCCATCCAGAGCTAACTCCTCCCACCGACCCAAGGGGCATGGTCTAGAGCCCTCCCCAACCCGATCCGATGCCGGATATGACGAGAGGCGTTATCCAAGCGAGGATGAGCAAGAAGGCACATCTCGTTCGGAAATTCAGAGTATCATGGAACAGTTTCCCGAGGATGGCGGTGGTCCAGGAGCAGACGAAGTGATGAGCCCGCGGCTTGAGATTGCTTCGCCTCTTTTAGGTAGCCCCCCGGTACAGCATCCGCCGAGGAAGTCTAGCCTTGAGCCCCTTGCGCCGAGTATTGCTCAGCAGCTACAGGACGTACAAGGTCTAAAGATCTCCGATACCTCGCCGATAAGTGCACGGTCAAGGGATAAGCTAAAGGAGCCTGATGACTACGGTCCGCCGGTTCCGCCCAAGGACGGGTCGTCAGATGAGACTTCGTCTGTGGCGCCCCTACATAGACCCCCACCTCCAGATCCGGAGCCAGAACCAGCTCTACCGTTTGACTTCCACCGATTTTTAGAACAGCTCAAACATAAAAAGGCCGATCCCGTTGCAAGGTATCTCAAGTCTTTCTTGTCCGAGTTTGCAAAACGTCAGTGGATGGTTCACGAGCAAGTTAAGATTATTAGCGATTTTCTTACCTTCATAGCCAACAAAATGGCCCAATGTGAGGTATGGAGCGAAGTGTCGGACGCAGAATTCGACAACGCCCGAGAAGGAATGGAGAAGCTTGTCATGAATAGGCTCTACACTCAGACCTTTTCACCCGCAATACCTCCGCCCCAACCTATCCCAGGCGCAAAACCGAAGCGCCGAGGAGGTGACCTGCCGCTAGGGCCAGGGCGACGCGGGCAGCACCAAGAGGACGTAGAGAGGGACGAAGTACTAGCGCAGAAGATCAATATATACAGCTGGGTCCGAGAAGAGCACTTAGATATTCCCCCTGCCAGCGATAGTGGCAAAAGATTTCTCATTCTAGCTCAGCAGGGTACGTTTTCCACGCTCTTATAACCGACGATGAATTACTAATAATCCTAGAACTTCTAAAAATCAAATCCTACAGGGCACCTCGAGACAAGATCATTTGCGTTCTTAACTGCTGCAAAGTCATATTTGGTATAGAGATCGACACGTCAACATGTCATAGCATTAACTAATTAGGAGTTTAGGCCTTCTTAAGCATACTAAATCCGACTCTTCCGCTGACTCCCTCATGCCGCTTTTGATATACGTCGTCTTGCGGTCTAATCCCGACCACCTGGTCTCTAATGTCCATTATATCTTGCGATTCCGGAATCAGGAAAAACTCGGCGGGGAAGCTGGATACTATCTTTCATCTTTGGTGAGCCTCGAAATAATCTCTGCTTAATAATTTTGTCTGCTTACCTAGCAAACTAGATGGGTGCTATACAGTTCATCGAGAGCATGGACCGTACTTCTTTAACGATATCCGATGAGGAATTTGACAAGAACGTAGAAGCAGCCGTCTCTGCTATTGCAGAGAAACATAGAGCGGAGGAACCACCCCCCGCAGCACAGCCGCAACAGTCCGAAAAGACTGGACTATATCCCCCAGGCACCTCTTCGACGCGCCCATCGCTCGATATGGATGGGTCAGCTACACCACGTCGATCTTCATCATCCAACGATGATGACTCCGGTGAAGACAGCCCAGCAATATCCGGTTTACTTCGTTCAATTCAAAGGCCCTTATCGTCTATTGGTCGTATGTTTTCAGAGGATCCAAGCGATGCTGGTCCTAGTTCGTCTACCCGTATGTCTCAACCAGATACTGCGTCACGACTTAGTCCTCGGCCCAGCGTTGAAGGGCAACCCCCTTCGATGGACACGCGCCAGCGATTGTCAGCTGAAGAAGCCGCAGCAAGGCAGGCCAGTGCTGAGGTTGCCGAAGCTCAAAGGATCCACCGAGCGGAGCATAACAATGTTGTAGAGACTCTAGCTAGTATGTTTCCGGACCTGGACCGAGACATCATTAGCGATGTTGTCTATCAGAAAGAGGGAAGGTTAGTTTGCTCACCACATCGTCCAGATGTTTTAACTTGCTAATACGTGGGTCCTATAGGGTTGGTCTTGCAGTGGATGCTTGTCTTGCATTGAGCGCATAATTTTAGTCGAAGTAACGTCCCTTTATCATACGGTGTTAAAGGAAGCATTCATAGATAGAGCCACCATAGGTGAAACTAGGGGAGGGCGTCAACCAGAGGTCCTTCATAGGCTGAAATTATTCCTCTGGTCTTCAAGGTTGTCTTCATTTATCCATATAAGCTCAATAATACCCTATCTTCGAATATTGCTCTATCCTTGACTATTTAGTCGCGGTAGAGTGGTATATTATAATTGAATCTTTGGAATACTACCCGAGTGTCTATAAACGAACGTCCTTCCCCTTATTTTCTAGGGGTTGACCTTAATATCTCGCTCGTCTTGTCTTCTAATAGGTATCGAGATATTATTTCTCCAGATACGTTAAGATTAGATATCCTGTAGGGGGGGCGCGGCTAGAAAGGTATCGTGATATGATTTGTATACCTAATCCAGGAGTTGAGACGAAAGAACTACTCATTACGGGAGTATTGATGAATCCTAGGTGAGTTGGTGACGTACAGAGATTAGCACTATACAGATGGGACTCTTACTCGTAGTACCTAAGTCAGCGCCCCAAGGAATTCAGCAAGATATCTGCGTAACGATGCGTCAACCATTGTAGATAGTTACTGGTCATCACCTTAGTCCAAGATCTATTTAAACTCGAATATACCCCCTTAACTTTGCATGGACTTTTAATCATCAACCCAACAGAACCAGCACGATATTTTGTGATCTTTCTCGATATACGAACTCTGGTCTGCATAGTTTCATCCACAGCTATCCTCGTTTTCATACCATCGATAGTTTATCCTCCTCAATGGCGGGCGATTCCCTAGGTAATAGCGGGAAACACGAAATCAACCCTCCCAAACCTCCACCAAGGCCGCCGACCCCGGATCCGCCTAATAGACAGGACCCGCCTCTCTATGCAACTCACCTTTGGAAATGGTAAGCATCTCTCTATCATCTTGCTATTTTCGCTGCCATGTGGTTGAGCTAGTAGGGAGCTACTCTGGCGTAAGCGGCAAGGAGGAGAGGACTTTTCCGAGACACTATGCCGTAGCCCTACTCGCCCTGACCTATTCTACGCATTTGCGGTCAGCTAACGTAATTTATAGTTGCAGGTGCAAGCACTCGTTTGCGCCTCAGGAGATCATGTGCACTACGAATGGATGTAGACACGATCGATGCAAGCATTGCTCATGGGAGAGGATTCCGTCTATACCCCAATGATTCCAGTTTTGACGGTGGGAGATGTTCTAGCTTACTTCTACACAGGTGTTCTATCACCACGATGGTTTAGGTAGCTTGTATCTTAGACGACAGTAGGTACCTTAGGTACGTTTGCTGCATCCAAGCGGTCTAAGGAAATCATGGAGGAAACTCTATGGTTTGAACTCGTGCCGTTTGATGTCAAAGACTTTTCAGTTGTGACCGTGGGACTCTAACGCCATGGAAGTGCAATTTTCGTATCAAACACTGGTAAAAAAGAACTAGTAGATTGCTTTCAAATAGAATCCGCTTGTGCTTTTGACGGGCTACGAATTTGTTGCTATCCTGGGAAGATGTTGATGGCAATCTTTTCGGCTTACTGACTAGAGGGATGAAGTAAGGATATAGCACAACAAAGCGAGTGCCCGAGCCACAAACATTATTGCATAAAACAATCATATAGAGGACATTATAAAAGGCGAAAGCTTGATCATAAGAATATTACTTTCTTCATAGATGAATGACTATCCTGGAAATACCAAAGCGTAGCTCATTCTACTCCATCGTTGTCCTAACCCCTTAACCACCAGTTCCGATACAATTGGTGTCCAAGTCTTTCGAAGTTCGTTCTAGTTACGCCTTTTTCCTCTGAGTTGCCATCATGACTAGCTCGAAGAAACCCCAGATTTTGACCGCGTTGACCAGCGTTCTTGGAGACGCGGTCTTACAGCCTGGCAGCACCGAATATGAGAAAGACAATAGCTCATACTTCAGTGCGTTCGAGAACGAAGTTAAGCCCTCATTTATCGCCAAGCCAAATAACGTCGAGCAGGTACAGGGTCTAGTCCGGGCTCTCCGTCCGTACGTTCTCTCGGGAGACTGCGAATTAGCGATCCGAAGCGGTGGCCATAATCCGATTCCTGGCAGTGCAAACGTCCAGGGTGGCGTCACGATTGACATGCGAGGCCTTAAAGGCATCAAGTTAAGTGACGACCAGTCAGTAGTGGAGATTGCTGCCGGGGAGATTTGGACTCCTGTCTACGCTGAGTTGGAGAAGTATGGCTTGACAGTAGCTGGTGCTCGTGTTGGCCATATCGGTGTTGCCGGCTTCCTCTTAGGAGGTATTACTGAGTCACAATATCCGGTAGATCACCATCTTACTAACTTGATAATAGGGGGATTGTCTATATTCTCATCGCAGAAAGGGTTCGCATGCGACTCCGTCGTTGAGTTCCAAGTGGTCCTCGCGTCTGGCGAGGTTGTCCGCGCAAACGCGGAAGAAAACGCCGATCTCTGGCGTAGCTTGAGGGGCGGTATGAATAACTTTGGAATTGTTACCTCTTTCAAGATGAAGACTTTCAAGTCAGGGCCTATATGGGGTGGGCTAATATGCTACCATCCCGATGTGTTCGAAGAACTTTTCGGGCTTATCGACTGCGTTTGCTGCTTTCCTCAGGAGGGCGGCTACTACGGTGATCATGACAAAGACACTCATCTCATATATAGAATTAGTTACGGCTTTGGACAGAAAGCTATGACGTCTGTCGTGTATCACACCCGAGGCGAAGAAAACCCACCTCAACTACGAGATTTTACAGGTGTAGAGAGCACTTTAGGTCTTCGGTATCGTTGGATTGACGAAATGTGCACTATGCGGACGTCAACGCAACTGGACTTCTGTGAGGAATTGTCAAACTTTTCAAATGATGGATTGCGGTTAGACTCCCTATAAAATGTGACCTCGTCTTAACCTTTGCTAAACTTTCGATAGGCAATTTTGGGCTTCAATAACTCTCGCGCACAAGGGTGAGACTGGAATACTGGAGGACATCTACGACGAATGGGACAGGACACTTGAGAAACTAAAAGATGCCGAGGGTTTCACCTTTGCTCTCGAATTCCACTTTGTGACTAAGTCTATGTTGGAGAATTCGGCGAAGGCAGGTGGAAATGCTATGGCTATCCCGCCTTCGGATGGACCGCTGATCATAGTATTGATTAACCCAGCCTGGTCGCTACCAGAAGATGACGATCGCATATTCAAGGGAATAGAAAATCTCATGGCTTTGTATAGGCAGTGGGCGATTAATGATTATAGTTCATCATTATTGCACCCCTATATCTTTGCGAATTACGCCTACAAGGAGGACGACGTCTTTGCGGGATATGGGCAAGAGAGTGTATCGATGCTTAGGGAGACCAGTAAGAAATACGACCCAGAGGGTTTATTTCAGAGAGGCACTCCTGGTGGTTTCAAACTCCCAAAGGAGTCACTCGGCTCTGATTCGGGGCTGTTCGTGTAATTTTAAACTCTACACAGTGGTCTTTAGAGACAGCGATGCCAATAGATGAAAGACGTACCAAATATTGGCCTTCAGTTCTCTCGGTATTAAGTCAACCAGTATTGCCTTTATAATACTCGTGCTTCGATGACCTGATATTCTACTGCTATAGCTGACTCCTATTAACATATCTTGACTTTAGTATTCGAACAATAGTGCACAGAGAACGGCGAGTTTCATTTATACAAAATATACTTCACATCTATATGACGCTACATACTTCTAGTATGTACTTATCAGACGCTTTGCCATTGTATCTGCAACGTCGTCGTATGCGACCCCTTCTCAGAATACACAGTACCCTGGGTAGAGCCGCTGGGAACCGAATCGGCATACCAGTCATCGCCGCCGGAATTCGCCAGATTCGTTCCGTCTGCAGCGAAGACGTCAGCGTCAGCGCTGCTGATGCCAGAGGCGCAAGTCAGCGAGCCACCTGACGCGGAGCAGTAGCCCTTGCTGGACTTGAGCGTAAATCCGCTTCCGGACGAAGCCGCCGTGAATGTCGCACAGGTTCCTGTCGTGTACCAGGTGCCACTCCCGATAATACAGCCTTTTACAGAGCCGTCGACTACTGCGTTTAGATAACCCTTCCCTGAGAATGACCCAGTTGGCGTTGGCGAAGATCCACCCGATGTTGTGCTCGTTGGCTTGGAAGTAGTCGTAGTTGTTGATCCACCACCCCCGTTGCCCCCGCTCTTGGGGAGATACTTGACGCCCGTGCTGGGACAGCCGCCATCGTCGTCGTTGTCCGGACTCGCCGGTACGAACTCGCCATTGGCAACTGAGCCCTTCACGTTAAAGTAGTAATAAACTTGTTCGATGGCGCTCCCGCTACAACCAATGTAGACGGTTTCGCCATTATGGTTTTTGGATAGCGCGGCCTGGATATCAGAGAGCTTGTAGGTCGTGCTTGAGCTCGGCGTGATACCGGCATCTGCGAGCCACTGATACGTCGGTAGGGACTTGAATAGGCTAACCGTCGTATTGAAGTAGTAAGGGACTTCTTCGGTAGCTTTGTAGTCGGTGAAGCAGCTCGGGTCAAGTGTCGAGACACACGTGCCGTGTTTTCCCCACTCGTGTTCCCAGAATGTCTCCCCTGTGCCATCGTTCGGCAGCCAGTACGTCTCCATGTAACTAAGGAGATCGCTATTACCAGCTGACGTTAAGATATCCGATATGTTTGTATAGGCACGCTTGCTGTCGCATGTGGCGTCGTATGTGCCATCGCAGTGGTCGGGCCAGAGACCGTGAATAGTCCAGGAATCGTCAGGTCCAACTGCAGGGTCCGTATCCCAGAATTGAGTCTGCAATAGCGATCCTCCTGGATAGTTGAAGCAACAGGTATCGGCGACTTTGGTGTCGTTATGGCACGATAACTCCAGGGTACCGGTACATTGCTTGAGAGTACCGCCGAAGACTGGCTGAGCTAGGCACAGCACAGTCAAGGATCCGGCAATGAACATGCGAGTAGATAACATATTGTCGTGACCTATGATGCCTCCATTTCCGGTCAATGCTAGGCGGCCATTGCCTCCTTTTTAAGCTTTTCATCGCCGTCCGGCGCTTAGGTCAGGGGGAAGACGCGCTCGTTATCATGCGCGCTCTTCTCCACTGATCAGCGTTACATTGCAACTCCCCGGGCCAAGACCTTCTTATTCAGGCCAAAGGCGATCAGTCTTCGCACTAGCGGCCGTCGAATCATGTCTTAGAGATAGCCATCATGCTCTCTGTTCTTCGGTCCGTAAACATCCCAATTTACCTAGCTTGTTCAATCAAGAGCCTGGTAAGGCGTTTCATCAAAATTGCTTTTAAGTGGGTAGTTAATAGCTTCGATATCGTTAGTTTCACAGCTTTAACTTGCTAGACTAGGAAGCTGTCGGGTCGGATTAATTGTATGGGTGAGATGGCCGAAACAGGTTTTAGAGCGACGAATTGCTGTGACATGAATCATTCGGCATACGGTAAGCAATCGAATAGAATTGCACTTTTACTAGGTACGAGATCCTATCAGTTAAAGGATACCTACAATATCTGAACGTAAATATGCATCTCCTCCCCAACCCCTATTATCCCACTGCTTGTCTTACGGTATGTTATAACCTTCCCAACTGCAAAGTTGATTATAAAGGCAAAATATGTTCGGAGTATTAGGGGGGAATTCAAGTACCTACACTTGGAGATTTTAATCACTCTAATCTTTAATAACACTTACTTAGGTATATTTTCTGTTTTTATATTGCTTAGATGTTTATTTTTTATGCCCCCGGTACCATCCCCATTGAGCTTACAGCCATGGAGGTTCCCGAGAGTATTATGCTAAAACAGGTATCTACTAAATAATCATTTCGCTGGTAGTACCATGGGGTATCAAACCACTTTCATTACTTTCCCGAAGAAAAGGTAACTTCAATCGGTATTCTAGCGACCCTCATGCCCAAGAGAAGCCCCCAGATCCGAGAGAAGCCCCACG
The DNA here is from genome assembly GCF_022497035.1 of Daldinia vernicosa. Classification (NCBI taxonomy): domain Eukaryota; kingdom Fungi; phylum Ascomycota; class Sordariomycetes; order Xylariales; family Hypoxylaceae; genus Daldinia; species Daldinia vernicosa. The sequence continues at coordinate 700,483 of NW_025953921.1, forward strand.
CCCAAGAGAAGCTCGGCGAAGGCTATACTAGCTTTATCTTGATCCACTATTTTTTCCTCGATAGCACGTTTGACACTATCGGATAGGGACTTCCATTGTTCATCTGTTCTAGGTATCAAACATCCGCACCACTCTGTATGCTCAAAGCCAGTAGGTATCAGTTCAGTGCCTAGTTGGGCGGTACATCCTGTGGCAGGATTGCGAACTATAGGTCCCTGGTTACGGGCGGGTAAACTGGATTGTTGGTCGGACATATTGAATATTAATGTTTCAGTCACTGTAGTGTAGCTTACTTTTCTTATTGGGATAAAGAGCTTGATGGTGAAGTACCTATAATGAATGAACTTGGGAATCTTGGCTGTATATATCATTGCCAGCCCCATAGTTTGAACTCGCACAACTGAGTTGTGAGGGAATCAAAGACGTTATACTTGAATTTGTAAACAAGGGATATGTTTTAAGTTGCTGATAACGTTATGTGTACATGAACTGTGGGTTTGTGTTTGAAACTTGCTGGCTTTTCTGTTTTATATTAGTGGCAAATCTATGACATTGTTTGTAATATAAGACATAAGAGTGACTCAAATTAAGAACTACAGGATTAAATTTAGAGTAACCATCATTGACTCAACGTATTACAATCTCACCCATATAACCCCCTAACACTTTTACTAGTGCGCATTAGCTGTGTGAAGACATCTATACTTAGATACAATAGTTACGATATAAATAAAGAGTACTTATATGACGTGTGAATGTAGGGATAACTTTGTGTGAGTATGTATTCATCAAGACCGTCTAACCTATAAACATAGACCAGGGTGTCTTTTTCGACGCTGTAGGAATGCGGGTTATAGTTGAGGTAGCACGGGATTTAGACGATGGGAAAGGTGTCTGATTTACCTCGTGGATATGTCTTTCGGCAGAGAGAGATAGCTGCATCGAGGTTGCGCTTGGCATTGTAGCACCGCTCGCTTCACAAAAGTGAGATAATAGAAATTGGAGAAGGACATCAAGGGCTAGAATTCACTACACAAACGATGCCGGAGAAGACTTATATCTCTAACCACCATGATTTATACCGAGGTATAGCTTATTAATAACCTTTATTTACCAGGACTTGTAATGAAGTCAGTGAGTTTTATATAGAAGAGACTTCACTTATTAATATATGCTAGCGGGTTTTAAACAAAATTAGATACATTCCCTTGAAGTATGTCGATTATGTTAAAAGATATAGATAGCATGTTAGTCTTATACCAAATTTATAACAGCTTCGGTTCTATACAAGCTACAAGCGGGCTAATCAGTTGCTCTCCCCGCTTCCCCGCGCCGATCCCCCGCATCATATCTCCGCATCGTATCTCCGCAATTGTATCTTGAACTACTGAACTACCGGAACCGGGGTCCCGATTCATCTGGTTCTAAACCTTTCCCGGGCGAACCTTGCTATTTCAAAGACTTAATCGGTATAATAGGCATATCGTTAGCCAAGGCATTGGTTAGACCCTTACCGTCCAAGGAACTGCACGTAAACATTCGGCGGGATTAGGGGCGTACAAAATGACAGGTCCCATGCCGACAAAAACCTCCCAAGACCCTGAACATAGAAATACCGAAGCAGCATACGGTGTGAGTTTTCACAGGATGACCTCTCTCTCAGCGGCGGTAGTTCTTCTAGCAGCAGGAATTTTCGTTCAAGCCCATAGCAGCTCTTCGGAATTCGACTACGAACGACTACTGAAACGGGAGGTCCCAGGACAGGCTCAGGTTATTGACTGGAAATCATTCAATGTTCTACCAACCGTTTCGCCCCCTTCAGTAGCTAATGCTACCACGGTAAACTCTACCACATCTTCGTACATCGCTTGGGAGCCTGAGAAGCTAATTTAACCCAGTTTTTCTTCGTACCGCCAGGACATGATTTAGAGTCATTGAAGGAAAAGCCTTTCCATATTTATGACGATGAGTTCTACGATATAATTGGGCCTAATCCTACGTTAACACTCATCGCTAACGCGGGAACAAATCCTATGTTTCACGAGGCCCCCGTTTGGTATGTTTGTAGGGGACATATAAGTTTACATGGACAAATCTAACACATTCGGCCCTAGGTATCCGCCTACGGATGAGATGTTCTTTGTGCAAAATGCTGGAGCTGCAGCCGCGGGCACAGGCCTAAACAAGTCTAATATAATCCTTAAAATCGCGCTTTCAGAAGCCGCGGCCGTATCGAATATTCGTAACGCAACAGGATCTGTTAACGTCCAGACTGTTGACGCACCCGCCATCATCAACTCGAATGGTAATATCAATTAGTCTCAACCCCAGGCTAGGTACTTTTTCAGCTTACCAGCCTGTTTTAGGTGGAACAAATTATAAGGGCCAGATCGTATTTGCAGCAGAGGGCCAAGGAGATGATGTTACGTCGCAACTGGTCGTAATGAATCCGAGGGAGCCGTATAATACAACTAGTAAGCACAGGAGACTGTAATCGGTGGAAGAGAACCAGCTAATCTTTTGCAACAAGTACTACTCAATAATTACTTCGGACGCCAGTTCAATTCCTTAAATGATGTTGCGGTCAACCCTCGCAATAAGGAAGTTTACTTCAGCGATAGTCTCTACGGATATCTACAGGATTTCCGACCTGCACCGGGACTCCGCACCCAAATATATAGATATAACCCCGAGACTGGTGCAGTCGCGGCAGTCGCAGACGGGTTCGGTGTTAACAACGGTAAGATATATTATGAGGTTATCATGTATATTGAGCATTCATATTCTAATGTGTGTATCTACTCCCTAGGATTAACATTCTCTCCCAACGGCTCACATGCGTACGTCACTGATACTGGGGCCAATAAGGTTGTATTGGGTTGGAATTTTAGCGAACCTGCCAGCATGTACGCAATCATGACTGATAAAAACGAGTTGAATAGCAGCTAATACGTCCGCAGTTATCGTTTTGATGTCCAGGAAGATGGGACTTGGGACAATCGTAAGCTGTTTGCATACGTCGACACCGGCGTTCCAGACGGTACGTTATGAAAACCTTATCCCCCTAAGATATCCCAAGACTAATAAAGCACACTCAATCGTGTAGGCATTCACTGCGATAGTAATGGCAATGTCTACTCTGGTTGCGGCGATGGCGTGCAGGTGTGGAACCCATCAGGAAAGCTCATCGGAAAGATCTTCCTCGGCAAGACGTCCGCGAACTTCAACTTTGCCGGTGATGGGCGAATGGTCATTCTTGCGGAGGAGGATCTATATTATGCTACTCTCGGAGCTTCAGGGGGCGGATACATTGGAGATGTTTAATCCTAGCGTAAAACGTTTCGATTTAACATCATTTTAAACCCAATAAGAATAACATATCGATCAAAATTCGTGGTATCTGAAATTACAGACGAGTATTACGACTTTAGAGAATCGATATACTGCTTGACAAGTGTTTCTGCGCTCTCGTCCCTAGCCAACCCAAGCTTCAGCGGCGTAGTTGTGTCAAGCTCCGGTGCCCAGCTTCGCAATATCCTTTCGAGGTCCGGATTAGTCTCCTCTCTGAGATACTTCAACTTATCCTCCCCTCCGTACTTGGCAAGCGCATCCATCAGTTCCTGTATCGAGACCGAGATGCCGGGGATATTAATATGGCGGATGTGCTTCGGTAGCTTCGAGCTGTCCATGTTCAACACTCTAATAAGATTTTCCTGCAGGATTCCCGGGGAAGTGAGAAACGATTTGAACGATCGGTCTTTCAGCGGAATGACGCTCTCCTCGCCCTTCATCGGCTCCCGGATCATGCCCGATAGGAACGACGATGCGGCGTTAGTAGGCCGGCCCGGCCGCACCGAGACCGTCGGAAACCGTAGGCTGAAGGCGTCGATAAAGCCCCGCCGATGCATGTCGTTGATGAACACTTCCGTCATCAACTTGTGCGCGCCATACGTGCCCTCAGGCGTCGGCGTGACACTATCCGAGATAGGCCCGTCCGGCAGCGGCTGCCCGTACACGGCCTGGGAGCTGGAGTAAATCACGCGAACCCCGGGGTACTTCGTCCGCAGCGCTAGTAACAAGTCCCTTACGCTGTTTACATTAACGCGCACCGAGAGGTCCCAGTCAGCTTCCGACCCGGCCGACATGATGCCGTGGAAGACGAATATGGCGGAGAGCGGGGCGGCGGCATCCAGCAGGGACGCCACGAACGCCGGGTCGCAGATGTCGCCTTGGAGCGCCGTCGCGTTCTGCGGGTATTTGACCCCCGGGGGAATAACCGGCTCGACTAGGTCTGTCAGGAACACGCGGTACCCCGGGTCGTTGAGCAGACGGGCCGCGAGCAGAGGGCCGATGAAACCGCCGGCGCCGGTGACGATGATATTCTTGGGGATCGGCGGCATGGTTATGTTTGGACGGGATTACTTTACTTGGTGTTGGTATTAATAGAGATAATTAATTAAGATATGCACGAGTAGATTGCCAAAGGGGGCATGAGATTCTCTCTTAAGCTGCCGGGCTAAGACCCTCGGTATAAATGGGTGTGGATATCGGGGGAGATAGTTCCTAGCAATTCGTTAAAGAGCGAGGAGAGGGACTGCGGGGTTAAGCTACGGTACGGTTACGGTGGAGGTTGAGGAGGAGTGCATACGATCTTGGTTCCACTTTCGGCTTCTTGGAATGCGGAGTGCATCTCCTGTGAACCCTGTTATGCTATATGCCGTATGTCGTACGTCACTTCGATGCGCTCCTGGAGCCTAGAAGCGTTAGAAAGGGTTCTAAACAGCTTCTTTAATGCTTGGCGGGACTTAAAAAACTATAGGAGTAGGTAAACTTGAGCCTTTCTTCTATAGGAGCGACTTTAAAGGAGTTGTTTACTAACTGGGTATAACAATTACGAGGCTTTAAAGACTATACACGTTTAAATCACAATGGCTTAGTGATAGTACGGTGTTAAGAGTCCAATATAAAACTGCTTTGGAATAAATCACATGGGCATAGGGATGTTTTGGCTACCTTTTTTTTTTTTTTTAATTTTATTTATTTAGAATCAGCGACTACATTATAGTCTGAGGTAAATAACTATACTAATACATATGCTAGTTAATAGTTAGATAAACTAGCCCAGATAGCTTTCTGGATCTCAGCATCTTCTTCAGGGTCCAGCACACATTCAACGTCCTGGTATTCTTCCTGGTCGCGTGTCTCCTCAAAGGAATCAGCATCTACCAATTCGTCATCTGTCATTTCGTCACCCGAATCAACTGCTTCCGAAGCAAATGGGGGTTTGATTTGGGACTCATTCAGCGGTGGTGGTGGGAGTGTAGATGGCTGGTCCATGAAGGCTTTCCTCGCGCACGCAGATGCCTCTACCTTTGCGGGCCACCAATGAACTTGTATACCATCCGCAGCCAGATTTTTTATTATCCGGAAGAAATTGGATATCTGAAATCGCCGTTCTTCTGTGACACGATACTTTTTTACCGTTATACCAAGCATATTCTTCTCGACGTAGGCCTTTTTCTTAGCATTGTATTTCAAGTCCTGGACCTTACCTAAAAACCGGAGGAGATCTTGGTTGAGGGAGGTAACCACCAGTAACTGAAATCGCTGGGCTTGGCCGGCGAAGTGGGCGCTGTTCGTATAAATATAATCGTGGACTAGCTTTTTCCTGTAGGGAAACACCTTATCTGCCACATGATGTAGCATCCGGGTTAGAGCAGCCAGCTCGGCATTATCAAGATTCCAATCTGCAGTTCCAAGATCGGACTTTGCTACACACTTATAACTGACGTTCATCGGGGAGGCATGTCCGAAATTGAAGTATGCATGGCATTCAATTTGCTCTAAAACACGCATGAATTTTGTTGGACGTACTACGGCTATCAAATATCGTTGTCCGTCTGAGCCAACATGGGAAGGATGCGCAGCGAAATACTCAGGTCCACCGCCTGCGAGCCAGGTAAGGCCACATGCTGCACAGTCATAATATGGGCGGCCGTCATTGATAGATTTTAGTATTTCAGGGTAGGCTGATTTGCTCCGTTCCTCTGGACTTAAGCCGTCTGGATATCCTAAGTCAGAAAGACCTTTACGAGCCAGTTCAAATCGTGGCTTGACGCTATGAGCCGACTCATCGCAGGAAAACTCAGCTGTATTCTTTGGCATTCTACCATCTTTGGTCGTTTTGACACTATGTAAACATACCTTGCAAGTCAGGAGATTGTGCTGCAGACAATACGGCCGTGACCCGTCAATTTCCTTGAAGGTGCTCATTGTGATTGCTTGCGGGATCTGTCGTCGATAGCTTATCAAATAAATTTTAAGTGGCGTAGAAATTATTGGTAATTCTTTGGAATATGAAAGTCAAATTAGCTTTGAATGCTTGATGATTAAAAAGAAAGAAAGTGATTTTGGAAGGAAAAGTCTAGAGAATATATACTTATCCCATACAATGTTATAGGACAGTTGTGGCCGAATAGAGTGGCTGTATTAAGAATAATGTCGTCGTTTTTCATGTTTCTAATCAGTTGAAATATTGACTAGGTGTCTGAACATCTGTTTTGTATTATTTTATATATAAGGCATTTTGGTAGGTTTCTTCTCGACGTTAGGTACTTCGTTACTTTAGACTTGGCTCCTGGTCTTTACCTACTCTCAACAAGAAGTTGATGGATAAGCATCTTAAGTATACCTATGATATTTTTAATGAGACAGGTTGGGTTGTTATAACTAATAGGTGAACGCGGATATTATTGCGCCCTTAAGAATAGGACATTATGATTCTAGATGGGATCTTTAGAACTAAGGAACCCCCTAGTGTGTATGACCACTAGTTTCCATGTTCTAGGGTTGGGGTTCCTTATGGAACAACAAAGTTGTTTCCATGCCTCATAAGCGCACCTTGTGATATAAGGATAGTTAGAAAAACATAAACTTAGCTATCTAGGACCATGATTATATATATAACTCTTCTTTGTCTATGATGTTTCAGGATGGTCTCAAGGTAAGCTTCTTATATATACCCAGGTATTTAAGTACACAGAGGCATCATAGCCTTGTAATTATATTAGTTCCTCCATGTCTATAGTTTTAGCTATTGAACCCTAAGCTATTCAAAGTTGAACATCTCGAACAAAGAGTTTCCCAGCTACATCAGTAGTCTATTCTCAGATAAGACCATGATTCTTCATTAACAACAACTAAATTGTTTCTCATGGCTTATACATATCCTTTCCGATTATTTATCCGGTGTAGTGCCAATAAGCATATACGAGACTAAATAACCTATTGACGACTCACATTTATGTTTCACTATGAGGATAATGACTAAGATACAAATACTTGTGTTGGGTACGTAAACTCCCCTCGGCTTTAATTAAGGAAACGGTTGGTATGTAATTAAGGATTGATCCGAGGTACTCCCGAATAGGAGGGCTTCCCATATATTTAAAAAGTATTTTCCAACTTTCATAGAATTCCATAACTTTCCATAATTCTCTTGCCTTTTTCAGTAATTTTTCAACTTCGTACTATTATTTTATTGGCTTTAACCCCTGCGACGCTATCCTTAATTAAAGCGCAGCACCCCTAGTGTACATAAGGGGTGCGACCGGCGAGTTTACGTAGCCAGCACTAGTTAGGTACCTAAGGTACATATAAAGGTTTGCATCCGACGATGCTGAAGCTGGTGGGGCTGTCGCGTGAGGCGATTAGACGATAAAAAGAGCTGGGAAAGCCAAGAAGGCTAGGCGGGGGATTTTGGAAAGAATTGCTCGATGAGATGACATAATTCACAGATAGCAGATAGCGGTAGCGTCATAATCTGCGGGACACATGGGGTTTCAGCGGGGCTGATGATCCATTGCAGACCAGGGGGACCCTTACACTAGTATAATCCCCGACTACCGCTAAACCTGAAACGACCATATCAAATACGATCGAATGTCGTCGTTGGCCAATCAGCAGCTTATCTTCAACTGGCTTATCTCTATTGGCGGCGACACCGAAGTCGTGTAAATGGACAGATGGATTCGTTATGTTTAGGAATGTGCATACCCAGATACCTAGCCGGATAGCCACATGCACAACGGTAGGTAACGAGATGAGCATTTGGAGGTTTGTATGTACATTAGATAGTGTGGGGGAATCTTCCTGCTCTGGACTTTACGTGTATGTGCTATGTCAGATATCTCAAGTACTGTAGCCTGTAGGGATTAAGTGCCTAGGTACCTAATCATGATGGCTTGACGGATGTAATACTTATTACTCTTCCTTCCTTTTCAATTTCGTTTATCTTGGAAGAGAATATACATATATCTGTTTCTACTTCCCACGCACATATCTGTTACCATATCTGTTTCTATAGGGCCAGTATCGCATACTCAAGGTTCAAAAGCCTAGAGTTTCGACGCACAATGCTTGATGTCATAGCTTAATGCGACACGGACACGAACCCAACCATCCTATCGCTTACCTACTAAGTTTATAAGTACTAATTCCGGCTGGGTTTGCGCGTCATACATGTGAGAAAAGAGAAAATCGATACACGTGCGTTTAGTTACCATAACTCGACAATTACCTAAACGCAGCGGAACCCACTTCGACCATTTCATCCAGGGTCTGACGGTCTGCTAGATTGGTCGCCACGATGGACAGGCTTCATAATTCGAGGATCAGTAGTTGGATGGACAAGGCCGCTGTAGATAACGAAGATGGCCTTACAGTCGCCCAGTTGATGGTAAGGCTGAATCCGCACACCCATCTCATTCTCGGCATCCGATATCGTGCTATGAAAAGGTAGCCAGTCGAAACAATCGCAGAACTAACCGACCCAATCAGTTAACAAATAATGATCTCAAACCTGTCGAGCCCGAACGTCGCCAATGGGGAGCGTGGAACTTCGTTGGCTTCTGGATTGCTGATTCTTTCAACATTAACACGTGGATGATTAGCTCGTCCATGATCGTGGGTGGACTCTCGTGGTGGCAGTCCTGGCTCTGCGTATGGATTGGGTACGCGATCGCCGGATGTTTCGTCTGCATGACCGGTCGCATCGGAGCCATGTACCATGTCGGCTTCCCGGTTGTGAACCGATCGAGTTTTGGAATATGGGGCTGCCTCTGGCCCGTATTTAATCGCGCTGCCATGGCGTGTATTTGGTACGGCGTGCAGGCGTATATAGGTGGACACTGCGTGTATCTCATGATTCGATCCATCTGGCTTAGTTGGGTGAGTTTGGCTGGATTGCTGTACTCGCATTAAGAAGGAGAAGAAGAAGAAGAAGTTGAACTACTAACACCTCTTAGGACCGGAAAACTATCCCGAACTCATTCTCAGAGGACTCGGGGACTACGACCGCCGACTATGTCTCATTTTTCCTCTTCTGGCTCCTATCGCTACCGGCAATCTGGTTCCCTGTGCATAAGGTTCGACATCTTTTCACTGTCAAAGCTTACTTCGTCCCTTGCGCTGGCATCGCTTTCTTGATCTGGGCGCTTGTTCGTGCCGGGGGCCCGGGTCCTATTGTTCGGCAACGAGCAACGGTACAAGGTAGCGACCTCGCATGGCAATTTATTAAGGGTGTTATGAGTTCGATTGCCAACTTCGCAACACTCATAGTAAACGACCCTGACTTCTCTCGTTTCTCTACTAAGCCTCGTGATGCTCTTTGGTCACAGCTTTTAACCATTCCTATTGGTTTCGCCATCACTTCCTTGATCGGCATATTAGTCTCATCTAGCTCGGTCATCATCTACCCTGGGAGCGAACCGATCTGGGACCCCCTTGACCTACTAGAGAGATTTATCGACGATGGTAGTTCCGGCCAACGTTTTGGTGTCTTCGTTATCTCTCTCGCTTTTGCCCTAGCTCAATTGGGTACAAACATCGCAGCGAATTCGGTTTCGGCGGGAACAGATATGACGGCACTACTTCCGCGGTTCATCAACATTCGCCGTGGTGGCTACATCTGTGCTATTGTTGGCTTAGCCATGTGCCCTTACAACTTGCTCACATCCAGTAATCAATTTACGACCTATCTTTCGTCCTACTCGGTCTTTCTTAGTTCGATAGCCGGCGTTATGTGTAGCGATTACTACCTAGTCCGAAGAGGCTATCTTGAAATTAGGGAGCTTTACAATGCTCGCAAGACAGGGCCGTACTACTTCACTTATGGCTTTCATTGGAGAGCTTATGCCGCATATATCAGTGGCATTCTCATCAACGTGGTTGGATTCGCCGGGGCGGTGAACGGTGGCAATGTTCCCATGGGAGCAACTTACATCTATAATTTCAACTTCTTCTGTGGATTTATTATTTCTGGGGGGATGTACTGGGCTTTATGCAAGCTGTTCCCCGTACCAGCCTGCAGCGATGCATGGATGGAAGTGGGTGACCAGATTGATGAGGTCAGACTTGCTTACGACCAGAGTAGCAGTCAACAAGAAGAGTTTGATGAGGAGGCGGACATTGGCAACAAGTATGACAAGAATCATCAAAAAACTGTATAATAGGGTTATCGGGGAGGGTTACGAAGCGTTAATTTTTGTATATTTATCGGACATAAAAGGGTTTGGTACCTCTAGTTAGCAATATCACAGCGGTCATTTACCGCTTCAGGGGAAATGAATTATTTACCCCTCTGGAAAAGTTTGCACATATTATTTCGGCCTTCACGTCCGTCGGAACCATACTTGGAGAATTCACACGGTTCCAAGTTTCTTGTAGGTGAGGTTAGTATTATTACATGTGTCATGTATCCGTGCAAAGTGCAGGTGGTTGGCGAAGTCATTTGTGCTTTTGAGGAAAATAACTGCTAAGTGCATATTATGCACGGATCGCATACGGCCGTTCCCCTTTCAAGACACTTGGACCAATCACGACCATTTGCACTCATCTGCACTTAGGCAGGTACGGCAGGTACGGCAGGTACAGTGCTGCCTTGCCTTTCCAGCTCATGTAGTAAGCTACGGATTACCGTACCTGCTAACAAGTACCTAACCTAGCAGTTGCCTAGCAGGTGCCTAGCTGCCTAGATAACTCTATTGTACAATGTCAACCCCCATTCTGCCTGGCAGCTGGAACCTTCAATGTGACGAAGGTGCAAACAACTTAAAACCCAAAAACACTTTCATTTCTAAATTCTTTCCCGTCCTCCCGTCTTTCCTAAATATCAATTCCGACAAGCAATTCAAGCAAGTCGTCTTACATTCTTGTTCAATTGTTCTACCCCTCTCGCGTCTCTCCTGGCCGATTACCAGTATCAACCATCAACCATTAATCCATCCCGCCCCCAATTTCTCAATTTCCCAATTTGTCAACACTACGACGTCACGACCGTAGGTTTCAAAAGGTTTCAAACTATGGAGGTTGACAATATGAGTCCCTTCTTAGATATTCCTCTTGAAGTGCTTCTTCAGATAACTTCCTATCTTACAACTTCAGATTGTGGAAATCTTCGCCTTGTTTGTCGGCGACTGGAGGCGTCTCTCCTCCAGTCATTCACCCACGAGTTCTTCACAAAGAGGCAGTTCATGATTAGCGAGTTCAGTCTTGGCGCACTCGTAGACATCTCTAAGTCCAGACTCGCGCCTAGCCTGTCTCATCTGATGATCAGTGTTGAGCGTCCGCCTATATCACCTAGTCTGCCAGTTCATATGCAGGTCTTTTCCGATGTTGAACAAGCACTACGATATAATAAGGTACGGGAAGAACACATGAGCCACCAGGCCTTAATCACCACAGGTCGAGACCTCCAACTTCTCACTGAAGCTCTTTGCAATCTACCCAACCTCAAAACAGTCGGACTACGCGACTTCAACTCTTCAGGCCGCTATCGCGATGGAGCAGATAATACCTGGCACGCTTACGGTGCCCCAACATTCCTCCACGAAACAAACTTCCCCCTTGATCAACCACGATTCGGCGGCCGCCATCTTGACTCTAGCTTGGTGGAATCACGTATGCAATACATTTCCCACGTGTTCTTAACGATGCTCCGAGCCCTAGGCAAGGCTAAAGAGACACATGCTCCTACTCAGCTGGAGGTAATCCTTAGAAATTGTCATCTCCCGAGTCTAGCATTCAATGTGCCTTGCTATCTTGAATCAACGGTTACGCCCTTTCTCAAAGACCTCAAGACGCTCTTCCTAGATTTGGGCCCTGCGTCATTTTCTACCCTGGTTATTAACAACGGGGGAAATTACCAGAGCTATCTTGGCCTCACTCTGGTGACATTCCTGTCGAAAACGACATCTTTAGAACATCTGAGATTGAATTTCCGGAGCTGTGCTAAAGACGAAACCCAGGGCCTCCTTCAGTGGTTGATTCGTACGCCTGAGTCCCCGAGCGGCTCAAAACACCAAGGGATCGAAGTAAATAAGATGCAAGAAAAGCTACCACGGATACCGCAGACCCCTGCATTTGAGCATCTGGAGGAGCTTGAAATTGGGATGATAACTATCGAGCCAACCCTGCTTCTCGACATTTACAAGAGGTTTAAGTCAAGCTTACGCATAATCTCTCTTCACAAGGTTACCTTCTCTATCGATTCGCAAAACCAGGTTGCGGACAACAGGGTCAACCTCTGGGCTTTGTTCTTCGGACAGATGGCGAAACTCAAATTCAACTTATCCGTCATACGACTCTCTTTCTTAACACAGATACTTGCCATGTCCGCGTATTCGATAGAATTTAAAGATAGAAGCCAAACTTCAAGGGCTCCGAATTTCGTCACGGAGTGGACAGGCAACGACTGTATGTTCATTATCCCTTATACTTCGAGTGTCCATAAGACTGCTTACGGGCATACTAAAAAAGTAAACAATGGCTAACTTTAAATCTCATAGTCGAACGTTCTTCGGGAGAATTGATTGGCTCAATGTTCATCAATTGGCCTTCTGTTCGGGATATGCAAGAGTACAGCGATCTTTTATCATCCGAAGGTGCGTATTAGGATCACCAATCCATTAGGCATCGTAGGCATTGGGATTTTGCTAATTTTAAAACACAGATGACGATGAAGATGATATCGACGACGAGTAGATATCTTTCGATAATATCATCGATACTTATGGCGGTTTCTAAAGGAGTCCAAACTAAGCAGGTTTTGCGGCTGATATTATCATTACAACGGCAATAGGGCATTCAACAATGAACTTCAAGATACTTTCTTTGTTCTAGTTTGCGAAGCCTTTCCTGTACGTTTGGACTCATGGAAGCAATCACTGGATCACCGGATGGGGAAAATGGAGATCAAGTGGTGGCATCTTTGCTTAATTGAGCTTCTCTATGACTCTATATAGATAATACAATCCTCCATAGGATACTAAAGGCGACATGTATCTAACTCTAAACGCTCTTGTCAAAAAAGTCGAGGATTTTGGCGTATGTCGCCTGCGCGGTATACTCCTATTCATAGGTAGTTAGCACCAATCCGGCGACATTTCATAGTAACTAGAGAATGAATGCTTACCAAGTTTAGGCCGTGGCCAGCACCGGGAACAACAAAAGCCTCGAAAGAAGTTGTATTAGTGAAGGAATTCCCCGTCTGGTCAGGGATGCTGGGCTCGGACACGTAACAGTTGCCTCCGCAGAATGCACCGTCGCGCTCTAAAATAGAAAGTTAGCTTGTTATTTATACCCGTCATGGCTGAGCGGACTCGGTGAATAGGGGCTCATCTTACCTCCCGTAATAACAAGAACAGGTCCAGTAAAGCTATTATTCGTAGTCGTCAGGCTACCGATAGTCAACAGCTCACCGACGGCGGTCGGCGCGCTCGTCGCGTAAGTTGCTTGGAGGATGTCCGGGTCGAAGTTGTCCGGGGCGAAGAAATTAGTCTGCACGGCCGAGACGTCGCCGCACGTAATGTACCCGGGCCCGTAGCCAGCTCCCGCCAGCACGAAGTTGCCCCCGAACAGGAAGTTCCCCACGTACGTCCCCAGCCCCTGGCTGAAGCCCGTCAGGGCGACGGCGTCGGACGTGCCGTCGTCGGGGTGCGCGGCTGTCAGGGCGTAGGTCTGCGCGGAGCCGTAGCTGTGGCCGACGTGCACGACGCGCTCGTAGCGCGCGCTGATGCCGCGGACGCTGCCGCGGCGGAGCTTCGCGGTCAGCGCGCGCAGGGCGGATAGCTCGAGGCTGGACTGGATGGCGGCGACGGGGTCGCCGCGCGTGGATTCGCCGATGCCAGGGCGGTCGAAGAAGAATACGCTGTAGTTCCGGGCTAGGGCGGCGTTGGCGTAGCTGTAGTTGTAGGCGTGGAAGGGGAAGTCCCAGTATGTCCGGTCGAAGGCGGCGCCGTCTGGGGGTGGGGGATGGATGTTAGTATATAGATTGGGTTGGGTTGGGTTGGGTTTGTAGCTCTTGTCTGCCGGAGAAGAATCCGGTATGGCTCTCTGAGAAAGGGGCGAGGGGATGGATTTTGCTTGGCGAGAATAAAGGGGGTTTGTTGCTTACTGCGAAGTGTTAGTTAGTTTGCTACTAGGGACAGGGAGGTTTCAGGGACGGGTTTTTCTACACGTATTGGTATACATACCGAGTGAGAATCTGCAGCGTGCGGCCCGGGCCCGCGTCGGGCTCGCAGTAGGTTGCGGCGATGGAGTAGTTGCCTGTCACGGTTCGGTACTAGTAGGGAGTATCTGGTTAGTTGGACGTTACCTACTCCTTTCACCGACGCTTGCATAGGGAACTTGTATGTTATGTAGTGTCTAGGCAAAGGTGATGTTGTTGAAGAAGAGATGGAGCCGACGCTCACCTTGTTTTCGCTTAGTATCTCGTCAGCGTAGTTCGCACCCGCCCGACCGGAGTTCAAGACGAAGTTGGTGACTTCGATATCGTTGGCCGGCGCCTTAAGCGTGAAGTCCATATTCTGCGCGGAGAGCGAGAGCGGGATCGTCAGGTTCTTGCAGTTGCGCGCCGAGACGACCGCGGCCGCGAGGCTCGCTAGGAGGAGGCTGGATAGAATTTTTGGGGCCATTTTTTACATTCAACTAGGTATTTTATTATTGAAGTTGAAGATGAAGACTTGCTGGTGAAGCTATGTCGTTCATCATGAGGGAAAGGGGTGAACTAGCCCGTTCTTATACAGCTAAGCCAAAGACCCGATATCTCTACTGCAAACAAATATCAATGCAATTCCAAATACACCATCGTGGCGCGGCGACCTTCATCCCCCCCACCAGGTCAACGTGATGATATTCCCGTCCTCTAATCATCGGGGTCCGTCAGATATCTAACGTGGAGCCCCTGACAACGACCGGATCAGCCCTAACTAGAGCTGCGCCGCCGCAAGTGGAGCGGGTAATCATCATCGTCATCCCTGGCAGAAGAGCAATTCCAAATCTTTCCCACGAACAGTGGAGAGGACGAAATTTGGCATACCTATCTTAAGCTAACTCAGAGCCCTGTTTTCCTGCCACTCTTAACGTATCACCACCATACTCCGTTGTTCTGTTCAATTTGTATTATATTACCCGGGACGTTAACTAAGTCTCCTCCCGTGCTAAAACCTCAACCAGCGAACTTGCACAGTCCTATCGGAAATTTAGTTGTTGAAGATGCGCGCTGACAACGATGAACGCAAGCAGATATCAACTCGACCGTACATAGAAAAATCGATGTCACATGTGCCGACTTACCAATAGGTATGTGCAGACTCTTCGATTCATCAGTGCTTGCCAAGACCAATAAATCTTAGGAGTTCCGTTCTCCGCGCCGCGAATACGGAGGATAATGAAGATCGTTCCTAACGAGGCGGCAGAGCACAGTGATAGTATGGGCGTGATATTGATCTTGCGGTGTACTCGGTAAGTATACGAGGTCGTCTACATTAATCCTCTTCCCATCGCGCCCCTAATTGGGAGGGGATATCGTTTACTCTCGATTTCTCGGTTTAGCTTCTTAGCTTTGGGTTTATTTCTGTTCTTCTATTAGCCAGCTAAGATCCCAAGATCCCAAGAGAATAGCACTTCAGAGAATTAATTGTTTTATCGCTTCGCCCATATCTCTCCTGGCCTAAATATATTGCAGTACAGCTTGCTCTAAATTACTCGCTGGCTACCTGTTTGGCACCTGCATATTCCCATTAGTATGGCGGAATCACAGCACAGATAACTTTAGTATGTATCACAAGTATAAGGAGTGGTCATGAGTGGTCATTATAAGTGTACACCAAGATGAGATTTGCGTAAGCTAGACATATACTCTCCCGCCTCACACGTCTGGTTTATACTGTCCCGCGTTATTCTAGCTAGTTGTCCATAAAAACTCAAACGATCTATTTATTTCGCACACCAAGGCGCTAACACGTTGTTGATCCCACCGTAAAATGCAGTTGTCTATGTATTGGCTGTGCTGTCGACTCCCCTATGGGCCTGGAACACGCCATACGCTCCGACCGGATACGAACATAACGCCAAACAGATAATAATATCGGTTTCGATATAACGCTTCCGTCATTTCGGCGATGGTGGGTTGGATACTCATTTACCGCTCTCTAGCCCGCGTCTATTGTGATTCATGTCCGTTAACGCCATTGGTCCCATTGCTCGAAGCAGCAGTCTCGGACACCGCCTTCTCCAACGCCTGCTGAACATCACGAAGCAGGTCTTCCGGCTCCTCTATACCGCAGCTCACGCGCACGAGGTCGTCAAAAACGCCTACAGCCTCTCGCTGTTCTCGAGGGATGCCGGCGTGCGTCATTGCGCTCGGCAGTTCGACCAGACTCTCGATGCCACCTAAACTCTCGGCCAGCGTGAAGATCTTGGTCAGCTGGCAGAACCGCTCAGCCGCGGCCCGGCCTCCCTTGATACGGAACGAAAGCATACCGCCGCCCATACCCTCTCGGTGCTGTTTCAGAGCAATATGCCTGTGTGGGTGAGAGTCTAGACCGGGGTAATTTACGGAAATGACGTGGGGGCTAGCCTCCAGGGCTCTCGCCACAGCCGTAGCGTTGCCGCTTGACTGCCTCACTCGCAAGTGCAGCGTCTTAACTCCTCGGTGGGCAAGCCAGGAGTCGAAGGCTGACGGGACAGCACCGCCGGCATTCTGTAGGAAGGAAATACGTTCACGCAATTCATCCGAGTTGAATGCGGCTATTCCCATAACAACGTCGCTGTGTCCATTGATGTACTTGGTGACACTGTGGACGACGATGTCGGCGCCATGGTCGAGGGGATTCTGGACGTAGGGGCTAAGGAAGGTATTGTCAACAACAACAGCGACGCCTCGCGAGTGGGCTGCGTTGACGACGGCGCGGATATCTACAAGGCGCAAGGTAGGATTGCTAGGCGACTCAATCCATACTAATTTGGTGTTGTCGCGGATGTGCTCTGCAATGTCCACCTCGATCTGAGGGGTAAAGGTAACAGTAACACCATGAGCCTTAGCGACTCGGGTGAAATAGCGGTGGGTACCGCCGTAGACGTCGCTCACGCTGATGACGTGGGAGCCCTGAGCCAAGCTCTGGAGAATGGTAGCAGTGGCAGCGCTTCCGCTGCTGAAGGCGAGTGCGTATTTGGCATGCTCCAAGGCGGCGACGGCTTGCTCGAAGTTATCGCGGTTGGGATTGGAGCTGCGCGAATACTCGTATAAGCCGACGGGCTTTCCGACAGCAGTCTGGGCGAAAGTAGTGGATAGAGAGATGGGCTCGATGACGGCGCCGGTTGTAGGATCGTGGGGGGCACCGGCATGGACAGCAAGGGTTCCGAATCCGTGGACAGGGGACGGTGCCCGCGGAGGGGTCTCGATGATGTGATGGATAGGAACCGTCATGGCTGCGTTTTTGTGCTTGTGCGTTTTGTGCTGAGTGGGATATATAAATGATTCGTCAATATCGTCGCTATTCAACCAATTGTTTCTTTCTTTCTCCAAGTAACACTTCCCAAATAAATAAAATCTTTTTTTTTCTTTTGCGACAAGTCTAGTCTAACCACCTGTTTTTTTTTTTTTTTTTTTTTTCTTCTTCCTTTCCCTTTTTTGATGAGCTTCTTGTCAGGTCATTAACGGTCGAGACCCGAAGCGAAAAAAAAAGAGTGGAAATGGCTAATTTAGGCCCTTTTTTGTCTATTTCTATTTTTGGGGATGGTGTACCTGGGACTACTTTTGGATCCAATGGTGAAATGGTACTATGTATAAAAAATAATTAAATGAGAAAGACTTGTCTACCGACTAGCGCTTGAGCAGGGTAGCATTTTATAAAGAAATCAAAGTTTGATTAGGACAGGGCTTGGACAATATAAGGCTTGGATATTAGTATTAGCTTAGCAACTTAGACATGGTTATCTACAAGTGACGGTGAAGAAGGCGCTGTTACGGCATTTGACCCTTAGTTTAGACCATTTGTTTTGTCATCATCATTATTCTATTCCGAACTTCGTCATTTGACAGCGGGATGATGAGATCCACCCGGCTCGGAGGCTTTATTAATCAACTGCGATGTTTGTTTGCTTCCGACTGCCGAAGGGCCCCGTTAGAGGTTGTTTTAGTTGTTACCATACGAGGCATTTGTTAGGTATTTGTTAGGTATTAGTTACGTTATGTACCTCCTAACCTAACACTTTCCTACTCCACCGAGTTTACACACTACATATCTCCTTTTTTTTTTTTAACCTGTATTATATTTTACCAAAACGTACGACATCATGTCAATAACAATCCGCACAATCTTAGTTTCTCTAAAGCTCTAACTAAATCAACTTATACATCACATAGTCAACCAGAGCTACTTGACTTGCCTAGTACAACGCCACCATCACAATCTAGCACAGACCGACAGCCGTCTTATTAATGACGCCTTCTTTACAAAGCCCATACATAGTACTGACAATGTAACAATAACCATAAAAGACTATTCTAGAAATACTTTGAAATACGGGGAAACCGGGGTTACTACCTGCCTTAGGTACCTATAATGGTAAGAAATATATATATATTATATATGGCGCAATCACCTGAGACGAGTTTGCGCCGTTCAGGTACATGTTGCAACAGACGCAACCAGAGTGTAATCATTTTCCTAGTCCATAGATACTTACATATATCCCGCAAACTTCAACGTAATGTCGTCAAACCCAGCCAGGGGTTCTCAACTGTAGAAGTACTATAGGTATTAGTATGATAAATCCCCTATTTCAAGAGAGCGCCGAAACCAGTGCTCTAGCACGGCGTGCCCTCATTTTTCTAGAGCCACTACCATCTGCGGCTCCAGGAATTTTCTCCGGGGGTGTCGGATCCTCGTTTTGGAGCTTCTGGCCTTTATTCGGAGGGCCGTCGAAGTCGCCAGCACTGCAAGCATCGCTGATGCCGTCACACTTGCTCTCCCAGACTCGGCAGTTGGCGCTCCCCGTCGGCGGTGCCGAGTCGTAGCAACCCTTAGCCTGGTTCCAACATTCCTCAGATGCCTTCCAGCATCCGTCCTCGGTTGAGTAGGAGGATACTTCCACTCCAACCCAATTTGCGTTCTTGATGAGGTAGTTCGCGGGGATATTGCCCTCGGTCTGCTTCAGTGCCTTGGACGAGGTTGAGGTCGAGGTAAAAGCCGCCATGCCTTTGGGTTTTGCGGGCTTGTAGACCTTTGGTCCAGGCATCGGATACGGGAATTGCGGCTGGTAGATGTTGAAAGATACCGCAGGCTCGCCGACCTGGACGTAGCCCGGTATACTAACACTGTACTCTTTGGGCACGTCAAGTGCTGCCGTGTTTCCGCTGTCGATGAAAACCTGCGCGCACCCTGTGTAGAATTGCGGATCGCCCTTATCCGCCTGGTGAAGAGCTAGGAGTTCGGGCCTGAAGAGCCACGAACCACCAGGAAGTGACTCTGGAATATCAACGGACATTAAGCCGTTGTTATCGATCAGCTTCTCCGTGCACCACTTGCCGCTCGACTCATCATAGCCTTCTTCCCACTGCGTACAGGGTTAGCAGAGATCCATATCCAAAGATAATGGAGTAATTTTGAGCTCTAGACCTCATAAAAACGTGAAGACGGGCAGTTATAACAACTCCGCGGCAGTGCATGGCAGATTTAAAGAGAACGCTTACAAGTTTTATCCATCCAGGGCCCGCAGCTGAGTCTGTTGCTATGTCTTTCACCTGTTTAGCATATACGGCACAAGGCCCCTAAGTTCTCAAAGTAAGTATGGTCCAACGTCATCGGTCATTCTAGATGCAACATACCTTGTGTGATTTATCTATAGATCCGGGTTGCTCAGCATCGGCCCATGTGCGCCACTCGAAGGTAAGTTTCCCACCGGCCGGTGCGGGGCAGGTGAAAGCAACAGGTTTCTCGCCATCAACACCTAATCAACAGTTAGTCGGCCGTTATGGTTACGTAGGAGGTTGATAACCTACCGCAGGCCATATCATCGCTGTCTAAGCCAGCTATGGGAGAGGTGCAGTGTTGGGGATCCATGCTCATCCTGACACACGTTCCGTCCCCTTGAGAGACATTGTTGATAAAAAGCGTCGTGAATATGGTGTGCGCGTCTGCTACCGTAAGGAGAGCAGTAGCTATAGCCACAAGAAAAAAAGGGGAATACTTCATCTTGAAGAATAAATCAACGATAACCGAAGGGTCTTTTTCCTTCTTTCTTTTCTTAAATAAAAGAAGGCGATACTCAAGCTCCAGGCGAATGAAAGAGAAATGGACTAGCTCAGCTAAGAAAACGAGTGTATATAATGCCCCTTTGGACTTGAAGTATATTTGGATCAGAGAATGAACATATCGGCAAGAATCGAAGAATGAGCGAATAGAGCGAACAAGTCATCGATAGAAAAAAAATGAGTATTCCTACTCATATATAAGTAGATACCCAGCGCTAGACGGAAGTAGGAGACGAGATAGATGTCTCCCTATCTTGGAAAGCAAACAACCTGAGGGGAAAATTCTAAATTGCCTATAAATTAACCCATACACCGAAGGAAATTTTACAATACATATGACATGTCAAACCATATCTAAGCAACTACTATGTATACCTTCCTTAAAAAGCATGATTCGAGGATAATTCCCTTTCAGCTACACACCCAGCCAGCCAAGCTTCTTCCGCTCCCAAAGGCGCTTCGCATCCAACGACGAATAGGAGCGCTAGAGTGGGTGTTTGCAAGTATCCAAGATTTTCTCAGGGGTAGACAGACCCAAGCTACCATGGACCCTGATTCCTTGGTCTCAGATAGAAGAGTACAACGGTACCACGTGAGATGACGTTGTTGGAAATCCGGGGAATTAGTTGAATAAGACGAGGTGCAGCTTCGATGCAAGGGGCGGGAGGCTGGCTGCATTAATATATATTAGGTACCTTGGGGCATACAGCGACCAATCACCCGGGGCGCACCGAATGAAGCTGAAACGTCTTCGTCCCAGCCCTTTAGTCCCTCTCGTGGGAATTTTCAATGGTGGAAAGAAACGAAACGTGCCGAAAATGCACCCGAACGTATAAGCCCCTGGCGTTTGCATGCGGGCTTCTCCGAGGCGCTTTGCTTTCTGCTTGGCTGATGAGTTAGGTACTTAACCTAAGGTACTCATCGATTGGCTGCCCCTTTCAAGATAAATTACGAGATTGGCTCTATATTAGTCAGTCATCCGACTGTCCTACTCATCTCTGTGCAATTTAGACGTCTAAGAATTGCCATGGTTCGGCTTGTATTAACGAGGGATCGTAGTTTGATGATTGGGTAGATGTAGATTAAATAGTTAAGTATTAATCACCTCATTTATACTTTGAAATTTGAGATTGCGTGAGCTCTGGCTTTGAAAGGTATTTGTCATGTCAAAGATGAGAACACCAAATTTGGTGTTTATTTTCAAGAATCCAAATTACTGCCATTTCGACTATGTGGCTACTCCCTGTTATCTGTGAACTCTCATTTCAGACTCGTTAAAACCCCTTAAACTGCCCCAACAAATCTCATAATTATAATAGTGCCGTGACAAGCACATATGTATACTAGAAAGTACTTCAATGGAGTTTCTACAGGTCAGATAGACTCTTGAACAGCAACCTCCCGCTCAGGGGCAAGTAATCCCATTGCTTCTCGGTGCTTATTTCAGTCACAGGTAAAGAGCTAGACTAATCACATCGAATAGCTGGTACTCGGGGGAACACTTGCAATTGCCTTCCATATCATTTCATGAATAGGTAAGTAGTCGCTAGTTCTTAAAGAACATATTTTGGAGGGAAGAGTGGAGATTAACTGCACCTCAAAACCGCAAAAGTCGAGCCTCTTAGACTAGGCACTACCCTACGGTCCGCGAAGACGCCTTTCCCAACCGGCCGCCAAATCACGTTGCGCTATGCAAAGCTTGACCAGACCCGAGCTCTTTTTAAATTCTTTTTTTGCCTCCTGTTGTACATACATACTATGGTACATCGGTGTCATCAATCGTGGGTATCGTTATAATTACTCGTTGATCTTGGCCAGAATCCTAGCAAGAATTGTCAGTATTGGGGCGTCGCCCTTCGAGGATGACTGCATATGCTGAAACTTACTCGCTGTCGCGGAAGAGGTGGAATTCCTCCTCGCCGACCTTGACGGGGGAACCGCCGTACTGGATATACGTGTTAGCTAAAATTCTGTAGATATGTAGAGGGGGGCGCAAGAATTCTCTTATCGACTTGAGCCCATAGACTGTCCTAACTTACCTGAGGAATCAACACCCGGTCTCCCGTCTGCACACCCATAGCCAAACGTTGGCCGTCCTTGTTCAGCGCGCCGGGCCCGACAGCTAAAACTCTGCCTTCGTTGAGCTCCTTCACGCTGGACTCGGGCAGGAAGATGCCGCTGGCGGTCTTAGCTTCGGCCTTGATTCGCTGGACCAGCACACGGTCCAGGAGAGGGACAAGGGACTTGACCGATCGGATAGCGGTAGCCTGTGGTGCTTACATGTCAGTTAAGTCTCGTAGAGCAAATGAACGGAGCGAAAAAATTAAGACGAGCGTAGGGTGCGAGATTGCAAAGCGCACGTCATAGCATAGAATGATGCAATAATTTAGAAATCGAGCATACCATTGCGAAGTATATACAGAGAGAAGTTCGTGAATTCGAAAGGGTAGAGAATTTTTTTTTTCGACGAACTGCAACGAATTGGGAGCTGGAAGATCTAAATTTGAAGCTATCGCAAAGTGGTGGATGGATCTTTAGAAAGCTTTGGAAGCTTCAAGTGGCCGATAGACCCAAACTTTTTATTCCTCGGTTTTTCCGAACGCCGGGGCTACCTTTGGCCTAGAACCCGCCTATCCGGGGCCAGCCGAATCCTTGCGTACATCATCCCGATTTACACTATCTCAAGTGACCTCAGACCAGATCCCCCACTGCTTAATTCGGACGACCTCACAGGTACTTGGACTTTATTTTGTTACGGGAACTATCACGAATTAAAGAATCTAGTTCGATTTAATTTCTTTAAGATGAGTTAAAGAGAAAATGGGCTCTTCAATTTCTTAAGCACAATTATTCCACATCATATAAATCATTCCAGAAAAGGATGTCATCCAGTAATTCCTTAGGCAGATTCTGCGAAGCGTAATTCTCACGCTTCGGAGATCGAATTCGAACGTGAATACTTGCTGCAGTTTTCCAGCCGAAAAAACCAGCCATCTCCCAGTCGACGAGCCCAACTATCTTGTCGTTATCGACGATGCAGTTTGACCGCGAAACATCATTATGCATAAAGCTAAGATCGGGGTCTTCCTTGTTATCCGCAAGAATGATGTCTTCCTCGACTTGTTGTATACCGCGATGATGTACGGGGTCTGGATCCGGAATGATGTAGGATCGGCAACTGATCTTACTTGGAGGAGTAACCGTGCGCAGCTTCTGTAGCATTTGCCGTGCTTGTTCTTTGAAGGAAGCTTTCTGAGACTGTGAAATGTACTGCCAGGCTATGTTTAAGCCGACACCGGGAATTCTTTCTTGTATAAATATATCCCGTCCGTCGATCTGTCGACAAAAACATTAGGGACAAATTGATTGAGTACGTAATTAAAGAGCGAAGTCGAATATACCTTAGCAGCGAAATAAACCTGGGGAACTTTGATGTCATCTAGCACCTTTCCTGCAAGGCGAATAGCTTCCACTTCGTTTGCATCGGCGTATGAGTAGTCGCGGTAAGATCGCCGGCCCTCGGGAGTTACTTTCAAGTGACTCGACTTGATGATTACGCTTCCAAGCGCAAAGACATCGCGCCCTCCTTCATCGTTTTCATAAATCCTGTTGAGTTCCGTGCATTGTGCAAGCACAGAGGACCAGTACTTGAGGGACTCTGGAGTTGTGCTGTTAATATGCTTCGCATCGGGTTCGAAGTCAGTGGGGCGGGGGAAGTATCTGCCGTATAAAGGTACATCCGCGTACAGATCATTTGCAGGTATTTTGTCAGGGTCAGTTTCGTATGGATTCATCATGCTAGTTATATTATAGTAATGTAAATGGTAGCTAAGTGTAACTTATTTCTGCAAAATGTGCCTGTTTACCTAAGACATTAAGATAAGGCTGTGTAACAGTATGTAAATACCGAACAGTTAAAAGCGTTCCGGTAAGAATTGAATTGAATTCGCATCTATTAGTACCTAAGCTATGCCGCGGTCCGCCAACGGCATCTTCATAAATAAAATGGACAAGAATCTTATCTACCCAAACCTCTATACGCGATAGCATATACTCTAAGTTCTATACCGCTATGAACCTGAATGGTTTGCACCCTCCCGCTTTGCCGTTGATGACCCCGAAGCTATATGACCCCGTAAACGCCGCTTTTGGGAACTTACTGTTCCCTCCTACGCCTAAAAATATCGCAATATGCGCTTAATAGTCCGCTTAACAGTCCGCCAAAACACCACCCGGCGTTTCTACTTACTTGGTGGTGCCGGCGGCTCAAGGACATGTGTATGATCGTCCGCATGGATGACTTGTCCGTGGTCAACCTGCCTGCAGATAACCGTGTCTGAAACCCAAGGTTCATCAAGTATCTCAGGCATTTGAGCGCGTTTTTTGGGATCGATCGTCAACATCCTCCCAATGATATGTCTACTCTCCCTAGGAAGTAGCCTCAACAGACGCCACGGACCCTTAATGACCTCTTTCTTTTCCTGGGTGCCAGTACCATTACTACTAGGGGTAGAGGGCTCGCTCGCCTTAGGGCTTTGCTGCCTCGTATCGTCTTCCACAAAAATGTCACGTTGTGGGATATTTGCGAGGTCGTTTGTGGATCTCGAAGGATGGATTAGCTTCTTGGGATCGTGACCGGGAGACGGATCTGCTGCGAAAAGCTTATACGAATTATCCGACAAGCGCGGGACCTTCCAGGGGAATCTTCTAAGTGACATGCAGCAGAAGATGATCGCAAGGGACCAGATATCCACCGCCTGAGGGTCATACTTGCGCTCATCATAAACTTCTGGAGCAAGGTAGGGATCTGATCCAACAACACCTGGCGACTTGTTAGAGATCCACAAGATTAATTAACTGCATGGCGGCATCTGACTTACCAGAAGCAAGGACGATTTCCGTCTCAAAAGGATACCTGAAAACATGAGCACTACCAAAATCAATGATTTTCATGATACCGTGCTGGCTAACGACAACATTATCCAATTTCAAATCCCGATGGGCGAGACCGGAACTGTGAAGATAAGTTACCCCACTTAGTATTTGTAGAAAACAGCATGTTATCTCCGCCTTAGACATCTTCCCGGTCATAACAATGGCAAAAAGATCGTATGGGGCGTATTCCATGACTTCGTACCATTTTCCCTTCTCTTGGACAATGTCGAGCGTCTCAATAATGTTGCCATGATGTAAAGCAGATCCGATACAGAATTCAGCCGTCAATTTCTTCACATATTCCTTTTCAGTCTCATACGAATGCCGAGGACGGAATTCTTTCACCGCAAATACTGTATTGTCTTCTGTTCTCTTCATAAGTTTCACAGAGCCTCCAGCGCCAGATCCAAGCACTCGGCCCAGCTTCCCATACTTGGACGAGAGGCCGTGATCATCGGCGAATGGGACCTGGTAAGCTGGCTTAGACCCCAAAGGAGATGGTGATGCGGGCTTCTTGGGCTTGTGATTGACGCCCACTTTAAAAAACCGCTTGAGATCAGACATAGAAGATCCGTGTGCACTATGTGTTGTTGAGCCAGATCCTGTCGGGTGAAGATCAGCCGACTTATTCTTATTTGAGAAAAGTCCCGAGTGTCTTTTTTCTTGCTTATCTGTCCTCGTCAGGTTTGTTGATGAAGAAGAGGGGGAGCCAAGTTTCTTCTTCCTAGAGAAGACAAATCGCTGGTCAATGCTGCCACCTGCTTTGTTCTGCACCGGTCGTTTACTTGCAGCATACGGATCATTGATATCCCCTTGAGGAGTAAAGGGTCGCGAATAATACTGAGATGCGGCATTTCTCGAGGGACTCGATTCCCTAGACACAGGTAGAGATTGGCCTCCGGGCCCGATGCTAAAAATCCCCTTTCGATGCGAGCGGATACCGCCATCGTGCTCGTCTACAGCAGTCGATCGTTGAGATATGTTGTCGGTGGAGGCAGGTCGGTGCGGTAGGCCCATTCGAGGCGAAACTGGTCTCGAATCTTGTCCCGATGCTTGTGGTGTTATCGCCTGGGAATCGTACCCGCCATCAGAACTGGCAATTCGAACGGACTTCGAGTTCCGCGTAGAAGATTCCGCTGCGGAAGTCCCAGCGGGCGTAAGTGGTGGTGATACCAACTCGGGAGCTTTAGGGCTCAATCGGGGCGACGGATGGCCCATGGGGCTATGGCTATGCTGCGGAGTTGCGCCAGGAGTAGTCTCGTTAGACGCAACCTAAATGAAGGCATACTGTTAGTTATAAGAGGACCCCATAGAGCCAGATCTAATAAAACCGTATAATTGCTATCGGGACCACACGTATACTAAGGCGCCAGTCCTTGCTTTAGTCTGGGACGGGAAATGAGGCGCAGCGGTGAATAAAGGAGAATTTCATCCGAATTTTGCAATCATTGTTGGGGCGAACGAATTTCATATGAAAATAAATTGAGAGCAAATGGTAAATAGCGTACCCTAGAAGGCGGAAGGGAGACTGGATCAAACGAATAATTCATCAATCGCTGCTCTTGAAGCTGGGCGCCATGGATAGAATTGGTCAGAGCTCGTATTATATCAGGAGTAGCAGAACTCTCCCTTCGGGCTTCCGGACCACCGAAGGACGAGACTGGAGGATCGATTTCGTCAACTATCGATGAGAAGCGTACCGATGCGCGCTCTGAGGGCTTTACGATGGCATCGGTACGTTCGGATACATCGTTGGAGCTGTCTAGTAAGTTGGAAATATACATAGTTAGCTATTGAGCTATTGAGCTATTGAGCTATTGAGCTATTGAAACTTGATTCTGAAGGTAAGACATGGTAGAGAACGTCTATTGGCCGGTTTATAAAGAGAAAATATCGTGATTACCTTGCGACTGCTCCAGTGGGCGGAGATCATCAGCATCGTTCGGGGTTGTCATGGCAATCGAAATACCGAGAGGCTAGATAACAATAGGATCCCAAATGCTAAGATATAAAAAGAGCTAGTAGCAAGCTGGGCCGAGGGATGGCCCCCAAAAAGGTAATGCGAATAAATAGGGAAGAGAGCGAGCAGATCAAATGAAGAAAAGTAAAAAGAAAAAAGGAAGAAAAAAAGCTAAGTGATGATGATATGATGTGCCAGACCTTGTAAAAGGTCTAAAAGATCTCTCTCAAAACTTGTGGGAGAACTGACTTATGTCCATCATGGTGGGGCAATTTCTACATAGTAAAGTACGTAGTTGCAAGTAGTAAGGGTATGTAGAAGGAGGTAGTTGCTCTCCGCTCTCCGCTGCTGCCCACTTGCCTGCCCACTTGCTCGGCAAGAACGAACTTTTGATCCAATTTTTACCTAAGAATCTAAGATATGGGAACGTGATAGGACTTTGTGCGACTTGGAGTGATCAAAGTGACAAAATGACCAAAGTTAACCAAATGTGAAATAAATCATTAGGTACGGATCCCGTCAATACATATGTAATGTGTACTGTACATGCGCAGAATAGACAGCCGTCTCAACCGGGTTGAGCTACGGAAGTTTTGAGGATTTTACGGCTCGAATTGCATATACCGATCCGGCTATTTGGCAACGAGTTTGAAGCAAACCTGGTACAGTACTTTCAAGTACTTTGCTTCAAGTACTTTTGGGCTCTCTTACCTCGGCGCTTTACCCGGAGTGCACCAGACGCAGTTCCGGGTTGGTAGAAAGAAACCTAGTGTATTGAAGAGTCACTAGAGGCCTGAGAGTGGAACATGTGGGTCACCGATGAATCCCTGTTGGGTGGGGACCAAAAAGGTTTCCATCCGTTTGCGTCTAGATGTCGTAGAGAGATTTAGGAATATAATAGGTCGGGAAGTAGGCTGACAAATTACAAACGCTCCTATAATCGCCAGGACATCTCAAAATGGCCAACAGGAAAAAAAAATCAAAAATCTATTCAACGTTCTCGACTCTCTCTCTCCGCTCTTCAATCATGCATAAATCCCTGCCCGGTTAGTTAGTTACTTGATAGCTTTTTCGTAATTAAGCGATCTAAGCGGTCTAATAATAGTTCATGACTCAAATCCGATCCATAGCGTAATCACAAAATAACTTCTTCCTACTACACACATTACACCCATTATACACTACACGAATAAATGCGGTGCTCGCGTACCAGGTCGACCAGTCTGCCAGGGTTGTCCTAGACTTTTTCAGTAACATCGACCTTGCATTATATATATGTACCCAATAACACCGATATAAAGCTATAGGTGTGCCTGGAATTGATTAGCTTGCAGGATCCCGTCCGCGGCGGGACTGTGATCTGCCATGCATTATCAGGGCCAAGATTTCTCTCTTCCAACGAAACGCCCGCCAATTGCTCAAACGGTAATACCCATAGCTTTGGGTCCCGACCAATACTCTTATTGTATATGACCTATCAGAATGTCAAAATTTGGAGACGAATCCGTTTGAGACATCTGTCCGAGCAGCACCTTGATGGGGTATGACTATCACAGGTTCCACGAACCGGCAACGCGGTTTACTTTAGATCGTTGTTTCTCCTGAGGAACCATAGCGTGTTCGGCATTGACCGTTCAGCATAACCCGAAATTCGATGAGGTCTAAGTAACCAATTAAAAAGAAAAAGGAAAAAACCCCCTCAGATCAAGCTTTTGTTCGTACGAATACGGGATTTAAGTATGCGCAGTACGACTTGGCATGTTGCGCAAAGTTAGTGGTATCCTTGTACCTGTGTTAGCTTATTGTTCACAAGTAGAGCTTGGCTGGCCAGGCTATTCCATGACCCACGTAGTTCTAGACATTCTAGAAGGTATTTGGAAGCTATGCAACTACTGTGCCCATAAAGTGTCTCGAGGGTGTACAGATTGATAATTGCTTGGATTCTTTTAACCAACACTTATATATCAAATAACTAAGATAAATACTTCTTCAATTGGTACACCATCCGATGAGATTTCTCTAAACCTCAAGATCTGGACTTTTCGCCTCATCGATGCCTCTTTCAAGTTGTGTAAGCTAGACCGAGATCGCTTTATAACTTAGGTAAGTAGGTAGCACATTGACAACTGTCTTGGAGCACCAATACTACCCTCGTACGTATAGAGAGGTAGGTAATTCTAACTACTTATCACCTAATAAGCAAGTAGCGATATAATTTCCATGTAGCCCTTTTTATAGATTGTCAATTCTGGTAGACTATTACAAAATTTCCTGAGGGGGGAGCGACATATGAGTAGTCGAGAGGTTGCAGCAATGCCTTATCTTTCTGCCGAAGTGTCTAAGGCTCGCCGATCGTCGCAAAATTCAGGGAGGCAATTTCCAACGTTTCCGCAGCATTGGGCACCACATGCAAGCACACATCAGGGACTTTGCGTTTGATCCGTCCATTTCGTGCAGTTTTGGTGATACATGCCAAAATCTCATTTGTACAGGCATAACAGAGGGTCCGAAATCGACAATCAACCCCGTCCCGTCTGCTCTAACGCATGATGTTACAAAAGGCGACTAAATCGGGGCCGCCTTCCGTTTATGCGACAACAGCGATACCCATCGATTTGGCCTGGAAAATAACAGCCCTGCAGAGACCCTCTAGAGGAAGACCGGAGAGCCGTTCTTCGGTTTGCTTTATCTTGGCAATTTCGTAAATATGTTTTAGAGTAACCGTGCCTACTATTTCGTGTCCCGGCTTGCTCGAAGCTTTTTTCTTCCCCTTCTTACTAACTGGTAGGTCCGCCGCATTCCTGAGGAGCCACGAAGTCTGTGGTGTTCGAACGTCAAAATGGAATGATCTGTCTGCTCGTACCGTTACTCGCGTCGGCATAGGCGTCCCTTGTATAATGTGTGCCGTTCGCGCATTGAATTCCTATAGGCGCATGGTTATCAATTACGGCGCATCACATTAGCGACTAAATTTGTTTTTACCTTGCAAAAATCCATCGACTTAACACCTTTACTTCCAAGCGCAGGACCAACTGGAGGACTAGGAGCAGCTTTTCCAGCTCCCACTATGAGCTTGACCATCTGGTCAGCGCCAGTGGCAGCCGAGCGTGCCTTCGACATCTTGGAATTGTCGGGCGTGGGTTATGCGAAGAGGGACTGGGCGGGTTGATCGTTAATATTCTAGATCAAAAAAACATGCTCCAATTTCGTTGGTGGAAGTTCAAGAATTATACATCAGCCACAATTGAGTTTTAAGAGCGCCTCAACTTTTAATTCAAAAATTCAAAACAGCTCGTTTACGGATCCGTACCGTGTACCTAGGTACATCCATATGTACCTGTAAATAGTGGAGTTTCAGGTACAGAGATACCTAAACTTTATTCGAGGACCCCGCCAGCCCGCCAAATATCGACAGCTCAAGCTACTTCCGTCCTCTCTCTACACTAATTAAGAACATATCTTTCCTAACGAACCACCAGTATCACCGCTCTTTTCTCCCTCTTTTCCTACCCCCTTAGTCAGCGTTATATTATCTCTTTTTTCCATTTATCTATCATCACCACCTAGACAGATTATCCCGCTTTCTACATCATGTTCAACTGGGCAAAACAAACGTCAGCAGCAAATTTCCCTAGTTTCCATACCTAGCGTATTCAGCTAACTGGTTGCCTAGTTTGGCTAATGTCGTGGGCACGGAAGAGCCCATCTATGGCGCTTCGGCCATAAGATCAGTCGCCGAAGATGCCAAAACGACGCCGTATACGGAATTAACCAGAGATGACATGAAATGGGAGGCTATGGAATCGACCTGTGTCGAGAGCCAAACTTTCTATTTCATGGCGGAGAGTGGCCATTTAGCTTTTGCTCAAGTCATTTATAGCAATGTGGCGTATGAGTTTTCAACCGCCCAGCTGCCTCTCGATCTAGCTGACATTCCTTGAAGTGGCATCCGCACCACTTGCCAGTTCAACTGTAAGGTCTTCTACACAGACGGCACGAAACCCCTATGGAGCTCCTCGCCCTTGAGCCACGCCGAGTTCAGTGAAGATAAAACATGCTTTTTTGCCACCGATTGCGCCCTAGAACTATCCGAAGATGGGAACTCTTACACAATCAAGTCCATGAACGATCCTCAGTGCATTGTCAACCTTAAAATAACAAAGGTAGCGCCTGGCTTCGTTGTCGGCAAGAATGGCAAGTCCTTGTTCGGTACAGACCTATCTCACCCGTGGGGCTCCATGCGACACGCGTTCTGGCCAAGGTGTTCGGCTGAGGGGAGCATCATGACGAAGAATGGACCCATCGATTTCAAAGGGAAGGCGTTCCTTTCCCATGCTTTACAGGGTATGAAGCCTCACCATCTGGCAGCCCGGTGGAATTTCCTCAATTATCAAGGACCGACATATTCCGCAATTCTGATGGAGTTCACCACGCCACCATCGTATGGAACGACCGTCGTAGGCGTCGGCGGAATTGCCAAGGAAGGGGAGATCATCACTGCTGGACCCAAATGTGGCGCCACACATCTTAAGACGAAGCAGGACACCGAGAACGACTGGCCCGAGCCCACCGATATCAGGTTTACCTGGTCCGGTACCACAAAGGACGGAAAACCCGTTGAAGCCGTTATTGAATGCGCTATGGGTGAGAGAGTTGACAGGATTGACGTCATGGCGGAAGTTCCTGGTTTCGTCAAGAAAATCGTCGCCAATGCGGCGGGAACTAAGCCATACATTTACCAAGTAAGTTTATAGAGGTAATCATTCAGAATGCGTTTCATTTCTAACTTTGTGTGCAGTTCTTCCCCCACAATATCCCTACTGTGCTAAAGCTCAAGATCGGTGATCAAGAGATTACCGAAGAGGGACGGTTGTTCAGCGAAGCAACTTTCATATCCGCAACGGAATAATTCACTAAGGCTCAAAATGAAGCATAATGCATATGCTTAATGCCAATGAAATGAGCAAGGCAGAGCAGCAACTAGGATTGCTTTTAGAATGCGGATGCTTGGTTTAAGCGCTATATTCCAGTAAAGAGGCTTGGCTACATTATATTCGCTTTCCTCCAGTTAGCATACGGTCAGGATATTGCATCAGAACAAGTTAGGGATACTAGAGTTCATAGAAGTACATGATCACTCGTTGAGATCCCAAAGGTGTAAACTATATTCGGATTCCACCATTCGAAATCATGTACTATCTATAGGTTTTTGGTTAGTTACATTAATAAGGATACCTCATATGAATACAATCGTTGTTCTTGGAAGTTTTACATGGGATGAAAGTACGTAGTATTGAAACGTGAGTTTATTAGGGAGTATAAACTAAGTCAAAATATAAGCTTATAGCAGACATATACTTCTACCTGATATATTAACGGAACGAGATATTTAATAAACTGTCCAGCATACTTAATATGACTTGAAGAGAATAATAATCGAATGTTTTCTACTATGTCCATAAGCTGCATCATAGATAGCTTGCGCATATGCAAATAAGCATATTAATCACGTAAAAGACGTACCTTTTTACATAGACAGAATGGCGTCAAAAAAACATGCCCCATATTGTGGTGGCTATCTTTTTTTGATGCCATTCTGTTACATCAAGGCAGTTACCCCGCTCTATATTGATATGATATATCATTTTAAGGCGACGATTAAGGGATGTACATATAGTGGAAGGCAGCGTCTTATCGATACGTACAATACAACTTCAGCACTAAGATTCGAAATATCCTTACGGTTGGTTTTCCCCACGCCCAACTCCACATCCTATTACGCGCCCCCAACTCAAATAGCAACTCTCATAGCAATAGCGCGTGTCATCCCTATTTCTACGCCAATTGCAATCTCTGTGGAAACATCCTGGGTTTTACACTACTGTGAACATGCCAGGAAAGGACGTAACGAGGGGTGGGAAGGGAGGAAAGGGTCTCGGCGGAAAGGGAGTAAATTACCCTAGTTCTAGTCTTTAGGCGCGATGGCGTGGACGTGCGTGCCGTACTAACTTTACTGCGTTTACAGGGAATCAAGAGGCACCGGTATTTTAGATTATGCGTATAAGCAAGTGAGCGCTTTGTTGTGACTAACCCGTCGCATAGTAAGATCCTTCGCGACAATATCCAGGGAGTTAGTAAGTGACCTACCCGTCGGAGAAATCTTAAATTCAACGGTCAACGGTCAATAGTCAACGGTTAATGTGTCGCTAACGTGTCATCCGATGTCTAGCCAAGCCCGCCATCAGGTACGTTTCTAGCTCATACCCAAACTCGTCAATTACACTCCAGCCTCACTCTTCATCCTACTATACTTCTCCTATAACATTCGTTCTTATAGCCAATTGAATCTAACTTTCATGATAGACGACTAGCCCGTAGAGGTGGTGTCAAACGAATATCAGCACAGATCTACGATGAAGTGCGAGTGGCCTTGAAAGCGAGGCTCGAAGAGGTATATATATAATAACTCGTGTGACGTAACCTCGATTTGTTTGCATTGTACTGAACGCCGCATCCGAGGACAGATCATACGGGATTGCGTAATATACACCGAATACCGTCAAAGGCAAACGGTCACCATCAACGATGTGAGTTGCTCGTCATCTTCCAAATCAGGCAGTCTGCCATCTCGTAATATTGACCTCGACCTTTTTCATCGCAGGTCTTACATTCCTTGAAACGAATTGGCCGGCCTATATACGGTTTCGACGATGTAAGCGGCAGTTCCGTAAAAAAACGGTAAACACTTGAAGGTTGGCGATTGTATGAGGGACATATTCAAGTCAAAGTACAACAACATAGTGGAAGGAAAGAACGAATAGAGTTGGCTTTTTTAACGATCTGATCGGGACTATTGGCGTATGGACGGCTATGGATTGGCTTTGCCCTTGCTCTTTAAACTCAGCTAGTTGGAACATTAGCTCGCAACCGAGAGGTTACGGGAGTACAAAGTTACTCGGAACATATAACTTAATTCTCAAAGAAAGTCTCTATATGAAACTACCTAGGTATTGATTATCTATATAAGGCCGAGACATCAATTCTAAACGAACGGGGGTATATTGTAACCAGATAACCGTCAAACGCCAATCGACCGTTCCTGCGAACCTCTATAGTTTTCGTCTTCGCTTACTGCCTTCCCATTCGTTCAGCACTTTTTCTAAAGCCTTTGCGGCTCTTTGTTCCTCTTTTCTAAACGGCCCATTGAAAGCTTCGGGCAGCACCATAGTGCTATTAGCGTGTTCCTTCGCGAATCCAACCTCGGCGTCCTTGCCGCACTTTTCCCTCGTCACTTTGACGGCTTCATGTAGCAAATCGGAACCGACACCCTTGTGTCGATACTTCAACTTGACCGTCCAGGCTCGGATCACGCCCTTCCCACCTTTAAGCGTTGAATGTCGGTTCCGCTTCTTCCCGGCTAGACTCGGATTTGGCTCGAGCCGTAATACCAGGGCACCAATCAGATCATTCCCAAATCGCACGCCGATGACGGTGTCCTCCTCGCCATCCTCGGATACCATCCAACTCCATTTCATGCTCTCGGCTACTTGTATGTACTGGCCCGTAAAATACCGAATGGCCATTAAATAAGTCATGATCACCCCGGAATGCAACATCAGCGCCGTGCCGAGGTCCCGTTTTATGCGCCAGGAGTACTGATAAGCGATACCGAGGCCCACGGTCAGAATAGCCAGTAAGTACGGGTGGAAAATTAAATGGTACGAAGATGACTGCCGCTGCTGGGCTATCGAGTCCGTTACTAGATTCAGCGCATCTAGCTTGTTGGTTTCACCGTCTATAATGCCGACGGATAGTGGGGGTAGATCTTGCGGTATTGGGTTGGTAGGCGGATCAACCGTCACAAGCAGTGACGGCGAAGGCGGCGGGAGCGTACTTGACGGTGCCGGCTCCATATCCGGCGTGGATATCGCTGAAGGGTTGACGACGAGATTCGCACGTAGGAAGAAGAAGAATGCTGTTGGCCGAAGGTGCTGATCAGCTTTGCCGATGCTAATAACTCTATTCTCCTTGTCTCACGTCCGAATCGAATAATTAAGTTTTGCTTTTCCACCTCGTCCAACTCATGCGATGTTCTGCGACTTACGGATGCGAGGTAAGGGTTACACCATGTCACTCATGAAAAATCATGGAATGAGACGGCCAAGATTGAACTTTCAATTCGAGACAAGCGGAAGACGAAGCAGCACGAAACTAACATCGAGGACAATTATAAAATCGAGGGTATTTAAAGGAAAAGGCTCTCGTCTACTTACCTGTACTAGTCTTTAAGCCCGGCACCGCGTTCATTCTGTCCATGACGGTGCCGGGCCCATAGTAGGCATTCAGATCTAGCTCTCGTGCCACGTGCGCCATCTCGACGTTGTGTGTGGTTAGCCCAGCTTTGAGGCGGACAATAAAAGTTTTGTGGCCTGCTTGACGAGTAAATAAATATAAATGAATTTTTCCTGGCACAGTAATTAAAAATATAAAATTTACCAGCTGCTTGGAACTCCAAGGGTCTTAGACCCTGAAAAAAATAAAGATAAAAACAAATGATAACAAGCTCTAACTAATAAGCGCCGGGCTTAAGACAGGGTGGGTGGAGGGGAGCCTATTCGCATTTAATAATGACGACAACGTCAAGAAATAATAGGTTACGGATCAGTTGAGATGAATTGAGAATTAAACAATGAAGAGACGAAACGACAAGAAAAAAGTGATTGACAAAGGGCGCAGTCTTGGCTGGAATGCTTATATGTTTGGGACTGTCGCAAGATAGTTCGCAGATAAACCAAAAGCCGTTTCCGTTTCCCTATAAGGACTGCTGCACTGATGACATCGTCCCGCGGGGAACGCTCGTTACCAGTCGATCGCCCGGTGGTTATCTGATAAGAGTTAAGTAGGCGAATGAGATCGTCGAATAGGAGTTATAGACGACGCCACTATACGCTTGTCGCAAGCACGAAATCCTGCCTATTCCATTATCGTTCGTCTTGGGTGGCAGTCCTCGTGAGATAAAGTGCACCAGAGCCATGGATCGCGAGAGGGTTTTCTCATGTTATACAGCAGTACAGCTCTTTTGAGACAAAAGTTGACGAAACTAGAGCGGCCTAGAACATCCCTAGCTAAGTTTTAAGATGGTTCGTTTGTGTGGCAGGTGTCGTATACCCTGATACCATGTCCACTCAGTCTCCCAAGTCTCTTAGCCGAGTTTAGAGTCTCTCGTCTACGTGGAGTATTCAGACATATTGTCGATCACACCCCAGATCGTAGATGGGGATGACGGGGGGAATCCCTTGCTAGTTGGGAAGATCAATGGCCGTCCCCGGTATGTCCGGCGTTCAAATTTGAAGCCAACGAGAGCTGTCAAAACTCGCTCTTCCACGTGGGGTGGAATGGTGACGGGAATCCCATGATTCTCATCGGGTCGTGCCAAGATCCATTCAGAGGATAGCCGTTGATAAGAAACGGGTTGACCCCAGCACAAAAAGCGCGGGGGGGTAAACCAGACGAGGAGCAGAAGTCAGACTTGTGTTGCGTCTCTTGAAACGTTGAACGCGTAATATTTGGGAACGAATGGACTCGAGACCAACAAACCCCATTTTCCCCGTAAGAGCCCCAATAGATGCGTCATGATCAGCAAGGTCGGCCCTCTATAAAATACCAAAAATTGCGCAACTGGAGTTGCAAACTAGTCGATGCCGGCCGGGAGAATACTACATACATAGTAGACAGGTCCAATGACACGGCACACATATCTACGACTGCATGTTAATAAATGAGACGGACCCGCTTGCATATGCACTCGGTATTGCGACGTGAAAAAAGATGCAACATAAGAAGCCGATTTAGGGGGATTTGCCGACCTTTCGGCTACGCCATGGAAGAGTCAAGACTACCTACGACCGAGTTAAGACTTGGTAAGTATTACTTCAATAATGTAGGAGACGGGAATTCCAATATTAAAGCCACCGAATCCTCTTATTCAATGTGGCTTATGAATATCCCGAGATTTATATATCTCAAGACGGAATAGAATTGGCCAGTATTCGATATGTCTGTCGTAGAAAGGAGAAGTTGAAAGATGACAATGCATTGGATACATAAGGTATGGATAGGTAATATCTTATTGAATCAGCTCATGTATCAATAATACGCTACCTAAAATATATCGGATACCGATTGACTTTTACCGATGCTCACATATTGAATTTGATTCCTGAATAGAATATCCACGTTATGCTATGCTTATATCCATCTCTACTGATCAAGCGAAGTTGCATATGATGTAGGTCTAAAACTTCCAAGTCCTACCCCTTATGTAAACAAGACCTGATCCTTCATGACTTCTGGAAGGAAGGGTTCCTGGGCTTTCTGCTGCGGAATCAGCCGTCTCAGCCATTGACTAGCCACATCGCGCCACATATCTCGTAAGAAAGCAAAAGAAATCTGGGGCATGGCCTAAGCTCCAAGACAAGTCCCTAAAATGTTCCTTATCCCCGTCAACCCCATGTCAACTTCTGTCATATTTTCCCAGCCCTACAAGGCGGTGATGGATCACCATCTCACCATATCAAGCCACCCCCGGACACTGCATCAGTTCCATCGCTCTCCTTTGGAATATAGTGATGCAATAAACATGGCTTATATCAAGATTTGCCGTCTTCGCACCTATCTAGCGGGAGCTGCGGCATCGTGCATGGCCGAAGGTTATTGATGATGATGCGGATTTTGCCGTTCTCTACCAATTCCTTCATGGGATCCCCGAGATACCCTAAACCAATTGAGAACACAAGCTCATGTCTCGAAAATGCCAAATATTCGCAATAGCTTCCCGGTAGGTTGTGCTACCACGATTCCGTGGTCTTGGGTTGCGTTTCGAGAACTCCTCCCGTCCATCAAGATAATTTGCCAAGGAGCTCCCGATATTTACTAAAGCACCCATACGTCTAAACCCGAGAAGTTTGATGAGAGGACTCGCATTAGAGCTTTCAAGCTCGAATAGCATCGCGTTCTGGCTTTATCCTTAAGCAATTGTGTCTTTTCACGCTGTGGTTTTGATTGGACCACGCCCGAGTCCTGCAGTCAGCAAGCATTTCCCACTCAGCTGGCTTTTGCATCTGAGTACAAGGCGTAATTTGGGGTCCATTCTGCCTTGTTGCCTGCGTACTTCACCGAGTCGGATTTTGGACCCCAACTCCATCGCTTGCTCTCTCATGCAGCCCTGTGAGCCGCGAACGGTAAGATAAACGCACTGCCGATAGTAATTACAAGGGGAGGTCCTGAGGGAGCCTGTTAGTGGTCACCAATGGCTAGATCTGTTCTTATTAGTCGGTCTTCGTTACCGCTGGTCCTAGGGTACAAGTACTGCTGCATCTGCACCAGTACCAAAAAGTCCTACATCGTCATATTCAGGGTAGTAGACAATTTTCTAGATCCTTCAAAATAAAGTCATGGATCGGTGGCGATCCCCTTGGCCCCGACCTCTCTCATTCCGTTCAAGTGCTAGTCTATAGATCAGACCTCTGTTGCAACAATGGATCCGAAAAAGAGCTTTGCCACTACTGAGTCGGCCTCTATTGATGATGCTTTATTCGATTTAGACCCGCCGGTCGGGCAACACGCCACGGTACGGTCCCCTTCTCTCGACTCGAGGCGACGGTCGGGATCTAACCCACAGGCACCATCGCCATGCGCGTGAGTAGCGATGGGATATTACCACGGTTCTGAATATACTAACCTCTCAAGGACTCGAGAGATTCCAGGGGAGGAATGTGCATTGCAGAGATTCATCGTATGGGCAGCCGTCAAGCGAAACAAATCGGTTCGAATGGCAGCAAGCGAACGTCTGAAATGCCCTCTCCTCTTATGCGGAGAGCGATTCGACAACCATGAAGCGATGCTAAGACATCTGACTAAGTGCCAACACCTCAAGACTGGTGAATACGTATGCTACGACTGCATGAAAATCGAACGATATAACGATGGGAAATGTCGGTGTTGTGTAGGCCACCCGACTAAACGAAGACGTATTATCAACATAGCCAGGAACTTCTTCTCGAACATAGGCAACAAGACACGAAGGGTACCACATTCTGACTTCCAAGAAGATATTACAGTACCTCCCCCCAGCTACGATTCTCTCGTAATCGACCTAGAAGAGCAAAGTGAACGGCAACATTTGCTGCAGCGTCAGCAGCACCAAAACCAATCCCAATCCCAACAGCAGCAACCCCAGCCTCATCCCCAGATAGAACTGAATGGTACAGAAATACATGAGTTAGACTCTAGACAAATGCAGCCGACAGCTGAACTCGATCCCATCAACTATGCCACACAGCCTGTAGATTTCCCCACGACCCCAGATCAACAGCACGATGCTACACCGGGGATTATGGTGCCCTCCCAAATAACCACACTTCCGAGGCACAGTGAGCCGTTAGCTCCCTACCCAGCGCAACAACCTCATCAAGACGGCTCCATGCCTCCGCCTAGTTTAACACCTACAAACTCAGGGGGGAATCGGCCGTCATTAGCCCTGGATACTCACATAGACCGTTACAGGAACGTTCCCCGTACGAAACACCTTTCTCCGAGTTCGTCTCTTCGGTCAACAAAAAGCTCGCATAATATTTCACCAGTTACTCCATGGAGCGCAGGTTCAAACAGTTCCGGATCCTGGACCATGGGCTCAAGTATTGATACCGCGATGACATCCCCAATAACACCTTTAAGTCCAAATGCCTTTCTATCAGTATCCCGGCCCGAAGATATCTTAAATACAGCAAAGCCCACATCCCCATGTCCGGACGACAGATGCGACTATATGATGGACGACATATCCGAATTACCAGGCGATGACTTGTTATCCATACCCCGTGGACTCTCTGATCCGTTAATGTTCTCTTTTGAGCCCAAGGATAATTACTCATGGATGCAGTCTGTAAATACAGAGATCTCGCTTTCGCCTTCCGTCAATATGATGTTTACGGGACCTAACACGAAGCCCGCGAGTATGCCGTCCGGATTCCTCGAGCCATCAGATCGCAGCCCAGAGACTAGGACCCTTGTTGAGTTGGTATGGGACGCCCTACTGGAACATATCACATCTTCAAGGCATAAATTGTCACACATCGAAGGAAATCCGTTGGTCCAGCAACTTCAAACACAATCACCAAAAGTCGTAGCATTTAATGGTCTCTCGAGCCTGAGGAGGATGTTACAGGGGGGTAATCTTACGGACCCGTTTGATTACATCTGCTTTGTACATCTTATTTACGCCATCTCCCTCGTAATCCACGAAAGCGAACTTGCAACTCGTTGTAGCGCATTGTACCAACAGGCTCTTACTTACCGACGCTTCCTTGGGCCAACCCATCGCGAATATTATACGCAGGTCGTAGTAGCAATCTGGCAGCCGATACTAGAGGAACAATCACAGGTCTTTAGAGGGGCCTGTACAGACGGATCGTCAAGTTCCAAAGGTAAAGAACCCGAGTATCGAACAGGCTCGAGGATCAATTTGGAAGGCGATC
This sequence comes from Daldinia vernicosa, assembly GCF_022497035.1. Lineage (NCBI taxonomy): Eukaryota > Fungi > Ascomycota > Sordariomycetes > Xylariales > Hypoxylaceae > Daldinia > Daldinia vernicosa. The sequence continues at coordinate 741,509 of NW_025953921.1, forward strand.
CTCTTGTTGCCGTAGGACAAAACTTCCTCGATGGTAAGTCACATCTATGGTGCTTCCTACACAATCCCACTAACCGCACCACTAGACCTCGAAAATTCCGTCATAACCAATGGTCCACCGAAATCAGATGAGGTTTACACATCTCACCTTTATTCTGCCCACGTAGCGGAAACACACCCAAGCTCTTTAGGCGACAGCCCTTTTTCGATAACGGCCAATTATATTATTCAAAGTTTAAGTTCGGGATTCGGGCATTCTGAAATGCTCCAACCAAGACTCGGCGAAATAGGGCAAAAGGTTCGCGTTGGGGAGATCACCACCGTTCGCAAACTCGAACTTGCGATATTGCAAGCCGGAAAAGTAAGTTTTCTTCGCGTTAGATGCAAATGATAGATGGATTGGCTCGAGCCAGTCAGAATGGTCGCCCTTGTTATCAAAGAGCTCGGCCTATACCACGGATTATTCTTCATGTAGTAGCTAACAATGAGGGTGACAGAACACTTTAGACTCTTCCGACCTCTTTAATGAATTCATCCCACGGGTCAGGAGACTTTGTGACCCGATTTACCCTGAACAAGGACTTCAATCAAGAACAAGATATCAGACTATGGGAATATCGTTGGTGGAAGCCCTTGTTCAAACAATTGCGTCTAATACCCAACATATTCAAGGAAATCCTACCGGGTTTTCATTAGAGCTACCTGAATCAACGTACGACCAATTTCTCGACACATTTCCTTTTGATAGCACCACTGGTATTGAAGGGGAGTTCCTCGTGAATCTTGGCACAGGTTCTTCTCAACAAGGCCAAACAGGGCTCACAGGCACTCCAAATTTTAACCCGGGGCTTGGCCCCATGGACCTTCAAGACATCAGCACCAGTGTCCCACCCCCGACGATTGCCACCGAAGCTTTCACTGAAACCACCTCTCACACCGAGACCCCCGACAATTCGTTCGCGGCTTCGACTAGCTTCCCACCGCCGATTACTGTTCCAACTCGACCGAAGCCTCTATCGCCAGCTCACGCCGAACTACCGCTGAAGCCGGTATCATCCTCAACTCAGAAAGTGGAAGCAAATGACGCCTGTGACATTTGCGGGTACCGCCCGAAAGGAGACCCGCAATGGTTCAAAGGCAGTATGGCAAAGCATAAGAAGATGCAGCATTCAACTGGACCACCAGTAATCTATAAATGCCCTTTCCCTGGATGCAATAGTCAATACAAAAACCGCCAGGATAATCTACGCCAGCACCAAATCGACAAGAATCACTTCGTTGGTGACGAGACAGGCCGGAGACCCAGTAAGAGAAAGAAGTACTCTCCGGCGGAGTAGATACGCCAAGGACGTGAGAGATGATATATGAAAGGCGATAAATCTATCATTTGATTATGCATTAGTCAGGCGTCCGGGTTCATGGTCCATTTGGGTGGTTCTTCGTCGTTTTCCTTCTCCCTTAAACCCTACGCTTGTTCCTTTTTTTCTTTTTTCCGCCGTTAGCTAGGGGCTTTAGGACGGGACTTTTAGAGATACCACTGCGTATATAGAAGATAGATCTAAGGCCAAAAGGCACTTTACACCAGCAGGATGTGATTACGGCTGGGCTGGATATACACGATTACGAAGTTCATACTCTACAATGTCTATGCTCAACTAAGTAGCGCGTCTAGTTTATTCCGCACAATTTCTGTTCCATCGACTGTTGTGTGAAATGAATGTAAACATTCAAATGGCTAGTTAATGAATAAATTGATTCTCTTGTTTAAACCCCCCCTTTTTTAGATAGTAGCACTGCTTGGAATACACGTCCGAACGGGATTGGGATTCGGATTAGACCCAGTTGCTGTGCTCAGCAGAATAGGGGTTTATGGGAGGAAACGCTACACCTTAACCCAGTCTCTCAGCGCAACGGCATAATCATCCCTTACTAAGCGAGGTGCATACCTACCTACATACCTCATAGGGTTAGGGTCTGGCGGTCCCGCTATCAGATCAGATCAAGTAGTATTGCGAGGGATGCGAGGGAGGGGGTAGGCGCTTGCTTGCTTCCTTCAGGAATCCCATGCTTTGCTGCTTTCGTAAGGCTGACCGGAGATATTTAATCCTAGCACCGGCCAATCAGGCGCCGCCAGGCGGGGAAACCCAGGCCATGGCGTTGGGGGAAAGGGAGGGAGACGGGGCTTACGTACGCGAGATCGCTTCCTTCGGGGTGCGGTGTACGCGCAGCGTTACATGGTTGTTCGGCGTCGTCCGAAGAGCGCCGGGGGGTGGGGGCAGGGTTGGACGAGATAGGTTTCTTGTGGGGGATAAAAGGCTATTACATAGCGTTGTTGTGGTCTTGGCTACCTTAGTTACATACCTACGTAGGGTCTTCGGCTGAAGGGGTAGGTACCCGGAGGGATCGCTCGGGAGGAATGAGATCTTTTCTTAGATGGGTGGGTGAGTGGGTTGGTGATGTTGGTAAGTTGAGCGTTACACAGGAATATCCGACTCTGGGTTGCAGGTAGGTACCGGTAGCTGGCCCCAAAAGATTCGAGTCAGACTTTAGCATCTTCTACGGTATGATTAAGGCGCTAGACCTACGGCGGACGTATTACGAGATGTCCATAGGTTCTCCATTATCAATATTAATCAATATACGTCAGCGTAGTGTAAAGTAAATCATTCGTAATTATGAGATCTCATCGATAAAATTATAATATTATTTTGGAGAAAAGAAAAACTCGCCGTAAAAAACCAAATCATAACCTGGGTATATGCCTTCCAAACGCCGTATGGTTGTGCTGATGTGTCTGTAAATCCATTGGTTCTTGCCTTGACCCCGTTTCGTGACGTTCGTATTCCTCTCGATATTGAGGGACCTCATTATGGGCGATATAGCCGTAATTTTAGGCGTCTGATGCTTGCTCAGAGCCATTCGATAACGCTCCCTTGCCATATGTATGGGTCAGGATGTACTCGAACCAAGGGATCTATGACTAGTTAGCTACTCACGAATCTGTAAAGGGGAATCATTTCCGCGACTTACTTCTATGCCCAACCCGATAAGCATAGTCGAAGTCTATGACCCAATGTTCCCATCGGATCAAGCCTGGTTTTGAGCCGTATCTGAACTCGAAGTAATTAAGCTAGAGAATCGTAAGCCCACGTCAGCGATGTTGTCGTTGCTGGGGTACGGGGACACTTGCCTTGTTCACAAGACTTTCGTAATCGTCCAGTTCGTAGAACCACATGTTAGGTCTCGTAACATGTGAGAGCTTGAACATGACTTCTAATCGAACCAAGGAGTTGCGTTCTGACCAGGCATCCAGTATTTCGTTCAGTAGCCTGAGCCAAACCTTCCCGCTTCCGAACTCGGTACCATCGCCGAGCGAGATTTTGATTTGGACGAATCGAAGGTTTTGCAATGTTGCCCTGCCAATGAAGTTGATTATGGAAAGGGGTGATGGGTTACCCATGATCCAGGGCGGGATACGGTCGATGACAAAGGGCTGGAGACATAGAAGACTGAGTGCTTCTCTCGTTATCTGCTTGCAGAGAAGGAAGATACTAGGCGTCCGAAGAATGATCTTGGAGTGGCGCGATACTTTGGTGTTAGCAGAGCGTGGTCGCAGCTCAATCTTAGCTTTGGCCTTCTCCTTCTGGTCGTAATAGTAGTCGTATAAACTTCGACATGTAGGATAGCCGATAACGTAGTGGTATATAATGTTCCGGACTTCGGCTGGAAAAGTGCTAAGGAAGGATCGACGCCCTTGACTAGGACTAGTGATCTGGGATTGTCCGGAATCTACTGCGGGGCCGTTAAAGAGGAATGCCGGAAGGGACGTCAAGGCCGAAATTCGATCCGACTCTGAAATGTGGAGTCCTGCGGAAGTTGGGGACGGGATCTCGGCACAGAGCCGGGCTCGCGCGACAGGATCCTTTGAGGCCTTTAGGACTTTATTACGGCCTCGATGTTGCATGACTCTCCACTCGTGAAGCTTCTTGCGGCTCTCCCACCCGGCCATTATAAAAGAGTGAGGGGAGCCAAGAGATGGGATAGGATAGGCGAGATTAAAGAAAGTCCAGAATTAAAATTGGCTATGACGACCATGCCGTACCACGATGGGGAAAACCCGGGTGAGTTTAAACGATAGCTACCTAGTTAACCCTGTCGCATTGTTTGTGTATATGCTGTTTATGCCCAACTACGGGAGGGAATACCGGAGTTTGAAGTCTTGAAAATAAGGCTGGCGCCCAATAGCGGAAGGCAACTTGAGTTTGAAGGCGGTAATAACAAGCCTCAGCTTAGCCACTAACGCATATGTATGCAATACCTTTTTTTAAGTTTACTTGGGCTAGTTTGAGGGCCTTTCTTTCACTGCAAATGCATAAGAAAATTGCATAAACATTGGTTCGAATCAGATGATCCCAGCTGTCGATACCGGCAACATGTCAAAGATACGCCCTCGAATTTGCTCACCTTAGCCTCGAAATGATACAACGATACCTGCGTTTGTTCCCAAGTTGATTCCTTAAGTTTTTAACTACGTCGATCGAGAATGTTCGACTCCCCACAAGGCTGGGAGGGAAAGACGTTCAAGGCAGAGCTGGAAAACGAGCCTGTGGAGAAAAAGAAGGAAGGAGCAATAATAAGATCTAGAACAATTGTTATTTCTGGAAGTGCCATTACCGATTACCTTGGGTATTTTTGTATGGTAGAGGTATGTTCTAATGTAGCGATGTAGCATGCGGGTATGCGCAGGACATATGTGTGTGGACGTGATTAGGCACGTTGATGGGATGTTGACAAGTCGTTTTTTTTTTCTTTTCTTTTCCGACTGTTGTCACTGTACCCATCTTGCCATCTAGCCCACCCAAGAATATGTACAGCGATGCGCGCCGCTTAATGTATGTACTTGATGTTTCACCTAAACTGGATTGGATGAATCGACTATTTGGGGCCAATGGCATCGACGTATACTAACCAGACAGCAGCAAACAACAGGCCGTACATGTGGTATTCTAAGGTAGAAAAAGAAGAAGGGGGGGACACATCAGCTGGTTACCTTGCCGTATGCCTATGCAGAAGGGTTTTATGGGAAAATATATTCGTGATCACTTGTGAATGGACGCTAAGAATAACATCAGTTGGGGCTGGTAAGAAATCAGAATTGATGAGGTTGAAATTGAAAATTATATTGATTCGAGATGTGTATGTGTATTTTTTATGTACTGTTTTGACTGTTTGAAGTTGTCTTGTGCACGTCGAATTAATAAACAGACACAGCCAGACATAACCGTTACCCCATGCAAGACAAACCTAACGCTAGACTTAAGCAGGTTAAGTGCAATTTTGTGCATAACCTTGGGCATGTACCTTGTATTGGCCCTGTATGTTAGGTACATAACATATCCACTATTATTATTAGGTAGGGTCGCATTAACACTCATTGCCTATTATAGATTAGACGACGGTTTTAATCAACGGTGCAAGTGCAAGTATGTAGGTATAAGTATTGCACGTTTCAATTTTTAGGCTTTGCAAACGCATGTATTATATTAGTACCCGCTGTTTAAAAATACCTACCAGTGAAGTTGACCTATGACAATTGGGACCCAAATCTTACGTGTACCTAACATCCGTAAGGTAGGGCCCTAAGGTAGGTAGGTATTTTAAGGTACTCGGGCTGCTGCTACCTCTGCTGCTACCTCTGCTGCCCTGCTGCTATTTTTTATTTATTAGCTGCGCGTTGTAGTTTTGAACAGTCTGTTCTCATTGTCGGAGCCTCGGGTCCTTTAATTTTTCGTAGCAAGAGAAAACCAAAAATACCTAAAATAACAACAAAGTACAAGAAATACAGAAATTGCAAAATTGCAGAATTACAGAAATTTTGTGTTGTTCTTTCCTTGGCCCTTGGCGAGGGCTGTTGCATTTTTTTCATTTTTCTCACCCTCTCTTCCACACCCCCCATCGCGCGCCGTTTCGCTGTTTCCTCGATTTCTCCTTCCTTGTTTTAACTCGGTTCAGCTTAGTGCGTCTTGAACAAGAACAAGTAGATCGATCTTTTCACCCACTCACTCCCGCTACTCCCGCTACTCCCACTACTCCCACTACCTCTCCCACCACCAAGTCTCTTTCCCGCTGATGAGACCAAAGAAATTCACTGGAAATCCACCACCAATTCTCTTCAACCACACCCGTGCTTACCACTACATACCTGCCCTCCCCCCTCCACCCCCTGCTAAACCCTGGTGAGCCTTGAGCCTTATCATGTTGATCTTGTCGTGATATTTCCACACCCGCCATATTTTTTTTCTTTCCCCCTACCTTACCTTACATACCATACCATACATTACATATTGTATCTGCCAAACGGCCAGGGTTGACATCACATCGTTCCTATCCTAGTTCGTTAGTGCTAGGCTCGTTGTCGGTTGTCGTTATCGGTTGTCGTCGTATTCTGGGCCCTCTTGGTCCTCCCGAATCTTCCTTTCGCCGTCTTGTCTTTTAGTCTGGAGCGTTTGTAGTGTTTTTTGTTCCCACGTCTTTCCTCTCCTCCGTCATGTCCGCCTTGGGCCAGCCCGGGTCCAGCTCCCACACCCATCCGGGCCTGACCTTCCCGCAGGTCAACGGACTCAACAGACGCGGAGGATATCCATCTTCACACTCGTCCACGCCGCCGAAACCTTCTCCCACGCCTCAGCAACACCAATCCCCGTACCAGGCTGCTCAATATACTCCCCAGCAACCCCCGCAGGCCGCCTACCCGCAACATCTCTTTCAGAGCACCACCCCGTCTCCGGTACCCAACGTCGCCAGTCTACCTAACTTAGCAAATGGCAACTCGAGACACGCCTCGGCTCAGGCTGCTCAGGCTGCTCAGCATGCCCAAGCTGCTGTGCAGGCCGTTCGCCAGCATCAACAACACCAGCACCAGCACTCTCAGCACCAACGAAGTAGCCAGCAGCGTCAGATGCAATCACAGCCGGGACCTCCAACCACAATGGCATATCTCCAGCAAGCTATGAACCAGCCTGTCCAATCCGTCCAACAGGTACCCCAGTCAGTAGTATCCCAGCCGGTTCTACAGATGCCGCACCCTCAGTCGATACCACAAATTCAGCCGCAACCTGTTCAGCAGGTCCAACCAACCCCACCGGTCCAACCGAACGACAGCAATCTGATATCTCCGAACCCTCCGCATCATCAATCTCACCCGCAAGCTCATTCGCAAGCTCACCAGCAACCGCACCCCCAGGCACATTCGCAGGCACATGCACAAGCACATCAGCAGGCACATCCGCAGGCACATCCGCAGGCACACCAGCAGGCGCTCCCTCAGCCTCTGCCTCAAGTTCACCAGCAACCTCCGCCGCCATTACAGCCTCAGCCGACCCCTCAACCGCAGAGCCAACCACCGCCAGCCCCTCGGCCAGAGCCAAGCGTCCCGCCGCAGGAAGCTCAGCACCATGATGATATGGATATGGACAGTCAAGGGGAGGAGGGGGAGGGAGATAGTCACATTTCGCCTAAGCTCATCGAAGGGACACCCTTCGTACCGAGGACGCCGATGGGCACGATGATGTCCGCTCCGCCTGAAGGGGGTAGTTTTCCTAGTCTTGATGCTGTTCACAAGCACGTGCTCGCGTATTGCACATCGGTGGGATATGCTGTAGTTATCGGACGGTCGAAGAAGACTGTTCCGGGTCTAAAGAAGGTTCTCTTCGTATGTGACCGTGCTGGAAAGCCTCCAAGCCGGGTAAGCCCTGAAAATAGGAAACGAAAGACATCTTCTCGCAAGTGTAACTGCCAATTTGGTTTCTTCGCTATCGAACAGAGAACACAGTGGACGATTCGCTATCGTCCTGACCAAACCCACCTCCATCATAACCACGGCCCCAGTGAGAGCCCGCTTCTCCACCCAGCCGCTCGGAAATTAGATAGCGAGATGGTTGCTGCCGTTAAAAACTTAAAGGAATCTGGTAAGTTTGGGCTTCGAGCCGTCGTGCCTATAGTATTGACTTATTTTAGGTATTGGCGTTACTCAAACTCTCGAAATTCTACAACAGCAGAACCCGCACGTACCTCTCCTCCCTAGGGATATTTACAATGCGCGTGCTGCAATAAATCGAAATCCGCAAAAAGTGGAGGCAGGTATCGCAGAACAGCGGCCGGCAATATACAGTAAGCCGGCCCCGTCTGCCGAGGAACGCATACGGTCAGACCTTAGGCGAGAGCTCGCTCGGGCCAAGGAGGAGCTATCCCGGGTTAAGGAAGATAGTAGAAAAGAACTAGAAGAGCTGAAGGAGAAGCTACGGGAGAAAGATAAAATGATCGAGAAGTTCGAGATGTTTATCGACATATGCAACGAACGAGTCATGGTACAAAGGGAGAGACTGAACGATACTGGAGGGGTTAATGGCGGAGCAGGAGGCTCGAATAACTAAAGGGACATGACTAAAAGGAGGTTTAAAATGAGACACGCATGGATGGGATCTGGTTTATTTCGAGGGAAGCATCGGCGTCATGAGGGCTACGACTAACACGGGTGGCATATAGCGGGGTTCTGGAGTTATACGGGGTTTGCGGTTTGTTCGCGAGGGAATACAACGGGATGTCAACTTTGCATCTGACCTGACGATTAGGAACCGCAAGGTATGCCAGTACTGGACATGGAAAATATAGACTTGGGGATTTTGATACGGAAATCGGATTCAATGAAGCAAAAGATGGACGAAGGCGGTTCTATCATGATTAATCATGTGCTCCGCCCCGTTCCTCGAATTTATAGATGTCTTCAGCTATGCCATTTTGTATTGGTATAATATGATGTGGTGATATACATACAATATTGCCAAGTAATGAGATAAAAAAATTCCTACGATCGGGTAAGGAACCTTGGATTTCGCGTGTTTGGTTTAGCAAAGATGTAGATGTATAGGCCCAGACCATTGGGGTTTATATGATGATATAAAGAACTTATATAAACTCGGACGTAATCTAGACTAAGAAGCTACGGCTTAGAAGTTAGTATAAATTGAGCCCACTGGCAATCTATCTAGATTTATACTTGGAGAGTTTCTTAACCAAAGCCCTAAGATTTGGACTAAGCTTGTCCGCCGGAAATTGCCAATACATCCTGCGCGTGTAAACAGAGGAAACCACGGTGGGTGTTACACGGAAGCTTTCCCGTAGTCACTGTCGGAGATCCGTCTTGGCAAAGTGGAACCCCGGTTTGTTGGGGAAGCGGAAGAGCACCTTTAACCAACTGGTCTTTTCTGCGAGTCATCCGTCTGCAATACTACCTACCTACTGCATCGAGGGTCTTGAAAATAATCAAGTGGTTGAAGTAGCTTTGAAGAGTTTAATTTGAGGGAAAGGGGGTGTAGGATAGAGAAAAAGCTAGGTTTTATCCTGAAAAAAAAAAAGGGTTGAAGCGATGAGACTACATTGGCGGCTTGTGGTTAGATTTATCGAGGGGGACTTCATTTAAGTGTATTCATACGATATGGTAAGCGTCCTTTAGCTGTACTAGTTGCTTCCTTCGACATTAACGGCAGTATTCTTCTTAATCCAGTCTTTATAATCATATCTATGGCTTTCTCGTTTTTACTACTTTTGATAGGCATCAAGGAAAAGCGTAGTATTGTACTGTTAAGATTTTGAAAAGGTAAGAAAAGCCGGCATTATAATGCTATAGAAGTCTTAGTGTAACTAACACAGCACTTGAGTCCCGTAGATTTACAACTGGGAGAGGTATCTTTTAGGATCGTGTCTTTTATGCACCTAGAAAGTTGACTCCATAAACCATTTCAATGCAGTCTACGTCGTTATTATGCTTATAACATAAATGTCTGACGAAAAGGGTAGCAAGGTTGTAAATGAATTAAATATGTTTTCCTTAGGCTTGAATGAAACGAAACATATTTGGTCGTATGAAACAGGGGCTACAGTTGGAAGTAAAATACACCCACTACAAAAGGTCATGTCTCAGGGGTTCTATGTACGTGTGTACATGCGTACCCAATGTACGGCTGGTCCAGTAATCGTGGCAGCCCGTTGCTGGCCCCACGCCACTTGGGACGAATAGCCAATCAAAAACGGCATCGATTAGATAGGTAGGAATTATCCCCCCATATTCTGCAGCTGTAAGAAGTAGTCGCGACCCGTTTGCTGTAGTTCGCGTAAAATGTAAAATGATTAATGACTGGTAATAACTTCAAAATATCCCTTTTTGTAGTTGTATCACCACCCAATACAAATAAATTCGACGACGATACAGGTCGGACAAAACGGCAAAGACATTCTCTACGCACCCTACGCTCTTTTCGTCTCTGTCCCTTTTTCTGCAACCTAACTGTACCTACCTAATCCGCATAGATATCTATTAATTTCTATTCGGAGCCTGTGTCTCTCTCCTACGACCGAAACCCGAATATATCCCCTAATATATCGAGAGATGCCACCGGCCCTGAACAAGTCGATCGATCGCTAAACTATTATTGCCACGATGGAGGCTGTGGCTTCTCCTTTGGGCCTACAAGGTCCCGGTGCGAACGGCTTGTCGCCTTCCCCCTTTGTCATGATAGATCCGGCATTGGTGGTAGATTATTTGGCTTCCGTAGTCACTATCGCCCTCGGGGCTACCCGTAGTGAGCTGGAGCGGCCCGGCAACCTTCTCTCGAAGGAAAACCACGACGATACGGTCCAAAGGTGTACTCGCTTTGCGACCGATGCCCAGGTGGCCCTGTATATCCAGAAAGATGTGAAGCCGTCGGATGACATCGCTGACGGTCCTACCGATAATGGTATGAAGGTCCATCATAATCGCTTACGTAGCCCTGGAATGGTATTGCTAAGACTCTTGCTCCAGTCCCCGTTACGTATACATACACAATCGCATCCGAGATATCTTCTTCGCCGACGACGATAGCCTATCTCGCACTCCTTAAACGCCCTCAAGCGCTCGATTCCTCGCTACCGTTATCATCGCAGATCCAGATACAAACGCTGCCTGGAACCGCCTCGCTTGCTAATCTCGTCAGTGAACAAGGTCCTACTGCTTCTCCTTTCGAAATACTTCACTCTATTCTTCATAATGCGCTGGCGCCCTACTTCGATGCCAATACCAAAACCTCGCAAACTGCAAATGGAGCTAGGAACCGGGCGGACGTCGACGCGAAAACGGGAATTCCTGTAACCAAGAAGCGCATGACGGAGCTTGAATTGAGCTTGCTCCATCTCCAGCAGAATGTCGAGATCCCAGAGTTATCACTCTCCTTTCACCCGATTGTTCAGGGGGTATTGGACGACGCTGCTGCACGCAGTATGAAACCGAGTACTGATATGATAGATGCTAAGCTTCTCTCAGAAAGTACCTTTATGAACAACTTGCAGTCGACAGTAAATAGTTGGATTAAATCAATACAGACTATCACGAAACTCACCCGAGACCCCGTAACGAGAACGGCGACGCAGGAGATCAATTTCTGGTTGTCTATGGAGTCCGCGCTAGAAGGAATTGAAGCTCAGCTGAGGAGTGAAGGTGTTATGTTGACTTTAGAGATCCTGAAGCATGCAAAGCGTTTCCAGGCGACTGTTAGTTTTACCGCTGATACTGGCCTGAAGGAGGCTATGGAGATGGTGCAGAAGTATAATCAACTTATGCGAGATTTCCCTCTCGATGAATTACTCTCTGCGACTTCGTTGCCCAAGGTTCAGGACGCCATTGGCCAAATCTTCAACCATATGAACAAGAAGATGAGGTTCAGCAATTATCCCATAGCGCGAACTTTGCATTTGGTCGAAGCCATCTCAGCGGATCTTGAGGAGGTTATGCATCGCCTTCTTCCGGGCTCTGAACTGGTCGATCTGGATTATAAGGATTTTAAAACTCTTATGACTACTGCTGACGAGATCTTCAAGTCTTGGGACGCTCAGATCAAAGACTTCACTAACATTGCTCGAGAGACGACTCGTAGAAGGCAAGAGAGGTTCATTCCGATCAAAGTCAACCCGAAGCATAACGAGTTACAGGCTCGACTGAAGTATATTGATAACTTCCGAGATAATCATGAGCAGCTGCAGAAGACGATCATCAATGTCCTCGGCCCGAGGACAACTGCCAATGGTGCCACCGAAGAGACAACGACCAACGGCGTTGCGCTTGTCGAAGAGATAGGCGATGTAGATGCCGTTGAAGAGGTTCAGCAAGCTTGGGAAGCATTGAAGAATGTTGATCTGCTCGATGTTTCTCCCGAAGGTACCCAACGATGGGTCAAGGCTGAGAACACTTACAACGAACGCACCTCGCGGGTAGAAAACTCGATTATTGCTAGACTGCGTGATCGCCTTGCAACAGCAAAGAACGCGAATGAAATGTTTCGTGTTTTCTCTCAGTTCAACGCCCTCTTCGTGCGACCCAAGATTCGGGGTGCTATCGCCGAGTATCAGAATCAGCTCATTGATAATGTGAAACAAGCCATCTCGGGGCTTCACGAGCGTTTCAAACAGCAATATGGCCACTCGGAGGCTCATGCTATGGCTCAGCTACACGATTTACCACCCGTTTCCGGTGCCATCATTTGGGCACGCCAGATCGAGCGTCAACTTGATAATTATATGAAGAAGGTCGAGGGCATTCTGGGTACCGACTGGGCTCTTCATACTGAGGGTCAGAAGTTGCAAACTGAGAGCGAGCTCTTTAGAAAGAAATTGAATACTCAAGCGATTTATAAAGCCTGGATCGAGGATGTTCAGCGCAGACATATCTCGATATCTGGTCGACTTTTCAACATCAATAAGATCAGAGCTGCGAACAATGCGCTGGACCTTTCGGTAAACTTCGATGCCCAAATCATCACGCTATTCAAAGAGACTCGCAACCTTGGCTGGCAAAACTTCAACGTGCCTCATGCCGTAAATAATATTGCAAAGGATGCCAAAAGGGTGTACCCGTACGCCGTTAGTTTGATGGAAAGCGTCAGAACTTTTACCCAGACAGTTCGGCAGATATCGGAACTACCCGAAGTTTCTATTTTACTAAGTGGTTACCAGAATGAAGTTCACGTCCTGATCGCCAAGGGTGTACCCTTGAGGTGGGAAACATTTGTGAACACTTGGGAATCATACCAGAAGCAGAAGCCGACGCTCGCTAATGGTACCCTTGATCATACGGTTGGTCGTGGTAGTGAGACCAAACACGTCTTATTTGTCAGAGAATTTGCTGCGGCTGCTTCTCTTCTTCAAGCAAAGACAGCCACGCTCGCAAATATACACGTGAATGTTCAAAAGGCTTTGACAGAGCTAGCAACTTGCCCGTATGAGGCGTCGGAGTTCGAATCACGCCTGCAGGTTATCCAGGCGGCTGTTGATCAACTGAACCTTGAGCAATATGTCAACCTCGGCTTCTGGGTGGAGAGGATGAATGAACGCATCAAGTTGACTCTGCTTACCCGTCTTCAGCATGCAGTCTCAGCGTGGATCGAGGCGTTTGAAGATGACACTCCTATCGATCGAATCGAGAACAGTCGAAGAAAACAGCTTGCTCCATCAGGGGAGCCTCTCAAGTCGGACGCGCCTCTCATGAAGCACCTGATCCATGAAATCACCATGAGGAACCAGGTCATCTACCTTGATCCACCACTCGAGTTTGCGAGAGCTAGCTGGTTCTTACACTTGCATAACTGGATTGGTATTGTCTGTAACCTCCCTAAGATTAAGGCCTCTAGATACCAAATGAGCTTAACCTTAAGTACCGTTGTCCAAGAGGAAGCCCGCTTCAATGATCTTCCTCGTGATTGTATCGACATACTTGGTAGAGTTTATACCTCGGTGGAGACGAAGCTACAGGGTATTGGTGAGTACGTTGATAAATGGCTGCAGTTCCAATCCCTTTGGGACTTGCAATCCGAACAGGTGTACGAACTCTTAGGCGACGAGCTCTCCAAATGGCTACAGTTACTGCAGGAGATTCGGAAGTCTCGTGCGACATTCGACACCACCGAAGTTAGCCGTTCATTCGGTCATATTACAATCGACTATGAGCAAGTACAGATGAAGGTTAACTCTAAATATGATCAGTGGCAACAGGAGATATTGGTGAAATTTGCTGCGCGGCTCGGAACTCGTATGAGAGAAGTCAATGCCGAGATAGAAAAGGCCCGGAGAGACTTGGAAGGTCAGAGCCTTGAAGCCACGTCCACCGCACAAGCAGTCCAGTTCATCACCATCGTCCAAAGCTGTAAGCGTAGGGTCAAGGCTTGGGCCCCTGAAGTCGAGACCTTCCGCCAAGGACAGTCTACCCTCGTCCGAAACCGGTACAATTTCCCGCACGACTGGGTAGACGTCCAACAGGTCGATTCAACATGGGAGGCACTCAACGAACTCTTGAACAGGAAAGCGAAGATCGTCCAAGACCAGACCGATGCCCTCAAAGCGAAGATAGTGGCAGAAGACAAGGTTGTGATTGATAAAATAACAGACATTGCTACGGAATGGAACGATGAGAAACCGGTTTCGGGGACAATCGCACCTGATGTTGCGTCCGCAACCCTCGCCTCCTTTGAATCTCGCATCACGAAACTACAGGATGAGTTCGACATGGTTTCTAAAGCTAAGGAAGCACTTGATCTTCCAGCCAGTCCCGAATCATCCCTTTCAATTATTCTAGAAGAGGTTCAAGATTTCAAGTCCGTATGGGCTGGCTTATCAACGATATGGAAGAGCTTGAATGAACTCCGTGAGACTTTATGGAGTAGTGTCCAACCCAGGAAAGTCCGAAGTAGCATTGATGGTCTCCTCAAGATGACGAAGGAAATGCCGAGTAGAATGCGACAGTATGCTGCTTTCGAGCATGTTCAGAACATTCTCCGTCAGCTCTTGAAAGTGAATAGTCTACTAAATGACTTAAAATCAGAGGCTATTCGAGATAGACACTGGACCAAGATATGGAAAGATATTAAACCTGGACGGCGGTATTCGCCTGTGTCTATGACACTAGGAGATGTCTGGGACCTCAACCTTGTCGCCACAGAAGTAATCGTCCGAGATATTATCACTCAAGCTCAGGGCGAAATGGCGCTGGAGGAGTTTTTGAAGCAAGTGAAAGAGACCTGGAACAACTATCAACTAGATCTCGTGCCCTATCAGAACAAATGCCGTCTCATTCGCGGTTGGGATGACCTCTTTGCCAAGTGTAGTGAGAATCTTAACTCTCTACAGGCGATGAAACATTCGCCGTACTACAAAGAGTTCGAAGAGGAGGCATCTTCCTGGGAAGATAAGCTGAATCGTGTCCATGTACTCTTCGATGTCTGGATCGATGTCCAGCGCCAATGGGTTTACTTGGAAGGTGTCTTTACCGGAAATGCCGATATCAAGCATCTATTACCCATCGAGTCCTCAAGATTCCAGAATATCAATAGCGAATTCATGACCGTAATGAAGAAGGTCTACAAGCAGCCGATGGTAATGGACGTCTTGGGCATCACTGGTGTCCAAAAGTCTCTAGAACGTCTTGCTGAGCTACTCAACAAGATACAGAAGGCGCTTGGTGAATACCTTGAAAAAGAAAGAGTATCGTTTCCTCGCTTCTACTTTGTTGGTGATGAAGATCTTCTGGAAATGATTGGTAATAGTAACGACACTTTACGTATTGCTAAACACTTCAAAAAGATGTTTGCCGGCTTGACGGGGCTTGTCATGGACGAGGAATCGATCATTTCCGGCTTCACTTCAAAGGAGGGCGAAGTTGTACGCCTAAAGAAAGAGATTTCACTTGTCAAAGTCCCCAAGATAAATGATTGGCTCGCTCTGCTCGAGAACGGCATGAAAGCTACCCTAGCTGAACTTCTTGCTGAAGCTGTCGAGGCATATACACCAATATTCGAGTCGGATGAGATTAGCCAGAGCGCGATGAATGATTTCATGAACAACTTCCCCAGTCAAATCGTAGTGCTTGCTACCCAGGTCGTTTGGACTACAGCAGTTGAGCAGTCGCTGAATAATGGAGGCAGCACGCTGCAATCTCTCTTCGAGCGAGAAGTCGGGGTTTTGAGGCTCCTTGCGGAGACTGTTCTTGGTGATCTGGAGGTAATACAGAGAAAGAAATGCGAAGCTCTTATTACAGAGTGCGTACATCAGCGAGATGTAATAGAAAACCTGGTAAAACTCAACGCAACTACCCCAACACATTACTTCTGGCTACTACAGATGCGATACGTATACACCCCCGAAGGAGATTTCCTACAGCGTCTACTTATCAGGATGGCAAATGCAAAGCTCAATTACGGTTTCGAATACCTAGGTGTTCCCGACAGGTTGGTTCGAACGCCTCTTACCGATCGCTGCTTTGGAACCCTTACCCAAGCTCTCTGCCAACGACTTGGCGGCTCGCCTTACGGACCTGCCGGTACCGGAAAGACAGAATCAGTCAAAGCACTTGGTGTTCAGTTGGGTCGCTTCACTCTTGTGTTTTGCTGTGACGACACCTTTGACTTCCAGGCAATGGGCAGAATTTTCCTCGGTATTTGCCAAGTTGGAGCCTGGGGTTGTTTCGACGAGTTTAATCGTTTGGAGGAGAGGATTCTCTCTGCCGTTTCACAGCAGATCCAAAACATTCAGCTCGGTCTCAAACAAGGTGCCGAAGATGATAAGGCTCAAATCGAGTTAGTTGGGCGGCAACTCCATGTTAATGCTAATACGGGTATCTTCATTACTATGAACCCTGGCTATGCCGGCCGTTCCAACTTGCCCGATAACCTGAAGAAGCTGTTCCGCAGTGTCGCCATGTCGAAACCGGATAAAGAGCTTATTGCTGAAGTCATGCTTTACTCTCAAGGATTCAATGAAGCGAAGCAACTCTCGAAGCAGACAGTTCCATTCTTTGACCAGTGTTCAGCAAGGCTGTCTAAGCAAGCACACTACGATTTTGGGTTGCGTGCCCTGAAAAGTGTCCTTGTCAGTTCTGGCGGCCTCAAACGTGCCCGACTTACTAGCAGTGATGGCAGCATTGGTGCCGTGGAAGTTGTAGAACCCGAGATTATTGTGCAGAGTGTCCGAGAAACTATCGCCCCGAAGCTGATCCGAAATGATGTTGAGATCATGATGTCTATTGAAAGCGAATGCTTCCCTGGTGTCCAATATGTCCCGGCCAATCTAGTAAAACTAGAGGATGCAATTCGTCGTCTGGCAGCGGAGAGACACCTCGTCGTCAATGATGTTTGGATGACCAAGGTTCTACAGCTTTACCAAATTCAAAATATCCACCATGGTGTAATGATGGTGGGTAACTCGGGAACCGGAAAATCTGCCGCGTGGAGGCTTCTTTTAGACGCGCTCCAGCAAGTTGAGAATGTTGAAGGTGTCTCTCATGTTATTGACTCAAAGGTTATGTCGAAGGAGGCCTTGTACGGAAACTTAGACTCGACCACTCGAGAATGGACCGACGGTCTTTTCACGAGCATACTACGGAAGATTGTTGACAACCTTCGCGGTGAAGACTCCAAGCGTCATTGGATTGTCTTCGACGGTGACGTCGATCCAGAATGGGTTGAAAATTTGAACAGTGTACTCGACGATAATAAGCTACTCACACTTCCCAATGGTGAGCGTCTTAATTTACCGCCTAATGTCCGAATCATGTTCGAAGTTGAGACGCTGAAGTATGCTACTCTGGCAACTGTGAGTCGATGTGGTATGGTTTGGTTTAGCGAAGATACCGTTACGCCGAGCATGATGGTCACCAATTACCTTGAGAGACTAAGGGCTGTACCCTTTGAAGACCTGGACGAGGACGCCGCCGCGGCCGGCCAGAGTCCTGCAAAAACCCTTCAAGTCCAAGGTCAAGTTGCGGATCTACTACACGCCTATTTGACTACGGACAACTTCATCATTGATGCCCTTAAGCAGGCAGAAACTTACAATCATATCATGGAGTTTACTATCGCTCGTGTCCTCACAACTCTATTCTCTTTACTAAACAAGTCTGTTCGGGACATGATCGAATACAACGCAGCACATGTTGATTTCCCCTTAGATCCAGAACAGATCGAAGCATATGTTGCGAAGAAACTATTACTCGCTCTAGTCTGGGCGTTGACAGGTGATTGTCCACTTAATGATCGAAAGGCTTTTGGAGACAACGTTGGAGCTCTTGCTAGCTTTGGATCACCACCTCTTGATGGTACAAGCTCCCTTATAGACTTTGATGTTACTCTCCCTGGTGCTGAGTGGACACCATGGCAAAATGCGGTCCCTACTATCGAGGTCAACACGCACTCTATCACGCAAACAGATGTCGTCATTCCCACATTGGATACTGTTCGCCACGAAGATGTGCTCTATTCTTGGCTCGCGGAACACAAGCCCCTTCTACTATGTGGTCCTCCCGGTTCTGGTAAAACAATGACTCTATTCAGCGCACTTCGAAAATTGCCAAATATGGAAGTTGTCGGTCTGAACTTTTCCAGTGCCACTACCCCTGATCTCCTCATCAAGACCTTTGAGCAGTATTGCGAATACAAGAAGACATTAAACGGCGTAATGCTATCACCAACTCAGATTGGACGATGGCTCGTGATCTTCTGTGACGAGATCAATTTACCAGCACCAGACAAGTACGGTACTCAGCGGGCAATTTCATTCCTTCGTCAGCTAGTAGAACATAATGGCTTCTGGCGAACATCAGACAAATCTTGGGTGACACTTGATCGAATCCAATTTGTGGGAGCTTGTAATCCTCCAACTGATGCTGGTCGTACGCCTATGGGCGCCAGATTCCTTAGACACGCCCCTCTTATTATGGTGGATTATCCAGGCGAGTTGTCTCTGCTTCAAATCTATGGTACTTTCAACTCTGCTATTCTCAAGATCATTCCGGCGCTTCGTGGATACTCCGAGCCGCTTACTCAATCGATGGTTCGGTTCTACTTGGAGTCGCAGCAACGATTCACGCCTAAGATCCAACCCCATTACGTCTATAGTCCTCGTGAGTTGACGAGATGGGTCCGTGGTGTATATGAGGCCATCCGTCCGTTAGAAACTCTGTCTATTGAAGGATTGATCCGCATCTGGGCGCACGAGGCGCTGCGACTTTTCCAGGATCGTCTTGTTGCAGAGGATGAGCGACAGTGGACTGATGAAGCTGTGCGACGAATTGCACTCGAGTTTTTCCCAACTATCGATGAGCAGAAAGCTTTGGGAGGGCCAATTCTGTTTTCCAACTGGCTGTCAAAGAATTACGTCCCTGTTGACCGAGAACAGTTACGAGACTTCGTCAAGGCCCGTCTGAAGACATTCTGCGAAGAGGAGGTGGATGTTCCGCTCATTTTGTTCAACGACGTGCTTGAACACGTCCTTCGTATTGATCGTGTCTTCAGACAACCGCAAGGGCATCTGATCTTGATTGGTGTTAGCGGAAGTGGAAAGACTACACTTTCTAGATTTGTTGCATGGATGAATGGCCTAAAAGTCTTCCAGATCAAGGTCCATGGAAAGTATTCTGCCGAAGACTTTGACGAAGACCTCAGAGAAGTTCTGCGCCGTTGCGGTTGCAAGGGCGAGAAGATGTGCTTCATCATGGACGAATCTAACGTTCTTGACTCGGGTTTCCTAGAGCGTATGAATACTCTACTTGCCAACGCTGAAGTTCCTGGTCTCTTTGAAGGAGACGAGTTCGCCTCTCTAATGACAGCCTGCAAAGAAGGTGCACAACGACAGGGCCTACTACTGGATTCTCAAGAAGAGCTCTATAAGTGGTTCACGCAACAAATCGTTAAGAACTTGCATGTCGTCTTCACCATGAATCCACCTGAAGATGGACTATCCTCGAAGGCTGCTACTAGTCCGGCTTTGTTCAATCGTTGCGTATTGAATTGGTTTGGTGACTGGTCCGACCAAGCGCTTTTCCAAGTTGCTAACGAGTTGACACATTCTATCGACTTGGACAAGCCTAACTTCTTAGCCCCTGATACGATTCCCGTTGCTTATCGCGGTCTTAACTTGCCTCCTTCTCACAGAGAAACGGTCGTGAACTCCATGGTCTACATCCACTATTCTCTCCAGCAGTTTAATGCGAAGCTCCAAAAGCAACAGGGCAAGGTCACATTCCTTACCCCACGTCACTTCCTTGACTTTGTTGCTCAATATGTCAAGTTGTATAATGAAAAGAGGGAAGATTTAGAAGAGCAGCAGCGCCACTTGAACGTTGGTCTGGATAAACTGAGAGATACGGTCGAGAAAGTCCGCGACTTAAGGGTTAGCTTAGCCGAGAAAAAGACCCAACTAGAAGCAAAAGATGCCGAAGCCAATGAGAAACTGCAACGCATGGTTGCGGATCAACGTGAAGCTGAACAGCGCAAGAATACTTCTTTAGAAATTCAGGCAGCTCTTGAAAAGCAAGAAGCCGAAGTTGCATCTCGCCGGAAGGTTGTACTGAATGACCTAGCAATGGCCGAACCGGCCGTCGAAGAAGCAAAGGCTAGTGTCAGCAATATCAAACGACAGCACTTGACCGAAGTTCGTTCTATGGGCTCTCCACCACAGGGTGTTCGACTCGCAATGGAGTCCGTATGTGCGCTGCTGGGCCACAAGATCACCGATTGGAAGAACGTCCAAGCTATAGTTCGACAAGATAACTTTATTGGGAGCATCGTCAACTTCGATAACGAAAAACAGATGACCAAATCCTTACGGACCCTTATGCGAACCAAATTCTTAAACCATGTGGATTTCACATACGAGAAGGTAAATCGTGCTAGCAAGGCTTGCGGTCCTCTAGTCCAATGGGTAGAAGCCCAAGTTAACTATTCTGAAATTCTGGACCGAGTCGGCCCTCTGCGGGACGAAGTGGGCCAACTTGAGGAACAAGCTCTTCAGACAAAGGCTGAGGCAAAGGCCATTGAGAACACCATCACTAGTCTAGAGCAGAGCATCGCAACTTACAAGACTGAATACGCAGCTCTCATCAGCGAGACCCAAGCTATCAAAGCTGAGATGTCTCGTGTTCAATTCAAGGTCGACCGAAGCGTAAGGCTTCTCGATAGTCTTTCCTCGGAGCGTGTTCGTTGGGAGGATGGAAGCAAGTCGTTTGAAACACAAATCAGCACATTGGTCGGAGACGTTCTAGTTGCCGCCGCTTTCTTAGCATACAGTGGCCTCTACGACCAGACTTTCCGAAAATCAATGATGGAAGACTGGTTGCATCAACTTCACCTTTCCGGAATCAACTTCAAACCCCATAATCCCGTCACGGAATACTTGTCGACCGCGGATGAACGACTCAGTTGGCAAGAGAATACCCTGCCCGTCGATGATCTCTGTACAGAAAACGCTATTATTCTCAAGCGCTTTAACCGCTACCCACTTATTATCGATCCTTCAGGCAGAGCTACCGAGTTCCTTCAACGCGAATGCAAAGATCGTCGCCTTACTGTGACCAGTTTCTTGGATGACTCCTTCACCAAGCAACTGGAAAGTTCTCTCAGATTCGGCAATCCAATTCTTATCCAAGATGCCGAACATTTGGATCCCATTCTCAACCACGTTCTCAACAAGGAATACCAGAAGACCGGCGGTCGTGTGCTCATACAACTTGGCAAGCAGGAAATTGATTTCTCGCCTGCGTTTAAGATTTACTTATCCACAAGAGACCCATCGGCGACATTCCCACCGGATATTTGCAGTCGAACCACATTCGTCAACTTTACAGTTACACAGAGCAGTCTCCAGACTCAGTCCCTTAATGATGTACTGAAATCTGAGAGACCAGACGTTGACGAGAGAAGATCCAATCTCATCAAGCTCCAAGGCGAATTTAAGGTTCATCTTAGACAACTTGAGAAACGTCTCCTGCAAGCCCTCAACGAATCTCGTGGTAACATTTTGGATGACGACAATGTCATCGAGACTCTTGAGACCCTCAAGACCGAAGCCGGCGAGATCGCGGTTAAGATGAGTAACACCGAAGGAGTAATGGCTGAAGTCGAAGAGATCACATTGCAGTACAGCATCATTGCGAGATCATGCAGTGCCGTATTTGCTGTCCTTGAGCAACTGCATTACCTCAACCATTTCTATCAGTTCTCTCTACAATACTTCCTTGACATTTTCCATTCTGTCCTTCACGGTAATAAAAACCTGGCAGGCGAAAGAGATTTCAACAAACGCCGAGATATCATCATTAAGGACTTGTTCGTGACGACTTTCAAGAGGACTGCCCTGGGTCTCCTCCAGAAGGACCGAATTACTCTCGCCATGCTCCTCGCCCAAGCCTCGCCTTACAAGATGGATAAGAGCCTAATCGATGTGATCCTCGACGATCGTATCGAAGGCAAGGATCTCTCTACCGAAGTCGACGCCAAGGATGAGACCTTTACTCGTGCCAAGAGACTCGCCGTATTGAAGGATAAGCTCGATCAAGTACCGGCCAATGTATGGGATGCGTTCTTATCAGAGGAGCTCGCGGAGAACTTTATCCCCCAGATCTGGGACGCAAACACGGAGCCGTTTGACCAGGGATTGCTCTCGCTACTTTTAGTCAAACTCTTCCGCCTCGACCGTTTTGTTCCGACCGCAGAAAGATTCGTAGCTTCGGTCTTCGGGGCTGAGCTACTTGACATTGTGGATGATCTCAAAGAAACCATCAGCCAAGTCCCTTCGACCCGTCCCATTTCATTGGTCTCAACCCCCGGCTTTGACGCCAGTTACAAGGTGGACAACTTGGTTGAGCGAATGCGTGTTAGGTGCACCAATATCGCTATGGGATCAAATGAAAGTCTTGCAAGTGCCGACAAAGCAGTTAGCAACGCAGCGCAGGTCGGGTCTTGGGTTCTTGTCAAGAATGTTCATCTCGCGCCTACTTGGTTACAATCTCTCGAGAAGCGTATGGAATCTCTGAACCCACATTCTGATTTCAGATTATTCCTATCGATGGAATCTAGCCCGAAGATTCCTGTCAATTTACTACGCGCATCTCGCGTACTCATGTACGAGCAGCCGGCTGGTGTGCGTGCCAACATGAAGGATTCGATGTCCTCTCTATCCAACCGAGCTACCAAGAGCCCCGTAGAGCGCGGCAGGCTTTACTTACTTCTCTCTTTCTTACATGCAGTGGTACAAGAACGTCTACGATACGCACCAAACCTAGGGTGGAAGGGCTTCTGGGAGTTCAACGACAGCGACGTAAGTAACACCACAGCTTATATGATCGATAGCAACTAACCTTATATTCTTGTAGTACGAATGTTCAGCCTTCATTGTCGATACATGGATCGAATCCGTGGCACAAAGTCGTACCAACATCAATCCGCAAAATATACCCTGGGATATGATCCGCTACCTAGTCCGTGAGACTTACGGTGGTAAGATTGACGATGAAGACGATTTCAAACGCCTTACGGAATTAGTAAATCAATCCCTTACACCCTCCGCTTTCGACATTGGTCATAAATTAGTTGAGGGATCTGAGAAAGATGGACAAGAGACAAGTCTCGTAGTACCCTCAGGTACTTCACTAGAAGAGTTCATGGGGTGGATCCAGAAACTCCCCGAGCGCGAGCCGCCTACTTATCTAGGACTGCCCGCAAATGCAGAGAAGCTGCTTTTGGTCGGACTTGGCAGGAGTCTAATACAAAACGTGAAGAAAGTGACGGAACTATTGGACGAGGGAGAGCAGCTTATGGCTGAGGTTTAAGGTGCAATATGTAGACCTGTGGATGTTGATTTTTTGGAGTGTTTGATGGTTTGGTCCGCAAGTTTCCCCGAGATCACAGCCCTTCATACTCGATACCCCTATTCAGTTTTAGGTTACTATCGGTTTTTCTTCTTTGTGGAAGACATGTGTATTAGCTGTTAGCTACCTACATTATGTTAGGAAATCAGATTGAGTCAATACAATTCATAATCATAATCCTTTCAACTTCAGTACTTGCAGTCCACAAGTGAGCACTTATAGAGGAATAATGACGATAAACCCATCCGTTAAATTTTCCGTATTAACGAAATACGTCGGGTATTGACATCATTTCCTACGTACTGTATGGAGTACTATGTATGATCTATCATAGAGTAGCATTGCTTTAGCGGCCTGGCGGCTCCAACCATGCAAGCTTCCAAGACCCTACCGTCCAATCAAAAAGATGGTATTTCCAAGCGTGTTGTCTAGAATATAGCCTCCCTCTTCATCGGTCCACATAGACTAGAAGAGATTTCTATAAACTTTTATGGAGGCAAATAATTGCCAAGTTGGGCGGAATACCAGCGGTGTTAACTAACATCTTATGATTTTACGAAATTACGAAATATTCCGAGCTTAAAAAAGAAAAAGAAAAAAAAGGAGTAGGTAAGCGAATATTCAAATACCGTACCTTAGGTACCTATGCGTAAACCTAAGACCAGACAAGCCGAGATTTCGTGATTGATCAATTATGATAAGAGATAATGCTGCATCTTATCTACGGAGTTCCCCTCCTCCCAAACCTTAAAGCGGTGGTACGTACCACGGTAGCTCGCGACTTGCAGCATGCAAGGAGATGGGACAGGGTTAGATAAAAAAGCTTGGCATAGGTGATGAGCCATCAGTATACATAGGTACATACATAGGCGTTGGTTTTAGCGTTTCTGCTGGTGTTCCGTATTCCGTAGCGTAGGTACCTAGGTAAGTCTCCATCGTATTTGTACATGGTATTGTACCTGGGCTAAGTACTTAGGGAGGTATACCTATTCCCTCGCTTCCCTGCACTTTTCGAAACACGCAAGTAAGCGACATACCTACACTATCGTTTAGACTAATAATACACATGACTCTTAACAGGAGGCAGGAGGAAGGTTTTACGGTATTTATTAAACGGATAGGCACAGCTCATCAAGCAAGCGATGCCGGGAGTAAGACTAGAACACGCTGACACGACCGGAGGTTAGAGGCAAAAGTAATCAAGGAGAAAAAAAAGGATGCACCTAGACCGCCGCATAGCACGCCTAGTACGCATTACCGGCGTCGTGCAACTGGGTGCTAGGGCAGGTTTTCCAACCACCTCAAAATGTGAGTTATGATGGCAGGATGGTTGATATCAAAAATGGCAAATGGCAGATATCACCTAATCAGATGACGATGATGATGCAGATGCAGATGCGGATGCGGATGCGTACACGAAACAGACAAAGTATACGAAATTGATTAATGCGATGTCGAATTGGCAGACCGCCTTCCGACGTGCCATCACCATCAGCCAATAGTCAGGTGAATATTACAAAAAGAAGTTGTTGAGCAAGGTTCTTCTTGTCATACATTAGGTATGTAACCTAGTATTAGCAAATCCAATCAACAGTTGAGCCAATGAAACGAGGTTTAATAATAATCTGCTCGATCCTCATTCAGCCGGCACGCCGAGGGTCGGGACTCTAGAGTCTAGGGGGGATCCATTATCTTTTTGGTATATTGCTCTAGCAGTCTAGTCCGTAGTAGTTTTACACTAGCCTTGTGGGGAATGGGAACCTC
Organism: Daldinia vernicosa; assembly: GCF_022497035.1. NCBI lineage: Eukaryota > Fungi > Ascomycota > Sordariomycetes > Xylariales > Hypoxylaceae > Daldinia > Daldinia vernicosa. The sequence continues at coordinate 766,988 of NW_025953921.1, forward strand.
CCTACTCGATGCAAAAGGGTTAGGTACTTATTACTTACTACTTTAGGTACTGTATAATTATATCCATAATGGTACTGTATTAGCAATTACGATAGGCAAGTACAGGGCTCTTGCCTAGGCTCCTAGGCTGTTAAGGTGCTAAAAGCGCAGCTCCTAGCCTCCTACATACCTCCCCCCCTTCCATGTGGCATTCCTAAACCCCATCCACCGCCTCAATCAGATCAAGATTATCTTTCCTCGAATCTCCGAGATTTATCTCGGACTGAGGCGAGCACCTCCATATCAACAACGTTGGGTCGTTGTCTTACACCTTCACCTGATTGTTTTTTTCCCGATCTTATCTCCAAGGTACACGATACGGGGTCCGATCCCGACGTGGCGGAGTTGTAGGCTTGCTTGTCTGGTCCTGCGGTAGTCCCGACTTCTTGTGACAACGAGGGTTGAGGGTGATGCATGCGGTACAGATTGCACGGTACAGATACTACATACTACTACAGATACAAGGAAGAAGCCCTACAGTTACTCCGTAACGTACATACCATACCATTGCCATTACATACATACACTCTTACCTCTACCTAACCTAAACACAACCTGCGCTGCCAGGCTGCGTACACAGGTTTCGTCCTCGTGATCTGGGCATGCCCTATTCCATAAGCAAGAAAAAAAAGAGGACAAGACCATACATACCCTCAGGTCGAACCTTGATCTCTCCACCCTCCAGCACCTAACGCACTCGCCTGTCCTGATCCAGACCTGTTAGAAATCCCCACGAGCCTCTAGGAACATTGCCCCTTGCATCCGAGCCCCCCCGATAGTCCCGTCTCTGACCATCTAGCTTCGCAGTTGATTGTGGTCGAACCCATCGACACATCTCCCTTCACTTACACCCCCATGCAGCCCGGTTTGGAGCAACAGAGATCTTGTCACTGACTGCTGATCCGCCACTGTTCGAGCTAGCAAGTAACACGCGCCCGTCACGATATAGTGGCACTTGTGACGGTTCATTAGTCCAAAGTTGTTAGTTGGTCTGCAACAGTCCAGTCTTCATTGAACTGTCGATACTTTGAAGATTGACAGTTCTTGTTGTCGAGCATCGTTATCCCATCAACTGCCCCTCTGAATTGTCTCCTCTCTTTTTTGTTTGTTCCAGTCCGGATTCCCATGTTATCATAGAACAAAGGAAGAAACCGAAGCGACGATCGCCGCAGCTTTCACAGCCAGACGAATTTCTAAAGGATTCAACGACGGAGATTATGATGGAAGTGGCGCCTTACTCATACGCAAAACTGGCCAAGTCAGAACCAAACTCTACCAGGACGGCGCTGCCTACTCGTCCCGTCGTTTCTAGAGAAAGCACCCAACCGTCCGAAACCATGTCTATTCGAATCCCCTCCTCCGTTGGTTCGAGGAGTCCTGCGGCTCAAAGTCAGAGCGACTTTTCGGAGGCACCCAGCCCGTCGATACAGGGATCCGAGCGAGTCAACTCAAAAAGTCCTTCTCCCTTTGATCCTGTGCATCAAGAGAGTTGGGCAACTACGAAATCAAATTCCACATCTAACCAGAGCGGACAGGTGTGCAGGTAAGTCGATCAGTTTCTCGGTGAGTTTCCGGTCGGTTTTAACTCTATTATAGTAATTGTGGTACTACAAGAACGCCATTATGGAGGCGTTCGCCCCAGGGTGCTACGATTTGCAATGCATGTGGACTTTATCTAAAGGCGCGCAATTCGTCGCGCCCAACGAATTTAAAACGGCCGCCATCAACAGTATCTACTACTCCGAAAAGGACACCCGAGAAGACTTCTTCTAGCTCATGTTCTCAAGGCAACTCGGCAAATATTCCCGGGGCCACGTACGTCGCTGCGGATCAAATGCCTAATGGATCATGCCCAGGTGGGGGACGATGCAATGGTACCGGCGGCGCCGAGGGATGTAGTGGCTGTCCGGCGTATAATAACCGAGTAGCGAAGAGTGCTCAGCTCCAGAACCAAAATCGGGCGTCCGGCAATGCAAGCGGGCCCCCTCCAGACGATGGGCCGGCTCCGATAGACATAAATGCGCAGCAAGCCGCGGCTCAGAATACGACCGTGGTAATAGCCTGCCAAAATTGTGGTACTACAATAACTCCGTTGTGGCGTCGTGATGAATCGGGTCATACCATATGCAATGCCTGTGGTATGTATACACTTAAGTTGTATGATGGGTGTTAGCTAATCGTAGTAGGGTTATATTACAAACTTCACGGAGTTCACCGGCCAGTTACTATGAAGAAATCCGTCATTAAGAGGAGAAAGCGTGTAATACCAGCGAATCAAATGGACAGTGGGTCGGAGGATGCAATGACGATTGATTCTATTGAACAGAGCCAGTATACCGAAGTCGAGATGGAGCGTGGTAGCGTCAACGAGGACGGGTCTATTAATCTCGGTTTACGTCGAAAGACCGAACATCCACTCACATTACTCCCTGATCCGGTCCGGTCCGGTCCCGCTTCGGCTCCGATATCCTCGAACGATCTCACAGCGTATCACACTACTAATGCACCTCATAATTTCGATATTCGGGATTCTCTCACCGACGACAATCGTTTGGCCCCGTTAAAATCACTTGCGGCATTGAGTGATCGTCAGTCGTCTCTATCACCCGCGTCATTCCTTTCACCGTCGAGGAAACGCTCCTTCTCGGGAACTGATTCGGAATACGCACCGAGCGAACCCGGATATGATAACTCCAAAAGGTTGTCCTCTATCAAGTCTCTTCTTAACCCGGCGTCGGAATTAAATCCTAACTTTTACCCGGCCGATAATCCCGCTGAGGCACTGCGTCTTCGATCCCCGGCTACTACAATCGTGTCAGTACCAAGCCCCAGCCCGCAGGGGATGATGTCGAACGTATTGCCCGCGATCCAATCTCGAGAAAGCACGGCCGAGGATGACAAATCGAAGGCTGATAGGCTAGCGGCACTTCAACAAGAAGCCGAACGGATTCGACAAATGCTCGCGGCGAAAGAACGTGAGATGGCCGCGCTGCAGAAGTAGGGGGCGTTCTTTGCTATCTGAATTCGCGTTGATTTCTTTTATTTTGATGACCAAAATTACGACTGGGAGCTACAGGAGTTAATCTAAGGAAACAAAGCGAAAACGCAAAAGGACAAATCAAACACTACGGGGCGTCATAGGGTCGAGTTTTTCATCAGCAGCCTTTGCTTTTCGGCAGCATAGCATATGTGCTCGGCGTATCGTGAGCTCGCAGAATACATGCGAGGGTTAGGAGGCATGATATTACGAATTGCGGAGCATGGTCACAATATTCCCATGGTATGGGCAAGCCAACTGATTTTTAATGGTATTCCACGCAACAAACTATATAACCTAGTTGGAAGGAAGTATGGAAAGGATAGGGCCGGGTAGGGAACAAGTTCAACGAAAGTATCTATCTAGTTCAAGAGGATCAAGGCGTAAATCACGAGCTTCATAAATAATATCCTACTAGCGCAAGAAATGCAAAGGCCTCTGGAAAAAACAGTGTCTTGACATGTTTACCTCGTTCTCACTAACCATCCCCTACCATCCCCTACCAGGTAAATAAATATCCAGTCTTGCGTAACACATGACTCGGTTGTACATAACAGAACTCATTCCCCGCCGTTATTCGTACATATAAGTTATCACTACCGGCCCAGCCACCCCCCTTACCGAACGAATTAACTTTCTAAGCATTTTCATTCCAATAGAATTCCTCACTTCAAATTCTACGTGATCAACCTCCACCAAGAAATTGGCAAGCTGGACGCCTTACAGCTAGAGGGTAACACTCACCCCTTGCCCATGCAGGCTCGAAGGCAGAGATGCTAGAAGTCATGCCGTGCCTATTATTATACCTGCTCGGCACCCCAACCAGCATCGGCCTCGCGCATGTTGGCGGGGGGCTCGATAGAGGGGACGAACTCGAGCGCGATGTAAGCGAGGCCGACGAGACCGACGATAGAGCCGGCGATGATGCGCAAGACGCCGTTGTTCAGCAGGATGGAGCCGACGAAGACGTAGAAGATGCCGCGGCCGATGAAGGAGAACATAAAGGAGGCGTAGCGCGAGACTTGCGGGGGGATCTGGAATTCGAGGAGGGCGACGGCCAGACCGAAGATTAGGACGTAGGCGCCGATTATGATGGATTGGCTGGGGGAGCGGGGGTCAGTGAGAAGAAGGGATGGTGTGGTGTATGGAGGAGGGGAGGAGGGGAGGTACGTACAAGCCGAGGTTGAAGAACTGCGATATTCCGCCCAGCACCATGATGACGCCCACCGCGAGGTTGACGATTCGACTAAGAAAGAAGGGCCGTGTTAGCTAGCTAGCGCATCCGTATGTTTTCTTGGACGGGACGGTCTGTGGGGAAATGGGAAGGAAGGTTTTTTGGTAGGGCGTAGGGCGCAGTGCGTAGTGCGTACAATGAGTCGGAGAAATCCATCTTTGCGATTTGATAGATAGATAGCTTGTAGATTACTTTAGTCGCTTGCGCTTTTTTTGAATCAAGAACGCGCGAGGTCGGGGGTCTGTTTGTTGTAGGTAGCTTTGCAACGAAGAAAGGATTGATGATGTTCGCGATTGCGGAGATGGCTTCGTGCTTCCTACAGGCAGATGGCAGATGCTTTGTCGATAAGTACCTAACCTAAGGTTTATGGATTGAGTGGTCGTAGGTTTGGCGTCAGGAGGCTGGAGCTAGTTTACTATTTTGAATTTTATTTTATTTTTCCTACTTTCCCAGGTTGTCGGTCATGCCTTTGATAGGAAAAGCTTCTGAGTGTACGTTGTTGTTGTTGTTGTTGCAGCTTGCGTCTGCTAGCGTCGACAGGGGGGGGTCTGTTTCTTCAAAACGTTCTTCAGGGGTTGTCGTCATCAACACCAGCCACGCGTCTAAGCCGCATTGGCATGTCTGTGCACTAGGTTAGCCACATGTGATGGAAAAGGGGGGAGTAGTACGAAGTTTCTTAATTAGGTTGACTTGAGAGAAATATACTCGATTTGAGGTTTCATTAAAACTTCATAAATATCTTAGCGCAGTGCATTGGACTTGCTTGAGCGTAAAATAAATATGCCTCATACGAGAATTCTAGAAAACGCATAGACAGTAGGTACTCCCCTTCAATAATAGCGCCCGCTGGGGCTACTTACACATGAGTATGGTCTTGCGGTTAACCTTGCTTCTGAATAGATAATTTTTAAGGATACGCTTTTATGAAAATTAACAGTTTGCGTTTTTAAGGCTGGACGATTCCTAGACTAAACATGTACGGCTCCCAGATTTTAGTTACTGGGTTACTACTATGTACCATCCCATCTTCTTAACTCCTGAAGGTGTTAAAGGAGTTAGGCATGGTGTTAAGTCTACGCATATTTTCTTATTGGCGAAACTACTCTAACTACGCTTTGATAGCTTTGTTTACATCTTACTAGTTTGGGAATATTGTTATTGCCACCAACCTGATACTCGGCGTATCCCCTCGACTGGCATTCAACCACACCTCCATTATTTCAGTATCACTACATAGTAGTACAAACCATAAATATCGTTGGTCGATTTAGCCATCTTCTCTTTCCTGGCCAATTCCTACGTATCAATACTGAAAATAGTGGACGTGTAGTTGAATGCCAGTCAAGGGGATGATACACGACATAAATAATATTCTCGAGCGATATGAGCTGTTGTAAAAACAAATTCGACATTGCATAGGTTCTTGTTTTAATATATCTTCCAATTGCCTCCATATAAAATGTTGCTTTATTATCGCGTTACCTAAGTTTACCTGTAAACCGCACAACGATACGTAATCGTTTTCTCTAAGTTTGATTCTTCGATACGGTGGAGAGAATCCTCAACAAAAATGATACACCTACCAATTAGGCTCCTGGCTAAGTCAAAGAGCCTCTGAATAGCTTCAAACACCCTCAGGATAGCTTTGTGCCCGCCAGGAAAGCTTTCCGGAAAACCCCAGCGCAGAACTGGCCACGTATACACCTGCTACTACAGTCGGCCCTATGTCATCGTCAACTAGAGTTAGGTTACAGAAGCAGGCAGACTAGTGGTAACAGACATTGGGGATAGGCATATTATTACTTTGGTGGCGTCCAAATCTAAAACTCTGGTCTAGACATGGCATTGGGTACCCACGGATGACCGACCCATTGGTAATGGCATAACTTATTTTCATAGTTTAGCAGCTCTCGTGGACTCAAACCTAACACAACTAGTCAAAATTAAACACAGACCTTTCTAGTTGTTTGCATTTAGTTTATTTAGTTTTATCTTATTCCAATGGTATAAATATCTAGGCTGCTCTCCCATCACTCCGTCTTGGATTTTCACCATACTTCACAACCGAAAACCGATCTTCAAGTATTACCACTCGAATCCAATTTACTACGAAAGGCATTCCCTAGCATACATATAGCATAAAGTTGAAGGTAAGTAACGATATTTTCTTGGAACTCCATTTATTCATACTGCTTTGGACTTATATTTCCCAATAGTCGTCTCCTATCGTCATCATCATCATCATCATCATCATCATCATCATCCTAAATATTCTATAGGATCCATACAGTCAACATATTCATCATGGCTCATGTCAACGGAAACCACGGAGGAAATCCCCACAACCCCCTTAACCAAAGTGCGAACATCGCTGCGTCCCAGAGCACCTCAGTATGGGTGACCAATCTCCCAGGAGATTGTACCGTCCAGCAGTTGCTCGCCCCTATAAGACGAGTTGGCAAGATATTCTTTGTCCACATCAACCCCCCTACCAAGGAGATCCCCACCTCGGCGGCCAAGATCATCTTTTGGGATCGCCGGGCAACCGATAATTTCCTTGATCTTATCAGGCAAGATAAGATCGAGTTTGGAGGGCTTAAACCTTCAGTAAAAATGCACCGCATCCGAGTAGCACCACAACCAGAGTCGGCCTGCAGCCGCGTCCTCATCATCTGGGGCCCGCCTCAGGTCGTCGACATGGAGGTCTTGGAGCCCCTCTTCCGCTCCGAGATCGATTTCCAGATCGACGACATTGAGCAGTGGATGTGGCGCGGCGAGCGGAGGCTCGAGATCCGCTTCGGCTCGTATAGAGCCCAGGCTGCCCGGGCAGAGCGGATGCTACGGGCATTACAGAGGGGGGAGACGACTAGGTACGCCACCGCGAACTTGACGCCAGAGCAGCGCATCTTTCTGGGCCTTATCAGGATACTATGGGGCGGTGATCCTTGTGAGCTGTGGTAGACACTCACGCCTTTATTTCGGCTCACGAACGACTGAGCTAGGAGACATATATCTCCTATTATACGACACATTTCACTATTCCTAGTATTATACAATTAGGCTCGCTGGTTACTAGAGATTGCTTATTACAACCATCACGGCGTTCAGCATTGGCCCTTTCATTACTATACCCCAACATCATCACGCTATCTTCATCGGCACAACATAGCGGCAGCGGCAAAATTCTTTATGCAAATTACAACAACCCGAGCAGGAGAACAGTTCTACCGAAGCAAAAGCAAATTGGATTTTTTGGGGGAGGACATGAGGGAGGAATTTCTTAGTATTTGAATTATAGGGATGGGATCAGCTTGGCGTTGTAGGGCTAACTGACATATGTACTGGCGCTGCTTGGATAGGATGTCTTATAGTTATTGTTTAATAAATCAAGTCGACACATTCGAACAAATATTCTGTAGTAACCCACATTTTAAAGCTATTTCAGGAAGTAGAGATTTTGTTAGAGGTTTATGGGGTGAGATAACAGTTACCACGAATGAGGTTTTAGGACCGAAACAAGGCCTATAATAGAGATTAAGGTTACGGGCAAGGCTTAGCGATTGGGTTTTAGACTCAGCCTTACGAGTAAGCCAGTAGCCATAGCAACAAGGCCTTTAGTACGACCGAAATAAGGCCTAGGTTATAGTTATAAGGCTAGGTATAAAGCTTCAAGGTTTTACTAGTTGTTTTGGCTACGTTCTAGGATTTTACTAGTTATTTCGATTACGTACGTTTAGGAGGTCGTAAGATTTTCCTACTTGTTTCCAGAGAGTTGCGGTTGTGGCAGGGAATAGTACGGTAGCAGTGATGTTAGAGGCGACAACAAAAGAAAAGATAAGAGACGAATATCTATTTTATTATAGGGTATAAGCGAGGTTAATAGTAAGGTCCTATTAAATTGTAATGTTGTACGTCCTCAGGTGCCAGCAAGACATAGGTACATACTCCATATATTATATCATACCTATATATCATGCGGTGGAAGTCGAAAATAAAGTAGCTTGCAAGTTAATAGCTATCCGTACTAAAAGTATCCTTCGTTCTAGATATATCACCTGAGATCCTAGGTAATATCCCGCTTATATGTACTACTAGTTAAGACGCTAAAGAGACCAACAAAAAGAAAACGAAAAAAAAAAAAAACATACAACACCGGGGATTCGCTGGTCGTCACCGACCCAACTACTAGTCCAGCGGTATCCGGCTTGTCTAGGGGAGAGCGGACGGGATCCCGAATTTTCCAGATCCTATGGTCGTATGTGATAGTTTGTGTGGTTTTTACAACTTATGTACCTGGGTGGGTGCTTGACTCGACACCCGAGTCCTAATACCTTAACGTTGTCTCAGAACAACCAAAGCGCACTTATACTACCTTGGGTATGGCTCAAAAAAGTTAATCAATTATATTTATACTAATATATAGGTATATATATATATATTTGTATGGGTTGTTAATATCGGGTGAGCACCCCCTTTATCTGTTTCCTCGTAATCTTATACTATTGGAAATTTCTTAACCATGACATTGTATTATTTTTAACTGTAAGGTCTGTAAATGATTTGTAGGTAATAAACTAACGTATATGAATAATCAAGTTCGGTGTTAAGGAGAACGAAAACAATCATAGATAGCGTGGTGTAGCGTATTACACGAGAAGGATATTTATCCAAGTCGAGCAGCTCGAGCAACGAAATCTAAATGAACAATAAGCGTGTCTTTCTGCGTTTATAAAGCATATGGGAGATTACTATCGATACTCGGTACAACGAAATAGCCATCCCAAGATTAGAGAAAACTACCCATAGGGCAAGGTATAATAGGACTAGGAGAAATGCCGTAACAATCGCCCGTGTAGACGGTATAAGCATTCTTGGCTTCATTCCGGTATCTTGGGATAACACTCTTAGCAGTCCCCATCTTCTGGAAAGCGGCCGGTCTTATAGTCACTGCCACTAGACTTCTAGTCTCGGCACAGCGATGATGATGTATGTCTATGTAATTGGCGAAGCGTGCCGAGCCCTCCCTGAGAAGCGAAACCTTATGATCCCTTCGACACATTAGAGCCGACTTAGCTCGACGCCGTAGATTATCGCCAAGCGTCGGTAGGTATTAAATTACCAGCCCTATGGCATTAATCGCGAGTAGCTTGTTTGAGAACCATCCCCGTTGAAACGAGGGCGTCTTAAAGGGTTATAACGGGTTGTGCTATAAGGCCTGGTAGGTAGGCAGGTAGGTAGTCTGTAAGGACTGGCAGCTCACTGCGATAATAAGAACATGACCCAACTTCCGGCTGATAAACTCTAATGTTGCCGATCATATGCTCAACTGTCCCTCCTCGCGGTTAGAGCAACGGTCCGGGTCCGAGAAGAGATGTTTGTTTCTACTCCCAAGACTAACGGATAGCACCTCATTGTTGCTGTTACGCAGACTACCTAATCGTCTCAATACAATCTGACGATATATTTGCAAAAAAGGGGCTGGGCGAATCCAACCAACGCGGAGGCAAGATTACGTTGCAGCATCATCCACCCGACCATTCGATCTCGACCCTGTTCGTGCTAGACCCAATACCTACCTACCTCCCTAACGCACGGCCACACGTTTGGGATATAAACTCTATCTCGGGCCTGGCTGCTCTACCGATGCTGCTACTGCAATTAACTCGGGAGGGGTAAGGGGGGGACACGAGAGATCGTGATAGGCTTGTTGCTGTTGCCGCCGTTGTTGTTACCTATTGTTGCAGAAAACCCCCCAACCCCCTATTCCCATCTCTAGCACGATAGACTCCAGACCCAAAACGCTACGAGGCCGCACGCCGTGGCGCATACTGTAGGTAGCCGGTCTAGGTTTTATAAGAAGAGCCAACGGGATTTGTAGCATCGTACGTGGGAGATATAAGGTCGCAATCCTGATTACGGGATACGCGTTAGGTATCTCGCACCTCGTTTTTCTTTTTTGCTCCTTTAGAACCGCCAACCGAGTTCGCTTACTTACCTACCACCTATTATTTTCCAGTCCTCTCCGCCATGGTATATCGACGCTTCGCCATACAAATGTAACGCCCTACGACCGCTAATCTGGCAGCCAGATCTCTCTCTATTTAGTGGTTGGGGCATAAGAGAGAACGAGACCTGTAATCTCAAGGCTGTGTCCTCGGGACTGAGGAGGACATCGCCCGCTTCGAAATGCTTAGGAGAGATAAAACTGCTACGTCCGGGAACTGGACGGCTCCGGCTCCCAATGGGAACGGAAGTCAAGTAGGTCATGACGAAGATGCTGTCTGTCTGTCTATATGAGAAAACCACCAAACACTAACGAATATCGAACCCCAGCTGTCCAAGCCTCACGGCCCGCCGTACGCATCTACCATGGCCATCGTAGGCGGCGAGCCCTCCCCCGCGGTCGACGACCCCATCGCCGTCGTCCTACTCGTGCTATTCCTCCTCTCGGCAGCAGCGCACCTGGCCGTCCTGCGCATCAACAGGCAGCGCAACCTCAAGTTCGTCTTCTCAGGCATGCTGTTCGCGCTGTGTCTCCTCCGCGGCGTCTCGCTCGTCGCCCGCATGATCTGGGCCTCGTACCCCAAGGCCGTCGACGCCCTCATCGCCGCCAGCGTCATGACCCAGGCCGGCTCCGTGCTCATCTTCATCATCAACTTGTTCTTCGCCCAGCGCGTCCTCCGCGCCTATCATCCCCGCCTCGGCTGGCACCGCGGCACCCGCGGCTTCGTCTGGTTCCTCATCGCTTGTGTCCTGTGCTGCCTCGTCATGGCTATCGTCGCTACTATCCATAGCTTTTATACCCTAGACACTCGCGCTCGCCGTGCCGACCGCGCCGTCCAGCTTTTCGCTGGCTTGTATTTGGCCTTTCTGGCTTTCCTACCCGTGCCTGTCGTTGGGCTGGCAGCAGCCGCACAGCACGCGAGGCGTTTCCGCTTCCACCGTGTTGAGAAGTTCGGCGAAGGTCGGTGGCGCAACAAGGTCGGACTGTTAGTATTCGCATCACTAGTGGCTACCTTGGGCGCCGCATTTCGAGTAGGAGTCAACTTCGACGGTCGTCCTAGCTCCAAACCGGCTTGGTTCCATAGTAAAGCCTGCTACTACGGCTTCAACTTCGTCACCGACCTCGTCGTGTCTACCGCATACCTACTGGCCCGTTTTGACCGACGTTTCATCGTACCCGACGGCGCCCAGGGTCCCGGAGACTACTCCCCTATTGTCCCATCCATGCACTCCACCACCTCCAACAGCAACCTCGTCGGCAAGCTGCCCATCATGGGGGCTAGGAAAACCACAACCACGATACGATCCCCCCTTATCCCAACGACCCCAACTCCCACTCCCACTCCATCACCACCTACTCCCACCCCTCCTCCCCAACAATCTACAACGCCATCCCCGTCGTCCTCGCAGTCGCAGCGCAACAACAGCACCACAACATCCGCCTACCACACCGACTCGTCCAACACAGCCGTGCACACGAGCAGCAGCCTCGACCAGAAACAGCCCTCCCTCTCCCCTGACCCTCTCCCCCTTTTATTCCCACCCCAACCCCAACCCCAGCCCCAGCCCCAACCGCACAGACCCGCCCTCCGCACCCGCAACCGCGGCCGCCGTGCCATCATGCTGCGCATGCGCATCAACAGCGAAGCCGACGCGTACGGGCCCGACTGCGGCACGGAGCCCCTAGTCGGAAGCGGAAGCGGGGAAGAACCAGAACCAGGAGAAGGGAGGAGATCGACGTCGCCGTCGCGGCTACGCGCCCCGGCCCCCGCGCACCTCGGCCCGCCGATCCTGCCCGCGCTAGATTTAGATCTGGAATTGCTAAGCGCGACGTTGCTGGCGCCGTGGGCGCTGGACAGCTGGGGCTTCGAGACGGGGCCGTCTCGGCGGGGGTCGCGGAGCGGGTTGTTGAGGAATGGTAGTCGTAGTAGTCGCAGTGGTGGTGGTAGTGGAAACAGCAGCAGCAGCAGGAATAATGTCAGTGGTGGTGATGATGGAAATAGCGAAGGTGGAAGCAGGGATGTAATTATAAATAATGCTGGGAGTAACGAGAGGAATAGTAGCGAGATGAGTATTAGGAGCGGTGGTGGCCGAAGTTGGAGTTTTAGTTTCGGTCAGCCGCCGGTGCGGGCGAGGACTTTGTAAGGTATTCTACTGACTGAACGATTGGCCGGAGGGGGAGGAGAGGTTGCGGAGAGACAGACAGAGAGAGGAGAAGGGAAGATATTGTATACTGGGAGGGAGAGAAGCATTGTTTTGTTACCAATATCACTGGCGTCAAGGAGCTGCTATAATGAGGGAAACACTACTGGTGGGGGAAATGTTGTATATGTTGTTGCATAAGGATGAATTAGAAATTGTGTGCATATGTATACTACTTAACATTACGATATTTAATGATTATACCTGAATAATTGGTTTCTACACAATGAGAATGGGATAGTAACCATCTTGGACCATCTTGGATGCGGCGAAGGAGATTTAATTCCCACTTGGGATACTTATAGGGGTCAGTCATTATAATTACTTCTGTTACTTCTCTCTTGTATCTAAATCTTATTAACCGCAAAGATGTCACGTTCGAGTAAAGTGAGCTCATCTCACAATCGAAGCCAAAGTCTCTCTTTCTTCATTCATGAAATACAATGTTTGGGTAGCTACTCTGCAGTGGGCTGCTCATAATGCTTTGCCCACCAAAAAGATAGGCTCCAAATGTGGTATCGTAACTAAGGGACGCGATAGTCCCGCGTCAGATCCCCTTCCTTCGCTATACCAACCACATCGGCACCGGCCTAGTTAAGGCCGCCCACGCTCGAGGTTGTTAACGGCTTACATACTGGAAGATGCTACTTATGGCGCCGACACATTCGTACGTCGCTTTCTGACTTTCGGCATAGCAGGGGTATAGCGATCTAGGCTCAACGTAACTCCCAGACACCTTCAAACCTTGTACCCACGCTTGTCCAACGCGTGGCACTAAGATTTGCTGGACGCTTAGAGGAAGTAGTCTGGTGTGCCTATAGTCGAAGTCAGTTTTGATGCCACTAGGAAAATAAAATGGCCTGTGAAACTTACGTCGGGAAACCATCGGCTCGCCAGCCCGCGGGCACGGGTCGAACTGTAAGCTGTGCGAAGTGGTAAGCATATATTTCCAAGTCAAAGCTCCAACGTCTCGTCGAGCTTTAATATGTTAATATTGACCACTTACAAGGTATACTTCAGATGTTCGTCGATTTCCATGATAGCTGCTTGGTTGCCGCATCGGTAGCAGTAGTTAGGTGCTAGGAATAATTAGTAGACTGCTCTCGAAACACGAAGCTATAGCGACTCACCAGAGAAGATGGTTACCACATTTCTATCTTGCGACCAATTATATCCTTCCATAACCAGTTGGTGGGCTCGGGCAATCAGGGTTAGACCGTTGTTATGATTGAATGCCTCCGAAATATCCTGCCCGAAGGTGTAGCCGGCACCGCGAGGGCTAATACCCCAGCCGCATCGGTCATCCGGGTCAGACCAGAGCAGGTCGCACATAGGACCCTCGTGCGGAACTTCTTGGATTCGGTCAAGCGCTCTAATATTATCAAGGGTATCGATGCTAGGCGAGAGACCACCGTGGAGACAGAAGATTTGGTTGTCGATGAGGGCAGTCAGGGGGAGATAGTCGAAAAGATCGGTAAAGAATTTCCAAACGTTGGCATTACCGTATTTCCGAAGGCACTCGTCGTAGAAACCATACACTTGGGTGATCTGACGGGACTCGTGGTTGCCGCGCAGGATGGTGATGCGTTGGGGGTATCGGATCTTAAGGGCAACTAGTAGAGTTACCGTCTCGACGGAGTAGTATCCTCGATCGACGTAGTCACCTATACCAATAATTAATAACCATATTTCCCACGACTCTCCACCGGTTATTGAATAACGTACCCATAAACAGGTAGTTTGTATCGGGGTTGGGACCTCCAATCTTGAATAGTTCCATCAAATCATGAAATTGACCGTGGATATCACCACAGACCGTCACCGGGCATTTCTATACAGACGACAGACGTGAGCAGAGGCGGTCAAAACAGAGTACAGGGCAACATACCACCGGCTGAACATTGGACTCGTCCTGCAGGACCTCCCTCGCCTAGAATACAACGGTATCAGTATGGTATTTTATGGTGAGACATGACACAGCTGCAAATGATATGCGATGGCTCACCTTCTCGCAAAGCCTCTGAACATCAGCTTCTGCAAGCTGCTTGCAGTTCATCAGGCCCTCGATCCAACCGTCTAAAGTAGGGATCGTCGTGGGCTCTGAGGGGGGCATCGGTGCCAATTCAGCAGGTACTCGCCCGACGTCTTCCATATTGGTATCCATGTTGATAGACGGGAGCCAAAGTCAGGTCGCACGACGGTAACTAGGGTATTCTATCCGTTTTATCCAGAGATAAGATCGCGGGATCTTTCGCGAGGCCCGAGCGAGATCGTTGAATCGATAGAGTCAAGGGGATAGTTGACTCGGGATGACGTTTAGGGCACCGGTAACAGGACAGCGCCTCTTCGTTGGTGTGTGTGTATGGTTTGGGGTGGGGCTTGGAAGGGTATCGTCGCAGGAGAAAGAGGAGAAGAAGAAGCAGAAAAAAACAACAACAAAGAGTTATTAATGGTAAGCTCGCTCAATAATTCTTTTAGAAGTTTAGTGGTCGTTCTTGAAGTATCCTGTCGCGTGTCAAGTGGGATTGAAGGGGGTATTGTGGTATTGTGGGAGTTGTCACGGGCGATTACGAAAGTAGGATTTTTCCCTGTTTGATGAATAGCACAGGATGGTATGTAGTATGTAGAAGTTGGACCTTACAAAGGGATGTTAGCTGGTTAGGTACCAAAATGTACCTTATTCAAGCGCTACAAGGGTAACCACAATGTACTACGTACCTCCGCATTGTGTACTTTGAATATACGTCAGTTGCCACTTAAAATTGCGGCTCTTTTTTTCACCCCACCCCCTCAAGCCCCTTACGCCCCCTAGGTATACATATGCCCTATATTTGTACATACATAGGTATGGTACCTAAGTTTTATAAGGCCGCAATTATCTATCAAATGAATTGTTTCTAATTCATGTATATGAGGTATATACCTATGTATGTATAGATCCCATTCAATAATACCTATACTGCAAGATTGATCGGGATTGTGTTCAAAATGTAATGTGCGGGACTTGCTTTTAAGAGCCAGAGCAAGCGCAAGGTTACTTCATCTAGTAATACATCTGAACCTATGCCAACCCAAGTCCAACCGGACTGTTAGCGTTCGCTCCCTGAGGTTCTCTGCCCACTAGATCTCCGAAGTCCAACTGCACTTCCGAGAGCATCTCGGCGTGGATTTTGGCTCTCTCCATACACTGTTTCCATACGACACCGTCTCTTTCCGTGCTGCTCAGCTGCCTGGCTAGAATTACGTTGAAAGCATCCACTACTTCCTTGGCCCATTTCACACAAGCGCTCATCATCGTCTGGGGGAAGCAGCTTTGGAAGCAGCTTACAGTATTTTTAATTATGCTGAAATAGACGAATGAAATTTGCCAGATGTAGAGGTGGAGGTCGCCTTGGAAGATGCATTGTCTATGTCGAGTTAGTATATGAAAAGCTCCTTCAACACCTTCTAGAAACCTACCTTGAACGCTTCTGAATTAAGTCACCACGAGCCTTGAGATACGCATCTCGGGCGCGATCCTCGAATCCTAGCCTATTAAGCCATTCGACGTTACGTTTCGTTTTAAGCGGCTGACTATGTGAGTCGACAACTTCTCGTATGATCAGACCAGCTAGCTTGGTGCATCTCTCCTCGATTTTGAAGTCGATAAAGTCTTGCGCAATAATATTATTCTTCAACCCGCGAGCAAGCTTCTGCATCTTCTCAACGCGATCGACTGCTAGATCAAACTTCTGAAGTGCGATGTCGATGTCAAGCTCGTCCATCTGACCCTCAACCCAGCGGAGATTTTGCTGCTTCCCATCCACCTCGATTAGCATGTCCTTAATGTCAGAAAGCGTCTCGAGTAGCTCCGTTTTCTGTAATAAACCCGGATCTCGGGAAGCGAAGTAATTAATAGTCTCTTTGGCCTTGTTATTCGCTTCCATCTCGGACTGTAGGTTCTTTCGCAATTCCTCAACCGCTTTTCGAATGTTTAATAGTAAGGCTGATTTCTCGGGATCTTCTTGCTTTTCTGTCTTGTAGATGAACGATTCCTGACCGACGCCTCGAACCATGATAGCATCTACTAGTTTATTCTTGCCGCTAAACGATTCGGTGGTTACCGCCATATCAGTAATCTCGACATCCAGAAGCGGCCAACAGCGATCCGCAACTAACTTAGTCGCTGGGCCACGCGTGTCGTTCGGGTTGTCCGTCTTACGTTTTTTCCGCGAAGCGACAAGAAGGTGATCGTTGAGGAGAAATATTTGCATGGATCGCCTTGATTTGTACGTCGCATTGTCGAGCTCGATCCAGGGCCCGGCATCCTGGATAACATGCCTCCCCATCGAATTAGGTAGGAACTTCTGAGAACCCTCGACATTCTTGTAGAGAACTTGCATTTGAGTATTCCAAAGGACTGTTCTATCCGCCACCGAACTGCGTCTATCTTTTTTACTCAAGCCGGTCGAGAACTCTCCGCTCATAGGCGTGCCGTGGTTATTAGATGCAGCCCTGAGCGCATTCGTATTCGTGGCTAACTCTTTAAATAAATTGCGCAAGGTGCGCATTTCCGACTTCAATTTTTCCGCCTCTTTGCTAATCTTTATGAACTGCGCCCGGTTTTGGTAGACACTTTGCTGTAAATCCGCCGCTGCCCTACTCTTTAACTTGCGTAAGGCAGTTTCGTAGTCCCTAATCTCATCTTCAGTAGCCTCGCTAAGGATATTGGCGACGTATTGATCGGGGACGAGTCTCGGGTCTCTTAGTGCCTTCGGGTCTACGGTTGGAGGCACGCCCCTAGTTAAACCTGCACCCGGACCATCACGCGACGGGGGTGCTTGAAACCGCGATGCCTGCTGATCGTATTTGGAGATATCGAAAGCGGGCATAGAAGGGACCGGGGGAGCAGTTGGGTCGAAATCACTGGGGAGATTATTAAACCGGGTTGAATATCGTCGCTTAACAAGGTCGCCAGTCTGAGGGTCATAATTAGTAAGTAGAACAAAGCCGTAATGTAGGAGCACTTTAACTTACTTTTCCACCAGTTGCGGGAGGTTGTCGCTGTCGGGGTGGCGGTGGGTTGTCAGTCCCAACTTTCCCTCCGGTGCTACGAGGAACTGGAACGCCATCATTTGGAATAGGATCTGAGATTTGACGAGGCGCGCTGATAGTAGGACGACCCTTCCTCTTAGGACCGCTGCGGAGCGAGATCTTACTCCTTTCTTCAGACATGGTGGGCGCTTAAGTCAAGATGGAATAGGGAGGAAACGGAGGTAGTAACGTAATTAGATAGGAATCATTCGGCGTTATAGGTATTACATATGTCATTCAATGCGGTATCTAGCGATCCATCAAGTACCAGCTTGAAATGGGGAATGAGCGACGAATGCGATGAGTTGAAGTTGTTGTTAAAGCATTCTCATAGGTAATTCATAAGTCGTAAGTAGTTGAAGTTCGAGGGGAGGTGGACGCGGCTGAGGCTGAGCACAGACATTCATTCAATTGCTTCATATGCAGATATGGCATTAATATGATACTATGCGACATATGTATGGGATTTCTCTTGGGTCCGGTCCCGACATATCTGCATACATGCATTGTACCATAGTACCTAAGGTATCTATATAGGTACATAGGTACCTCTATTGTTAATCGGCCGGATTTATTTGACCGCGGGATGCACTAACCCCTGTTCATACTTAGCGCCATACTCAATAACAAGGATCCGAGGCTGAACCGCGATTGCACGTCACGGTATCGAAGTTAGGTACGGAATACAAGGTGCATTGAAAAAAATTACGGAAGAGTTTAAGTCCTCGCTTTTAAGTCACTGCTCTCGACGACCTCTCCTGCGAAGCAACTCTACCGAGCTTCAACAATTTACGTCGCATAAATAAAGACGGGAGGAAATTAGCTAGCTCTTTGGTTTATCTTCCTATTAATCCTATTTGGGTCCTATCCTCACCCATCATCCGAGCTAATTGGTGCCGCCCCTCCTCCAGAGTCCAAACCTGTTTCTCGACCCTCAAATCGTCACATCCAACAAGATGGTCCAAACGAGTACCGCATTAACGATATCCGCCGCCACGGCCGCGACAGGTCTCCTAGGTAAATCAATTTATTATTTATTATATACTAATTTATATCTCTCCACGGCCGACTTAGTTTTAGAATCTTATTACTAGCTACTTTCTCGTTGGGCTCAAAAACTAATAATGTCCAACAGCCTATGCGATCTACTTCGACTACCAACGTCGTGCAGACCCCAACTTCCGACGAAACTTGCGACGAGAAGAACGGCGACAAGCGCGCGCGGAGAAGGAAGAGGCCGTATTGCAGACTAAGCAGAAGCGCAAAGACATTCAGAGGGCCATTGATCAAGCTACGGAAGAGGGCTTCCCCACCGGTGTCAATGAGAAGGAGCAATTCTTCATGGACCATGTCCAGAAGGGCGAACTACTCGCTGCCGACCGTAAGTCACATGCGCATCGCATATAGCCTCAGCCTACGTTATTGTATTAGGAATAGCGAAGGGGGCAGGATATTGATGCTGTGCCGAGAAAGCTCAGCGGAAGCTATTCCCAAGACAAAGTGTGCTAACCCATCGCGAACCTATAGCATCAAACACACTAGAAGCCGCACTAGCTTTCTACAAGGCTCTTAAGGTATACCCGACTCCCGGTGACTTAATCTCTATCTATGATAAGACCGTCGACAAGGTAAGGAGAGACTTCACTTCTATGAGCGCACCCCGCATCGAACCACGAATACCCTGCTAACCCTCCCGCCAGCGTGTACTAGACGTCCTAGCCGAAATGATCGCATACGACAAGAACCTCGACCTGGGCGGCGGCATCAACCTCTCCGATCTGCCCAGCGCCGGTCTGGACTAGGATTCCGTCTTTAGGCTTCAGCACCCTAGACCCCCACTCGTCTCTGTCCTCAAGCAATTATATAAAAACGGCTTGGCTTTTCTCCCTGATCCTGATGCTGAAGATGAAGTTTATTAAAATAATAATAAAACAACACCGTCCGCCTACGAGAGAGCCCTGCGCATCGGATTTAAAAAAAGACGACCCAGGTACTAACTATACACAAACACACAAACACACACATGGATACCTTGTATGATATATGATCCGGCGCGGCCGGCTAGGTGGCTGCTGGCCGTAGGCTGCCGGTTATTCCGCTTTAGAATAAGGGTGGCTACGCTGTACATTTTCATGATAATGTCTGGTGGCCGGTATAGACAAATTATGGATCATGACTCTTTCTATTATGCGATTGCTCAAGCCCCCGTGTATAAATAAGTACTACCTCAACTGTGATGATAAATATCTATCTACCCTAGGAGACTTCGATCTTCCTACCCTTGCGATCCACTCTCACATCCCGTGGGTCGAAACCACCGTTACCCCAAGTAGCCCACTCGGGCGTCTCGGGTCCCATATACTCTTCCGGTGTCCAATCGCCATCTGCGCCCCTCTCCTCGAGTAGCTCGAAGAAGCGCTGATAGTCAATCCTAGTATGCCATTTTCCATCCACCCTGAAGCGCTCGCTAGCAATAAGCACGCAGCAGCTATGCGCATGCTCAGCCGCGATGCCATACTTCAGCCCGCGCTCGCGGAGCTTCTTGTCCAGGGCCGTGACGAACTCGGTAACCTCGGCATAGAAGGGCACATTAGCCATGCTCAGACCCGCGCCGGCGCTGCTAGAAGTACCACAGTATGTAACACCCTTAATTTCGACGAAGCAGGGCAAGCCCTTCTCAACAAGATCTGCATAACCTTCGACCTCATCCTCGACGTTGAAGCCCTTGACGAGGGTCAGCCGGAACACGGTGCGCTGGCGGAAGCGTTTCTCGCGCAATATATCAAGGCAGCGCTGGAAGCGCTCCCAGAAGTCGCGATGCAGCGGCCGGTCGATTTTGCGCAGAGACTCCTTGTTGCTGGCGTCGATGGACACGTATAGCTGTGTGACGGCCTTGAGGGCTGCGAGCTGCTCCGGGTGCTGGGCATTGCAGACGAGGAATGAGGAGATGCGCTCGCCGTGCAGCAATGCTAGAAACTCGTTGATGTGCGGGTAGAAGATGGGTTCGCCAACCAGGCTCAGCGCGCAGTGCCGTATGCGCATTGCCTCGGCGAACCGCTCGGCTCTGACGCCGGGAATCCCGCGCAACATTTTAATTTTCTTGTAGTGTCCTGCTTTGACGCCGTCGAAGATCATCTCGGGCGGGTCGACAACCCACCGCCAGGTGGTTCCAACGGGATTCGTCCCGTGGCGCCAGCAGAAAACGCACTTGTTGGAGCATGATAGCGACGGCGTGGTCTCCATGCACTGATGCGACGCGATGCCATAGAACGAAAACTTATAGCAGGAGCCGCGTCCGCGTAGTGCCGACTTGGTCCATCTGCAGATCTTGACCCCTGAATGCGACCCTACGATGGAATAACCTTGCTTAGTCAAAGAGGCATACGTAGGCGAGTTCTTAGGTACCATCTCCTTGACAGTTTGGGGTGGTCTCTTCGATTTTGGTTTGTTGTACGTAGTGAAGTCCACGGCGATTGGTGTAGGGTTGTTGGATGCTTCTGGGTCGTTTCGAGAAATCTTCATGATCCTTCCGAGGTCTTCGACATCATCAATGTTTCCCGAGCGCCCCTTTTTCGGTTTCTGTGTCGCCACTGTTTGGTCGATTTCGACTTCTCCGTCGTCATCCCCAGAGCCGTATTCGTCTTCGCTTTCCACGTCATTTCCGCTACCGGGTACTCCCTCTCCCAAAGATCCCGTTCGGGCGACGTGTTTCAAGATGTCTACTACGCCATCGGTCCATTCGCTAAGTCTTTCTTTAAGGTCTCGTTTCGTATCTGCCATTCCCAAGGGGTAGGCCCTCTTACGACTCGTAAGCCTGGCCATCCATTTATCAACCTCCTTAGCTTGAAAGCAAAATCCTTCTTCTTCAGTCGGCCATCCCTCTCGATCACCTAGACCAAAGACAGAGTAGCCAAGTAGACCAGATAGCGGCGCGGTATCGATTCTGAAGTCATGGTGCGTTTCTGTTAGATGCTCAAGCAAATTGTCGTTAATGGAATCGATATTGTAGCTGGGTACCAAAAAGAGGTAGAAGTAATCTATCGGCGTGTTGCCGTCTGCTGGTTTCGGTGGACTGATGAAATATTCGTCGTAATCGACTTGGGCTAGATCTAAGACAAGAGGATCTAAGAAAGACCTCTCGGAGCCGTCAATCTTCTCTCCCAATAAGGCCCCGAGAGTCTGGGCGATTCCACTTGCAGTCCTCTCCGTACTTCCGGTCAAGGACGAGTAGAATACGAGTGTTTGTACTGGTGCTTTAGATTCTTCATTCTTGCGCGCACTATCCGTTTTTCGTAGCTCGCCTTTGATACGTCGTGGTCCGGTTGTAGGCTCTTTTGCCTTTTCTCTCGGCAAGCTAACCTTTTCTTCCGGAACTTTACTATCGCCGCCTGTGGTAGGTTTTGTGATTTGTTGATCGAATTTGAAAGTGTCGGTAGGAATCTTTGGTTTCTGTCGCAACTCTATGTATAACCAAAGTACTGTTAAAATACCTGTTGTCGCAAAGAGTATCGCGGGTCGGTGGTCATGCCATACTTCAAGAATACCTAATGAAATGTAAGCAGAAATTTATATAAATACCAGGTATGTATTCTAAATCAATATGCTCATTCTTACCCTGCACTGACCCATTGACATCTGAGCCAAACTCCCCTATTCTGCTCGTCATCTTTGGCCGCAGTTATCACAAACTTTCCCTACACAAGTTTGAAAAGTTCGCGGGGCAAACGTCGCAATTGCATTAGGTAGAATTTTGGAGGGGCCATTAGCCAAGTCGATAGCCCCGCAGTACCCCAGATTTTTGAACAAACTTGTAACTTGTACCTAAACCAACGGTATCGATAACGATTTAAATAACTACAAGGTGACCTTACGTACAACTTACAGGTATTAAACGCCATCAAAGAGACGGGACGAAATATCATACGGGATGATTAAGCGTATAATAGCAATTTTAAGCTATCTAGGTAGTTGAGAGCACACATGATCAATTCATCGACTGCAAGTAATGTATCTTACAAGAAAAAGGAAAATTCCAATGCGATTTCAATGTGATTTCCGACTTGAAGAGCTTCAGTTGTTTTTACTCGAGCACATGAAAACATAACGCCACCCCTTACTACCTTACTACCTATTTCTGGTATCTTGTTCGAGTACCTAGTTTCAGTATTTCTCATTTCGTTCATAGAATCTGTCAGACACACGTGGAGGTTTCTCTGTATTGTACTTTCGGCTCGGGCGTATTAAGCATCCGGGTCGCTCGAATGCTTGCCTTCGTCATAATCCACACCCACTAGCAAACGGTCCATCATATCTATATAAAGATCTCTGGCCCAGCAGATGGTAACCATAATTGCTAAGGCATTCCATTGATACTGATTCTCTTCCGATAGATTCAGTTGGCACGGAATATGGCAGACAGCATCCGAGTTCTCGGCGTCCATTGTGACGATGAACACAATATGCTTAAAAATAACAAAACAAAAGAGCACAGGCGCCTCTGGCCGTACTTCCCCAGGCACGAGGGCTAGTTTATCTCGCCACCACGTAGCTAGCTTCGTCATTTCGGTTTGGATAACTACGTCCATGTCTGACTTGTTTTCGTCATTCATCTCTAGTATCACAATGTTGGGCTCGAAATCACGGCGATATCTTCTGATGTTTCCGTCGGTTACGGACCATCGTAAGGCCTGCGCGAGTGTTTGCTTAATATGATTGACAAGTCTGCGCCCACATATATTCTTATCTTGTTCGTCCGTATGTGACCTTTGCGCCCTTCGGAGGTCGCGAACTCGTCCGTGAATATCCATAAGCTTGCGAAGTGCTGTAGCACCTGTAACGTATGAGTATCGATGTTCAAGTTAGTGTTACCAATACCAACGTACCTTGATATTCTAGCTTATCTGTGCGCGCGTATATTCTTGGTCGAGTACTTACAGCATGGGTCTTGACGTAGAACAAGCCTTCGGGTAGAGGAACACCTCGGAAGTGCATTCGCCAGGTCGTCGGCATTAAAGTGTATTCATCTCGCGCCTTTAAAACTTGGTTGAGGAAAACTTGTTCATAGCGCCATCTTTCTTTTGGGTCGTGGTCTTGAGTTGTCTCCTCGCCGATGGAAGATTCAGCTGAATTGTTGTGATGGGATGTGTCACTCTGCGACTCATCCGTATCTACCGTCTCTTGTACAGTATTATTCGGATGGCTCGAAGTATTTTCCGCGGTATGCACTGAGGGCTTGTTCACTTCGCTGCCTTCGCTGTCTTCTTCATAATCAAGAGCTACCTCAATGGAGTTCTGGATATCCTCATCAAGCTCGCCGTTTTCCTCGATCAACTGGCTCGCTTGTGCCCCCGGAGCGAGAACTTCAATCGTATCATCTTCGTCTTTGATATTGGCTGGTCGTTCATGTGATTTCTCTTTGTTAGAAACAGGTTTGGTAATACGGCCGCGAATAACCTTGTCTGCCTGTAAATCGCCCCGTGTTTTGCTATTATTGATAGAGCTGCTTTTGGGTGCTTTGCGTGAATACCAACTATGAGAACCAGTCATATTGATGATATGTGACAAGCTTCTGCGAAGCCGTGGCGAAATCGCCAAGAGAATATAGTGAGAGATGTTTTAATTGTGAATAGAACTAGAGTAACTGGTACGGCCATCTAGCTGGATCGGCTGGCTGAGCTCTAGACGCTGAATTTCTTACGGTGATAGAGTCAAGGACAGGGCAACACCGATAACTCATCAACGAAGATTCACGAATTATTCATGTCTTGCACATAGCGCTAATGCCGTCTCTGGCCGAGTCGATAGAACCGAATTATGATAATAATTACAATATTGAGAAGAAGGTAAGTGTGAAATGTGAGATATGAGGATATTATATGGCTGTTTGTTTCCGGAGAACTTGTGATTGGTAACATACCTCTCTTTAAACTTCTCTACCCGTTGCTTGCAGCCATTTTACGAAATATTATAGGTAGATTACGTACTAGCTAAACTTACATTCGTTTTAAATTCTCCTGTAAATATTGAATAGAAGGAAGCCGCGCCACGTTTCTATGAGTGGTTTGTAGAAGGTCGTACCTGTTGAACAGGATTTAGTTAAGATACAGGTGAAGCTTGCACAACATGTACTTAGGTACCTAGGTAGCTTCAATCCCGGCGCGCTAGTCCTGGAATAGTATGGTTTGTATTCTTATGGGGATACACTAGGTCCAATTAAAAAAGGAGGCTACCTTACCAGGCAACTATGATGTAGATATGTGCCACCTGCACTTAAAGCTCCCATGAAGCTCTGGGCACTGACAGCTGGAATTCAACTGTTCGTCCGATTTTGAATTTTTGACTGCGAGACCGCGACACACGCGCCGCCCAACTTAGAACTGCATTAAACCCAATCCCATATCCAAGAATCCAAATCACTTCGCACACCTCTTTAAGTCTTCTTATCAACATACCAACCTTTTAGAACAGCATCACTTGAATATCGTATTCATTTTCACTACACTATTATTGATGACTGGTTCCGGCCTTTTTTAACTTGCAATTTTCAACTCTCTTTGTTCGCAACCACTTTACCATCATCCTCGTCCTTCTTATCGATCCCCGACTATAGACACACCGCGCTTCCAACTCTCAAAAATCTTTTTGTTTTCTATGAAGATTTGTACCCGGGAAATGTGCATTTGTTCGTAGATCTATTTTACTACAAATATGGCTACGGATTGGAACAAGCTCAAGGTCGTTGACCTAAAGTCGGAATTGAAGCGTCTTGGCCTACCGCAAAATGGACTTAAGGCAGACCTGGTAGCACGCCTAGAAGCTGCTGATTCCGAAAGAGCCGCTTCCCAATCTTCAGATGAAACCCTCAAAGAGGTCGAGGCTGTTAATGGGGAGGTACAACCGGTGGAGATAGCCCCTGAAGCAACGGGAGCTCCAGAAGTTTCCGAGTCAAGTCCTCCTGATGAATCTCCCAAGCAGTCCGAAACCGAAGCCGAAGCCGAAGCTGTACCAGCGCAGGAAGTATCCGCACCCGCCGTTATTGAGACGCAGGTCGCTCTAGAATCATCGGTCGGCGAGACGCCGTTACAAATTACCGAACTAATACAGGATTCACAAAAGCGAAAGCGAAGATCTCTAAGCCCTGCGCCATCCGCCGACGAAGTAGCACATAAGAGAGCTAGACAAGAGAGTCGAGATATCCAGGAAGATGATCGCGTCGCAAGCTCGACCGAAGAGAAAGTTGATGCAGTGGTAGAGCCTCAAGAAGAAAAGAAGGAGAGCGTAAACCAGACTCCTCCCGATATCGAGATGGAGGGTGTCCAGGATGAAGCACCCATCGAGCGCGAACACAGCAACGGTGTCGCTCAGTCAACACCAGCAGATGATGCTAACCGCGACGTTCAAAATGGACATGCTGTAGAAGTGGTAACGAACAAGACTCAGGCAACCTTCGAAGAATCCCCTGAAGATGAGCCTCCCCGAGAACAACCCTACACCGCACACCCGGCTGAGATAGAACGAGACGTAGAACCGTCCATCCACCCCGCAACCTCTGCACTGTACATTAAGAACTTTATGAGACCTCTTCGACCGCAGGCAGTCAAGGAACACCTGTTAGACCTCGCTACGCCGATGGGTACTCCCGTCGAAGATGGTACTATTGTTGACTTTTACCTTGACACTATCCGAACACACGCGTTTGTAGTGTTTAACACGATATCATCTGCCTCAAGGGTACGTACCGCACTTCACAACCGCGTCTGGCCCGACGAAACCAACCGCAAGGCTTTGTGGGTTGACTTCATTCCGTCAGAGCGCTTCGCGGAGTGGGTTGATATGGAGCAGACATCCACCGGGGGGCGCGGTTCGACCAATCGCTACGAGGTCATGTATGACAACGATGAAGACGGTAACGTAATTGTCAAACTTGAAGAATTCGACGGCGCCGGCCCTACTACAAAACAGACACCTCTAGCACCAGAACCTCAGCCCGAGCGCAAACCTTCCATCCCCACCGGCCCCTCTCGACCATTCCCGGGCGTCGAAGGCGCGCCCACAGGCCCACGCAATTTGAATTCGACCCGTGCGCCCGCGTCGCACCCGAGCAGAGCGGGAAGACTAGAACAGCCCGGCCAATCGACGAATGCGCGCCCCAGCGTTACTTACCAGCCCGTTCCAGACGAGCTGGTCAGACGACGACTTGACACCATCGCAGCAGCCAAGACCAAGGATTTCGATCGAGACTTCGGCAAGGAGTACAAGCGCTACTACTTCGAGAACGGCGAGACGCTCGTCGACAGAGGCCCAGAGATTTTCCTTGGCATCCGCCCGCCGCACAGGGAGCGCCAACGCGAGCGCGAGCAGAGACGTGAGCCGGGACGCGAGCCGGTCCGCGAACCAGCCCGCGAACCCGGACGTGGCCGCCGAGGCGGTGGCAGACGACGTGGCGGTATGCCCATCTTCCACGGCGTCCCTCGAGGCGGCGATAGATTCCGACCCGGAGACTCCTCCGCATCCGGCCCCAACGGACGCTCGCGATACGCCGACGACAGAGGGAGCCGTCGCGATGGCCACGGCCACGGCCACGGTCGAGAGAGGCCAAGTCGGCGGGATAGCTACAGTCGTTACTAACTAACCCGCCAGAAGACGGACTCGAGGTTGAACGGCCAAGTGAGTTACGTGAGTTATTGCCGGTTTGCTAAATATGTGAGAGTGTCTGTATATTTGAAAACGAAATAATCAACCAAAAAACGTACCACCACCCATGCGTGAGAGAGCATTCGCAGAAGGTCTAAAAAAGTAAAGGTCTAAAGCATTTACGGAGTACAGAGAGAAAAGCACATACGGAAACAGCATCGTAAAGGCAGAACGGGACGGACGCATCGACGCATTTGTATAAGGAGGGAGGGAGGGAGGGAAGGATACCCAGTCCGAGAGCAAGCAAGTTAGCAAAGCCAAGCCCAGCCCAGCCCAGCCCAGTTCAGCCCTATTGGTGAATGGCATCACGAGTTACTGCAAGACAGACGGACGCCTAGCTATGTAGGTAGTATAGGCAAATACGCAAGGCGCGTGCTAATAGAGGACGTTTCATTCCGAGAACAACGAATTGAAGCCGGTGGCTTAACCTATGTATCATCACCCTCTCTTCTCCCGCTTTCGTGAAGAAGGTGCCCAACTAACCAGACAAGTACTTCGTAGCATAGCTCTAGCTAATACGCACCCCGAAGCCGGCCGGTGATACCTCCTACCCCCACATAGCGAATAGATGAAGACTCCCACAAAGGACCAGGCACGTGGAGAGAGAGTATGTATTTTGGGTAATCATACGCAGACCCCCTCTTCTCTATGGCTGTCCATCGCCCTCAGCCCCCCCTTCTCTATCTCATAATCCACGCCCAACCTCCACCCTAGTTGTACGCCAACGACCTCAGCAGCCCATAACAATGTGTCTTCGATTGTCACCACATCTGTAGGCCGCACGAATATGCCCTTGAAATTCTCGTTGGGAAAGATGTCCTTTTTTTGGTTCCGGCTTTGGAAAAGGTAAAATTCTTCCCAACGGAAATGCTTGTGGTGAGAGTCATGATGCGGCCTATATGATAAAAAGGGTTAAATTGGTGTGGAATGAAATATGGATGCGGCGGCATCGTGGAAGTAGAAGGAGATGTAGTTAGGTGAGGTAGGTAAGTTCCTAAGGTGAAAAGGAAGGGGATGGATAACGTACAAAGCAACATTCCAAAAATACGCACGACTCAGTCTCTCATCCCCGCTCCCGCCATCGCCCCATACCGCTCCTGCGTACTTTGGCTGTTGGAAGCGATACTCATATGCCGATCTGGGGTCCAGGTCTAAATACAGACACACGTCGAGACGGTCTTGTATGGATTGCAAGTCCCGCAGTGAGGTTATCGCGGTTCCCGCGGGTGACCAGCCGACCTTATTGTACCCTTGGCGAGCGAGCAGCAAAGACCCTTCGACGATTGTGAACTGTCTAGATACGGTGGGTTTCTCTCCTGGCTTTCCCAACTGTATGTGCGAATACATGAAGGAGCACTCTGGCCTAATAATGACCTTGGTCATCAGCTCGTGTCTCAGGATTTCGGCCGCTTTCTGTATAGTCTTCTCCGAGATCTGCTGGAAAGCTCGGCCTAGGACGGAAGCTTGGTCCTCGACGTCCAAAACCTTGTATAACCCCGTGGTGTCGTAGCTGGGGTCTGGATCGTGGGCCATGCGGGCGAACAATTTCGTATAGTAGCATTTAGCGTTGCAACGATTGATGACCTTGTAAGTTGGGGGATCCCAGGAGCCATGGTTTATCGTCAACCCCCAGTCCTCGGGCTCCGGCTGTAGGGAGGTATATGTCACTGTTCTGGTTTCAAGCAGCTCTTTTTCAGGGATCTGGAAATAATCCTGGTGAATTACGGCGTGGCAAGGTCGAAGGCCCCTGTCAGTTCTATCCTAGCAAGCTGTAGGGGATTCTAAGGGTATTGCCGTGAGGGCTTCCTGGATGACGGCGTCTAAGAGCATTGCCAGAGTAGACTTGCCGGACGAGACGTTTCCAGAGATGCCGATGACGAAATTTCTCGAGATGCGCTGCTCGGTGTCCATATTTTGCTTGGTGTCCATATTTTGCTCGATGTCCATATTTTGCTCAATAGTAGAACTGGGAATGGGACTCTTCCGGATCCTGACCGGGCGATGGGGTTAGCATTGCCTATTACGGCGTCAAAGAATATCTAACAATGTGTCTATGGATCGGTTATAATACCTTAAGATAGACGATAGAATGCTAGTGGCCTTTCACGTAAGAGTAACAAATGCGTTCTATCATACACCCAGGTAAACTAACTATAAGCTGTTTTCCTCGACAGTGAAGAGTATAAATATATGCCGGCTATTGTTAGTTGTAATATACCAAGTATTCGGTGGAAAGCGCCGACAGCTTTATATACTTACATGCTCCCTCCTCAGGTCACTCAGCAGACGGAAGGAGCACTGCTATATACGAGACAGAAAGAAAGAGAGACGGGACCTAGTGTAACTATATCGTACATTACTTAGGTAGGTACATATGTAGGTAGGTATGTATGTAGGTCCTTCCTTCATGTACTTATAGGAACATTGACGTAATAAAAAATAATGAAAAGGGGCTAAACTCTTACAAGT
Organism: Daldinia vernicosa; assembly: GCF_022497035.1. NCBI lineage: Eukaryota > Fungi > Ascomycota > Sordariomycetes > Xylariales > Hypoxylaceae > Daldinia > Daldinia vernicosa. The sequence continues at coordinate 796,738 of NW_025953921.1, forward strand.
ACCATCAGACTTTATATCTAGGTACCTAGATACGTTTTAGACTATATCTCATTTTATTCCATTCTATACGCTCACTCGTGACAAGGGGACATACGAGTTAATAAAGTACAATGCAATTCGCTATTTGATTTTATTTTATTCTTAGTTTGATGGACATTAACTCCCTTATGACACAATCCTGTCCCAACCAGTCCCTAATAAATCAAAAAAATACCCATGCATACCCCCACCAAAAAAGGGCTCTCTAAGCAGCGCTAGCCAGAGGCTCTGGTTGAACACCGACACGTTCCTTGCTTAGGATGTCAAGCATGAACTGGGACGGCCTGTTATCCTTGTAAACAGCCTGGCACGCCTTGAAGGCCATCACATCCTCAATGTACTTATCAAAGAGGTAAGAGCTATCCATAGGGCCGCCCCTAGCCTCGGGATGGAACTGGGTTGAGAAGATTGGTCGAGAGATGTGGCGCATGCCTATAATATCTTATTAGTGATTTGCAGACAACTTAAACCCGATAACAAAAACAACGTACCTTCATTACTGCCGTCGTTAAGGTTAACGAAATACTCCTTCCATTCACTACCCAGAGTGCTCGCATCGACAGCGTACCCGTGGTTTTGGCTGGTGATGTGGCACTGCCCGGTTGTCATATCCAGAGCCGGGATGTTGTGTGCCCGGTTACCATACTTCAACTTGATGGTTCGAGCTCCGGTAGCCAGGGCTAATAGCTGATGGCCCAAGCAGATACCCATAATGGGCACCTGGGAGGTTTCCATCAGCACATTGAGGTTGTGTACGGTAGATTGGCAATGGGTCGGATCACCAGGGCCGTTGGAAATGAATACACCGTCAAAGTTGTCGGCAACCTTCTGAATCTTGAAATCGTATGGGAACACCGTTACGCTAGCCCCACGGCTCACCAAGCTCCGGAGGATATTCTCCTTTACGCCACAGTCAAGTAACGCGATATGATACTTGGGGTTGTGGGCCTCCACAACAAAGGGGGCCTTGGTGCTGACCCGCTTCACAAGGTTAATCTGGCCGGGATCAACGAAACTTTCGTCTTCGTCTGCATCGTATTCATCACCAACAGAGATCCTGGCGAGGGAAGAACCTTGCTCTCGTAGGTGAGTGACGATGGCACGAGTATCGACACCCGAGATGGCCGGAATACCCTCTCGGGCACACCAGTCACCCAAACTCTCCACTGCAGTCCAATGGCTGTATTTCTCGGCGACATCGGCGACAACAATTCCTGCGCACTGAATATGAGGAGACTCGAAGTGCCTCAGCAGGTTCCACTGGTCGCGTTCGTTAGAAGGAACGCCGTAGTTTCCAATCAATGGCTGAGTGAAGACGAGAATTTGGCCTCGGTACGAGGGATCGGTCATCGACTCCGGGTAACCGACAAGAGAAGTCGTAAAGACGGCCTCGCCAGAGATATTAGAATTAGCTCCAAAAGCCGTTCCGTGAAAAATAGGCCCATCCTTTTTCTCAGTCAGCATAGTGGTCGTTAAGGTCTATCGTAGTTGTAACGTACTCGGAGGGTGAGTGTAGCCTCCATGCCAGAGGCAGGTTTCGTAGCCCGGGATAAAGTCTGGGGCATCTGCCTACCCTTGCTACCTTGGATGGCCTGGGCCGCAAAGTTGCCGGTGGTGGAGAGGAATCGGGCCCGTGCCGAGAGGCCAGCAGCACCGAATGCTGCAGGCTTCGCAGCCTTCAGGGCTAGTCGTGAGAACATAATGTTCCGAAGTAGTAAATTAAAGGTTCGAGCTAAAGAGATTATTCAATGGCCTCCTTTAAGCGGAGAGAGCCCGCCACAAGTGGTCTAGATATATGTTAGTCTCGAAAGCGGTGAGTCAGATTCATGAAGTGAAACGGACCAGAGATATAATCCTGTGGCAATATGGTTAGCAATGTCAATGTCTAGAGCGATAACAGGAGAGATAAATAGCATAAAAGCGAAGGTATAAACCGAGTAGCGTGGCGAGAGTGGATATGTTTTCATGAGGTCATCTTTCATTGCACGTACCTGGGATGTGAAGACTGACGAGCGCCCGTTCATAAGGGCAACGTGGATAGTTCCAACCAGAAGAGGCAGGAGAATGAGAGGAATACTCAATTGGAGGAGGGAGGTTTAGAGGTTCTAAAGAATACCGATAGTAATAAGGCGGATTGGGGGAGTACCGTCAGTTTTTAAAGAGGACCGGGGAAAAGAAGCAGAAAAAAAAAAGGGTGTTTTCATAGCGGGGGACTAAGAATTCAAGGTTGTGCGATCTGACTGGTTTCCGAAAATCCCAAGCTAACCATGCAGTAAAGCCCCATATCTTTTATTCGATAGTCCAATTAAACGTGTTGTATTTCTGTGTTACACACTGTAATACCGTTACCTTATCTCTACCTAGTGTAGGTACATATGTAGGCTTGTCATGGTCCACCAGACGGAAGAGTGAAAAAATTTACTACAGGCCGTTTTCGGCCTATCAACGGCCTCAACGCTCTGACGTAGACCGGATATTGTCTATCTACAGCAAAGAAAGGCCAAAATAGCGTTTTTACTAACTACAAATAGTGTGTATGTATGCGGTTAAATTACACAATTAAATCACGATAATTCTTTTACTTTTATTATGAGATATTTGTAATTTCTACCATAGGTAGGTACCTATCCAAAATTTGGTGGCAACCTGGACTTTGCCGTGGTATACTAACTCTCCGATATTTCAGTAGTACATATTACCTAGTCAGGTCCAATGCATTAGTAGGTCCCTAACCTCTACCTCCTCTCCCTTAAGCCACGCACATCGATAAATTAAATATCGTGCACAAATACCAATCCCTTGCAATTGGCTCTTGTTGCTGTGAAAAACCCCAACGCTTTCGTCATATGAGTGCGGAAGGACATTGCTTGCTCTACTAGTGCTCTGGCCAATAAGTTAGCTCAACACTTATAAACGCCATTTGTGGAACTGTAATAAATAGTATTCTCCTCCCTGTCGCACCGAGAATCGGATTAGAAACGACTCCCCGAGAGACTATGGCCATATATAGTATCGAACGAAAGGGGAGTTGATGTGCTTGGATATTCGTAAACTGAGCTAATACGATTCTGGGTACTTGGTACTTGTCTTGATTAATCATATCTTCGTTTGCCATAACGAACCTCGCGGTTTTATAAATTCCATAAATAACCAATGAGTCCTTGGTAATATAAAGACTATCTAGAGACTATCTAGACGTGAAAACTGTTGAAGTCTAGGTTTCCCCGTAGCCCCTTTATTGTCGGCCGTGAAACCCGTACGGCTAGCTTCATTCGTCGTAGAAATATAATATCCCATATCTACGTCTAAGCTTCACCGTGGCCCATATGAAAATTGGTTAGTTTTAACGCCATGTTCTCTTCTCATCCGTTATATCGCTCCCAGCTCCCTCAACTTCGAAATCAACCCATCCACATCCTCAACCTTGCCACCTCCTTCTCTCGGCGGTGGTTCTGCAATAAGAAGGTTAGTATAGACTATGAGAGAAACGAGATAGTACAACGTAAAAATCGTACCCGTGACTTTAACAATCTTAAGCCGTCTCTCATTCGCAATGCCTAAATCGCTCAAGCTCATCTTAACAAGCGGCTTCTTCTTCGCCTTCATAATATTCGGCAAGCTCGCATAGCGGGGCTCATTAAGGCGCAAATCCGTCGTGATAACCATCGGTAATTTCGCGCGCACCGTCTCTGCGCCGCCGTCTACCTCCTTCGTGACCTCGACCGTATCGCCGGCGCCAAACGTGACCTTGCTAGCCTGCGTAGCCTGGGGCCAGCCCAGCAGTCCCGCCAGCATCTGTCCCGTTTGCGCTGCGTCGTCATCGATACTCTGCTTACCGAGGATGACCAGGTTGCTCTTCTCCTTATCGACAACGGCCTTGAGCAGCTTAGCCACGCTAAGCGGCTCTAGGTCCTCGCCCTCCTTGACGTCTACGTGGATACCACGGTCCGCGCCCATCGCCATTGCCGTCCGCAGCACGTCCGCGGCCTTCGGGGGGCCCGCCGAGATCACGCAGATGTCTTCGACGCCGCCCGGCGCCGATTTCTTCTCGCGGATTCGCACCGACTCCTCGACCGAAAGCTCGTCGAACGGGTTCATCGAGTGTTTGACACCGGCCGTTTCGACACCCGTCTGCGCCTTGTTGACGCGAGGTTTGACCTGCGAATAGGGAACACGACCATTAGCTTACCCCCCTCGTTCCATTTTTGTTTGCCCTTAGGTGTAGAAATTGTAGGAGTTAATTGATTCTTACCGCATAGTCAATTACCCGTTTTACGGGCACGAGAATGCGTAATGCTGACATGGCAAATTCGCAACTTTGCTGGCTGTCTATAAAAAAAGCGAAAGGAGAGTGAAAGTCTAAGTAACTGAGCTGGACCTTCCAATGTCTCTTGTCGGATTCAATGCTTCGGCTAACCTTAATCGAAGCTCCGTTCAATGACGCAGGAAAATCCGCGACCGAGACCGGCGATAGCCGCGCTTCTACTGTTAAAAACCTCGGCCAAATATGCCCCACATGATGAATATCTTCTCGTGCGTATAACTTGATAATAACAAACTTGGAACTTACCTACCTATATACTACCGTGGCTTGAATATATAGGTAGGTAGAGTACTTCAGCATAGCATATCACGGCGAAATAATAAATAATTGTTTAATGTAGTACGCTTAGTTGTACTTTGGTAATTGGGTAACTACCTTACTACTCAGAGACCGCTGCATAAAAAGAATATTTGCACCCTTTACATTGGTTCTAATACATAGATGAATATACGCTACCCAAGAACTCCATTTAGCTTACCAGGTAATTATACAGCATGGTATCGTGTCCGTCGTCTATAGGTATAATCGCACATCCCGATACCCGCACAGTCTCTTCATTTAGACCTGAGTATAATAAACTGACAATCCTCGCTCGGCCACTACCAGTCGTCCCATTCGTCGTCCTTCTTGGCCGCTGCCGGCGCGTTCTTGTTTCCTCCTCTTCCCATAGCTGAAGTTCCGACCGAGCTATACTTAGGCCCGGTGCCATGCCGTTGATCCGCGACGGCGGCAAAGTCGTCCCAGAATGCCTTCTTACTCTCGTCTATCGGGGCTTGCCTTCGCTCGTCAGTTCCCTCGACGAAGCGGTTAAACCGTTCCTGCGCCGTCATTGCGCCAGCCTGTGCCGCCTTACCTACGCTCCCTGCTGCAACCCTCGCCTGTGCTGCGAAGTCCGATGCTGAGAGCTGTTTGTAAGAGTCAGCAATTGTATTCGCTCCGTTATGCGGTTAAGCATGCGAGCTCTTGTGCTTACCTGCTTAGCTGTAGGCTGAATGAAATCGTCGTTGATTCCTTTAGCTGTCTTGGTTACAGTCGTTGTGAACCAGCCGAACCCTTTTGTTAGGGCAGCTACTGGGTCCTTCTGCACCTCTGATAGATCTGGGAGTCCTCCGGTACCACTCTTTGCGGGCGTAGGAGTATTTCCAAACCCGGCGTATTTGCCTCCTTGGCTAGGCGGTAATTCCGCCGACCTAGACGCGTTCTCTTTTCCTAGACGCGCGAAATATTCATCATCGACTTTAGCTTTGACGCCTGGTCGGCTGGGGCTTGCTGTTCGACTTCCACTCGTTGCCACGCCTTGAAGAGGCGTTCCAGTCCTACTGATTTGTTTTGGACCTGGCGGCTTTGCGGCGGCGGCAGCAGCAGGCTGCGGTGTGGTCTTTCGTTCACCGGGCACGTATTCCCTACCCTCAACCTTGGCGCTAAGCCTTTCCTTCCATTCCTCACCTACTTCGCCGCTATATCGCTCCGCGATGGTGGCATCGTCCCAATTTAGACCACGCATCTTAGTATCGTCGTGCTGCTCGAAGAATGATCTCCATCCCTGGTTACCACCGAGCCGCATGCGCTCAATCTCGGCCTGCTTAAACGCGTCCATAGTAACAGAACGAACGAACGAGATGTGGACGCCAAGGCCCCGGTGAACGCCGGCGCAGGAGAGGCAGATGAAAACGCCAAATTTAGGAGACGCCCATTGCGGGTTCGGGGCGTTGCAATCGCAGCAGTTGTTGTTATTGTTCGTCTTTTGTATAGCTAAGAGCTAGAGATAAGCTGACGGTTAGCAAGCGTTTAATATTATGACAGATAACTATGTTCATTACGATGCCGTTAATTCATTCCAAGCCCCAACTAGATAGCAATACATACCTTTGATCTGGTCTCCGGGTCGACTTCCCACATAGCTTTAGAGGCCATGGTGGACTACTGATTGTTGCGCCGAAGCGACAGCAGGGAGTAATTCAAATCTCTGACCAGTAATTGCCTACTTGATAGTAAGAGAGAGCCGTGCACGAAGCGACAACAGCATTAAATCAATTTTTGAAGGCGTTTGCGTATGCGAGGATAGATTTATTAAACATTTATGAATGAAGTACAGTATGTAGTACGTAGTACGTGGTGTTTTAATTTAACTCGTGCGCAATCGCCAACATCGATAAAATAGGGATATTTGATGAAATAGGAATATCGGGGGCCAAGACAGGTACCCCGATTCCCCACACCGTGTTTTAGTGTTCTCATCCCCTACCATCCCCTACCATACATAGGCCTAGAAAGGAGCAAAACAAAAATCTAGATTTCCTTTCTGGTATCACTACATAAGATCAGTAGCGTTAGTCCAACCACATTCCAAACGGTTCCATTCACGTCATATTATCCATTATCCAGTGCCGAGGACCCAGATATTTAAACGGATTTGCGATTTACGATGGACCAGCCATCGATCCAGCCATCGATACATGCTGGAAACCCATTTGCTATCTTTATGTCCGTCACTACGGGTCACTATGGAGTCTCCGATTCAAGTCACAACAAAATGACAATAAAAATCATAAATCACGCATATCACTAATGATAGATCATAATGCATCAATCCATTATCAATCATATCTATTCTGTACTCGCGAGAACTTTTCCGAGTCCACCGTGACCCCCCTGCTCCGTTGTCCACCTAGTGTACAACCCGTGAAAATGCTCGAGAGGTGGTTGTCAAAGTCATTCGTAAAAATTAAGATGTATCAAAACTGCAGCATCATGACACAGACCTTCGCCAGAAATGCGAATACAGAATGCTGTAGTCGCTGCTGACGATATCTGAGGTCATATTGCTGCTGTCCTGTGGGGTTTCGTATCTATGGTGAAATCAAGAAACTTGCCATCCCTCATAAAACTTGACTGACGCGCAACTACTGTATAATGCATCCGTAAATAAGACATAGTTGCCTGGATTCATCTTCCGTTGGGAATTAAACATGCGCCGTCGGAAAAATGCTTAGATAATCTAAGCAGTAGCAGCTGGAGCCGCCTCTTGACCATGGGCCTCGTTCTCCTGAGGAATGTTCGCCTCCTCGTCCGTCTTGTCGGGGCTGTCAATAGCGACCTTGACGGCAATCTCCCGACCTTCGATCTCCTTGCCATTCATCTCGGCGACAGCCTTCTGCTGAAGCTCCTCAGAAGCTAGGGTGACGAAGCCGAAACCACGACCCTTGCGGGGCTCGCCGCGAGCCTGGAGCTTCTTGATCATAAATCGGGGGATAGGACGAAGGGCGATTTTGGCAGAGGAAGGCTGGTAATCATTGAAGAGTTCCTTAAGCTGTTGAAAAGTTAGCAAGTACAGAGTTAATTATCAGCAAAAGGACGACTTGCCTTCTCCTCGGTTAGGTCATAGGGTAGGTTAGCGACCATAACCTTGTTCTTGGAGGGGATGCCGTCAGCAGGCGGTCCGCGCTCACGACGCTCACGAGCAGGGCCCTTCTTTGCGGACTTGTCTTTGTCAGCATCTGCCTTGTTGGTGATGTCGGTCAAAGGCAGAACCTCGTTATCGGCGACGGTAGTAGCATTCGCGCCAGCCTCAGTAGGGGCATCATCCTTTCCTCCCTCCTAAATAATATCAGCAGCCGCTAAAATGCAGATCAAGGCAAAGGACTTACAGTTCGGCCGCCACGACCAGCGCGACCAGCACGACCACGGCCTCGGCCTCGGCCACGACCAGAAGATCGGCGCCGAGAGCCTTCGGCACCAGTCTCGCCGTTGGTAGCACCATCGGTCTTCTCGCCAGCCGGCTGGGGAGTGCGTGCAAGTTGAACAGAGACCTTGCGCTCGAGAATCTCCTTACCGGAGAGCTCAGCAATGGCACGATCGGCCTCGGTAGGGGTAGAGAGATCCACGAAGGCATAGCCAACGGGGCGGTCGGTACGAGGATTCTTCGGAATCGAGACGGATTCACTAAGTATCCAAAATTAGCCCAAATTCCAACGAGCTTGCTTAATAATAGCCGGAGATTATCGAAGTAAATATTTATGGCAATCCCCCCATTTGTGATAATACAACGGTAAACATTTGTTTGTTGCCAAGTCCCTATAAACGAATAGGCATAGGCAGCAGGAGCTGAATGTATGTGTAGACCCTTATGTAGGTAGCACAAGGGAATCCATCCAAAGGAACAATGGGTCAACAGGCACATATTTCATCACGAACTATAGAAACGATTCCATATGCAGTAGGGATATAATGAGGATATAGACTTACACAAGGTAACCCTTGAAGAATTCTTTCAACTCCCCCTCAGTTGTCGCATATGCGAGGTTGCCGATGTACAATCGGCGGCCCTCGGCGGCACTAGCATGGACAGCATCCTTGTTCTCGTCCTTGCCAGCGAGAGAGGTATTGCTCAGAGCATTGGTAACGTCGTTGACGGCAGCGTCAGCAACTTTCTCCGCAGGGGTGGCCATTGTGACTGATGGTTTCTGGTTGGGAGATTAGTTGAAGGTAGGTTGATTATCTTGACAGGAGGCAATGGTAGACGTTGAATGGACGTTCGGGTTCGGGTTCAGTATTGAACTCTTGAACAATTTCGGGGGAGGAATAGGGTGGCTACGTGCCCTAGAGAAGATTGAAAGAGTTGGGAATCGGTGAGTTGTGACACAACGAGCTTGAGATTGATGGAATTGAGAGGTGTGAAGAAGAAATGGGAGAGACCAGATGTTCGGACGCGGCCAGAATTTTTTAAGGGTTGTTGTTTCTTGTGTGGGTCACGCCAAAGTTAAATCCACGGTAGGCGTGGGGTAAGTGAATATGGCTGCGCTTGACAGGAATCTACGAGCCAATTGTTGGAAAGGGGGACGCATGGGCTTGCACAGACCAGAGTACCTAAGTACCCAGGTACGTACTTACCTACATGTCCTGTTGTTATCTTAAGTACCTCTTATATTTTATACTAAGTAATGTTATTTCAGTAATAATGGTATTTTAGTAATATTTAATTTTAGCCCTACCTTTTTTCACCGCTTACTTAAAAAGGTTAACCGCCTTTTTAGCATTTTCACCTTTCCCGATTAATTTACCTATATTAAAATAAAAATACCTTCACTTTTAAATTATACTTATTTAACTCCGTTATTTTTCATTAAAATAAGTTATTTAAATTACTTTAAATTATTAAAAAAATAAGCTTTTTTATATATAAATTTATTAATTAAACCTCTTTAAACTAAAATACATATATAATTATTAACGTATTAACTATTTTAACCTTTTAAAACTTTTTAATTTTTATTTATTAATTAAATTAATTACGTTAATATTATTAACACTTTCCTTATTTTCCAAAATATCCTTAATATTGGGGAAATAATTAATAAAAGGATTTTATTTTTAAAGTTTTTAAGTTTTAATAATAGTTTATTGCTACTTCCGCATACGTCTTATAGCATTGTAAGTAAATTTAATAGTATTTCCTTTTCCACGGGGATTCTTTCCTCCACAAACATTCCTTTCTTCACGAGTATTTCTTTTAACATTACGCCTTTTACGGGCACCTCCTTTACTACGGGTACCTCTTTTATCACAAGTGCTTCCTTTACTATAAATGCCTCTTCTACCCGTAATATTACTACTAAAGCTTTGGCTAAAGCCTTAATTAAAGCCTTAATTAAAGCCTTGGCTTTATATTAACGTGCCGTGTAAATTACCTGCTAAAGTACAAGCCTTTTTAACCGGTGGTTAATTAATATTGTAAGTTTTATCTTTATCATCCATTTATTCCCATTATAATAATACCCGTTTAATGGAATTTTTAAAAGGTTAAAAGCTTTATTAACGCTTATCTATCGTAAATAACGTTTTAAATGTAACGGGCCTATTAAACGGTTTACCATAAAGGTTAAAAATAATTAACGGTTTTTAAATTAAAAAATCCGGTTTATTTTTAATTAAATTACGCTTTAAATGCTATTATAGGTAAAGATCACTTTTTTAAAGTAGCTTGATATTTAACTTTTCTTCGGTTAATTCGATATTTTTATAAATTTTACACTAATATGGTAATCTGTGTTAGTTTCTTAATTCGTGTAAGCATTATAGCTTACGGGGAGGGAAAAAACGTATTTTAATGGGTAAATATTTAAAGGCTTTACGGTAAACATTATTTAACTTTTTAATTACCGTTATCGAATAGGTTATAAGTACGTTTTTTAGCTATTTTTAACCTATTTAATCGATACGTTATTTAAAGTTATTATAAACAATTATTTACATATAAATTATTTTTATATTAGTTATTATAGTTTCGATAGTTTAATTAATTAATAATAAATTAAAACGGCTATTAAAAATAAAATTTTTTAACAATTTATTATTAAATTTGGTTGAAAATGTTATTTTTATATTAAAGTTAAAATATTCTTTTATGTAACAATTTACTTATTTAATGTGATATAATAAATAATATTTTTTAAAATATTTTATAACCATTAATTGCTCTTTATTAAATTTATTAATTAATCAACGCTAAACATCTTTAAAATTAGTTTTATTTTGCAAGTATACCATATATTTCTAACATAATAACATACCTTTACGGATGTAAAAAATTTCTTTAAATAGTTTACCGGAATTAGAAATATCGTTAAATTTATTAAAACGGTTAAGGTTTTTAAAAAAAGTAATATTTTAAAAAATAAGGCTGTCGATTACAGTAGTAAATACCTCCTTTATTGCCTTAACTTTTACCTTAACGTTTATATTAAGAATCTTGTTTATTATTATCTACTTGCGAGTAAGTTACAATATAACGTTTTTATTTACGTAAAAAATATAAAATAAAAATTGTGTAAAGATATATATTACCTTAACTACATTCCTTTATTATTTATTATAATCGGAAATTATTATATTTAATAATTACGTTTCGATTATAATTTTTAACTCATCCAACGCCTGAAATAGTTAATTAAACCATTCTTTAATTTTATACGGCATTAAACTAAACGCTATATTAAAGATAAAACTAGTAAAGGAACAGTTAATAACGTTAAATAAAGGTATATAATATTAATTCGTTTTATACATATTATTATAACTAAATACATACGGGTAACATTTCCACATTTTCTTATAATATAAATACGTCTAAATTATTATTTCTAATCTATTAAGGTTATTAGCAGCCCATTTCACAACGTACTTAAATCCCTTTTTACATAAATGACGTAAGAATACTTACGTACTCGTAAATCCTTACCGTTCACGTTTACAAAACTTTACGCAAGCATTATTAATATCTTTTAATTAAATAAAAAAGCCGGGATACTTCTCTCGTAACGCCAAAATAATTTACGCCAATACCGTAAATACTAAATGCAAAAAAAACTTAATATCTTATCTAATATTACTATCTTTTATTACTCGATAACAGGCGTAAACTAATAAATTAATTATTAACCTATAATTATAAATAAAAACCTTACCGCTATTACGATCTTTAACAAATCGAAACGTCCATTTACGATCGTTCATCTTTAGCGCGTTAATGTTTTTTTTTTAAAAATAATCGATCTTTTGCGAAAAAGTTTGGCGATTTTTTACTTCCGAAGGTTTAATGCGAAAGCTACGGTTATAATATACCTTATATCGCGTAGATTTTTCAACAATTCGATTAGACCTAAATGCCTTAACAATGCCGAAACCGTTCTCGCGGAAGAATTGCAATAAATACTCGTGGATGGCGTTGCATATTACGGCAGAAAAACCGCCGGCGGGACCACCTTTTAAAAGATCTAATATCGCCATATTTACCGCGCGGTTATTGTTAAAAAAAAAGGAATTTACAAACTGCGTAAATATAATATAAAAAAGCTTATTACTTAATTTAAAAAAAGGCTTTTTACTAAAAAATAAAACCTTGTAAAATGCAATATAATATATATTACCTAATTAATTGTATGGTAGAAATTATAAGCGTTAATTTTTCTGCCGGTTTTTTAGAAAGGTGGGGCTAAAATTGAATACTATTAAAATACCATTACTATTGAAATAACATTACTCTTTATACTAATGGAAGCCTTATTGTATATTTTAACTCCGAGTGCCTGCATCATCAGTGACTACCTAACGTAGGTAATCTTTTAATTGAAAGAGAACCCTAGCTTGCACTGAGGCAAATGGCATCCAACCCAAGTATCTAGCATGTACGTAAAACAAGTGACTTGGTCAACAATCTTACAATGATATGGTGAGAAGCTAGCAGATTAATGGAATGACAAGAAAGTGAATAAATATAGCATTGGCAAGTGACACACGGCTAGAGAATGTAAGGGAAGGCAAGAAAAGGCTATTAAGTTTGCAGGTATGTAGATGCAAGTTTGAAAGAAATGTTCCATATGTACTAACTATATGAATGGGCTTGCCTCTTTCAGGAAGTCCCAGTCACTGTTGCCTTTGGGGTTTTTTCTTTTCTTCATGTAAACCTGAGGGTTACGATAGAAGAGGGAAAAACGCACTCTGGATAAAGTACCTAAACAGAGCTACACATCACTCAAATATGTAAGCGCAAATGAAATAGTTATCGATTTCCTAAAACATCTAACTACATACGTGATCATTCAATCGTACTAACACCGAAATCTCCCAAGTCGGTGACACCGGAGGGTGCCTGTCGATGGTACCACCTTCGCGCTTCGAGAGGATTAAGGTACGACTGTCATAGGTAAGCTTGAGTTTTCCGAGAAGTTGGGATGGAAAGACATGGATGATGGTTCGTTAGGTTGCATTAATCAGTAAGGTAAGAGGTAAGGTACCGAAAGTATGTAATTCCTACGCACGTTCCGATTTACTACGCTTCGAAGCAGAAAGAATGCCGGGTGTAGATGTCTAAGTCGATGTCTAAGTTCGGCAATAGGTATGCTTGAATCGTTGAAATTGGATTTATCAAAAACTCGGGGGCGCATTGAAAACAGCAAATTACGCCATTTCCATGCCTCCTTGGTGCATCTTTGTTCTACTAAAATCGGGTAGGTAACTCGCAACCAGAGACAATATGACATGTTATTAAAAGGAACCACGTTCTCTTTGTTCGGAACATTTCTTTCCACATGCGAACTTGGGTACGATTAAGTCAAATCACGAGTCAAATCACGAGTCAGCCAATCTTCTGGAAGCTCTGAAAGAACCTGGTTTCTGGGGTTTTGACGATCGAACCACTCAATGTGGACAATGCGAACCCAACAAGGGTTACCGTAGATACACCCCTCTTTTTCTTGCTTGATAGACACCTCTCTTCACCTACAAATCGAAAAGAAAAAACAACCCCCCTTTTGCCCCTTTACGGTCGCTTCAAGAAACGTATCTTAATACCTATATTAATACCTATATAATCATAAACCGGGCTATAATTCCCAATATGATGAAAAAGCTCCATGGTTTTACACCTGTACGTTTTCTAGAAAATAAGACTTCCAGATTTAAACTTGATGTTTTTTCTCTTTTCTATAGCAAATAGGTCGGTAAAGTCTTATGTCGGTGTATGATGTATGACTCTTCCAGTCAACTGACGATTTTAGGTGAGGTGCACTACGCAATTGGCAAACAAATTTAATCCACATGGCTTTTGCCGGTATCTTCGGCTGGGTTAGGTACCTAACCTAGCTTACTAGCTGTTGCGTGCATGAAAGTACGGCCAAATCGGTAGCCCTAACCAAAATGCCGGCTCCCAGAATGCAAGAGTGCGAGAATGCAGATAACCAAAAGGTCATATCAACGTTACTTTGCAGCTCCTTGCCGTCATGTTCCTGAAGCGCGATCGAGTCATATTTGTCTTTTAGTCTTTTATTCGGCGATTTACTTATTAATATAAATCTATGTGATGTATCAATATTGGGATTCCTTGACACCTGCATTCCTACCGCATCAGTCGCACGTGACGAACGGAATGTTTAGAGGGATTGCGTAGCAGCCATTTACATACAACACTAGAACTTGGCACAAACACCGCTAATCCCTTTTAGCGCCCTATCCCAAGGTTGAAGCCCTACTAATACATCATATTATGTAAATTACGGGGTAGCTACCTATGCCCTATGAGATGATTTAGTATTCCCCTCTGTTCCTAAAGAGAGATTTTCCATCCAATTAAAAGCATGCACGTCACGTAAGAAGAGAACTCAACTTCTACGTTTTCGTCAGTCTGGATTCAGGTGCGCGAAAGCTTACAAACTTGCTGACTAATGACATTTTCAAATAGCTATGTTAACTATGGCTTTCAGTGTTATAGAGTTGAACTTTAAGTCTTGGGTATTCGTAAACGCAACCTTACAGAGCTTCTTTAAGACGAAACGCAATTATTAGTCAATTATTATAATTGTCCCCGTACCCCTGAAGCGCCGGTCCTTAGGGAAATCCGTCCAATCTACACTATTGTCTTATAACTAGGTAACTAGATATAAATTTAAACATCCAAATAGCTGAGAGGAGGTCCTTGTAGAGAAAAGAGTTCCTATAAGATCATAGTCTAGCTCCGAGAGAATTTTCCATTCACCCATAGTATCCATAAGTTCAATAAGTAACTATATAAAACTAAATTGCAAGTATGTAAGACAGTGAGGAAAAAGAAACGCTGTCGAACCGTTTCTAACTTACAACTCGGATCTTCAAAACAGATATCACTAGCAAAATAGTTGTAGATATTCACCTGAGTTGAAATATACTCAACTGAAGAGTCGGACGATCACAACAGAGTAAGTTACCATTTTAAGCTTATTGCAGGTTTTATCAAGTCTTTTATATTTCCAAATACGGAATCCCGTCCCAAAATGGGGGCCAAATAACCGATTCATACGATAGGCAAAACTCTAGCTTGGTCTCCTTGGCCGAGTTACTCTTTTCATAGGTATATCTATATTAGATCTGTTGATACGTAATTTTAAAAGGAATATCATAGTAGATAATATTAGCAGCCGGGTGGCTGTCTCGGGAGCTTAAAAAACGCCATGCAGCCATGCAAGGCGGCCCGAAAACCTATTCTAACTCCCATGCCGTGTTCCAGGGGTATTATGTCGTACAATAGGGCCCCTAGTGTTCTACTACTTTGTGTTACTGAGCATACCTAAGACAATAAACACTCTCGGAAAAGCATGTCTTGGTGGCAGCTCTCGGGATAATACTATCCACTTAGATAAAAAAACCACAACCTCATACATATACCTACCTAGGTACTTATCTGTATTCCAAGTTTCAATCAGAGGAATCATACGACCATATCTTTATCTAATAATTTCAAGTACTACCTAACTGGGTAGTCACCTACTCATTTCGGAAGCGGTGTCGTCTTTCTCGTGATATAATAAACCTAATTCTAACCCGAAGGCACGCACACCGCTCGTAGTAAAGTACTGTATTCAGGAACTTCGTTGTTAGTATCCATGGAGCAAGGAAAATTGGACCATGCCGAAACTCGTTGGCGAAAAGTACAAAGCCATTCAAGCTGTCTTAGGCGGTGTAAGTAGCAAGAAGGCGGCCGTAGGTAGATTTCAGGCCATTATAGCCGACAACGTGGTGATGAGCTTAATTAAACAGTGGCAGATGTAGCCAACTCCACAAGGACACCTCAGTGGCTTGAATAGCGTTGAACAACGTCGAATGCAGAGTCCCTAGCCATCATCGAGCTCGATATTGTGGGGTTCAAAACGTGTTCACCGCAGTTTGAGCTGGCCTTTTTACACATCAAGCCTGTATGGATATACCGAAAAGGGGCTGTTCTCCCAAAAGAATTACACTAAAATTTATGGGGCCAAGATAAAGACGTAGACAAACATTACTCTTCATCCGCATACACCCAAGACAGAATATATTTGTTGTTAAGCACTTCGAAAATATATCTACGTCAACGATGTAGCTGGAAGGAAACACCTACCTACGTACTTGCCTGTACATAGTTGCATGTGCATAGGTACCTACGTACCCTGATGAAACGTAAGGTGGTAGGTACCTGTATTAGGTAAACCTAAAATGTCATAACAGATACCTCAAGCAAGTGCGGGGTCCTGATTGGGAGGGGCAGAGAACTCAATAGAGTAAGATTCTTATCTTATCGATCTCATCTTTCCAGACTTGTAATGCAAACCCTTGCAATTCTTCCCTTGGATCCCTCAAGCCTAAAGTTGTAAGTTGTACTTGTTCAACATGGCTTCAGAACTCAATGATGACTATACGGCCAGCGGAGATGGAGCCGCAAAGCTTGAGAATAGACGTATACTCATCCTCTATGGTTCCGAGACGGGGAATAGCCAAGACTTGGCCGGTGACATTGAACGGCTTGCAGAAAGGTTGCACTTTAATACGCATGTTCGTGAAATGAACGACGTTGAACTTGTAAGTTGAAATTCATTTATTCATTCATGATTGCGAAGTCTAGTGACTTATCGTTTGTAATTTACACTTGCGCATATTCTATTTCACGGTTGAAAATATTAATGTCTTTTACACTTCATTCCTTTGTATTTTTTACTGGGTGCACGGGACAATAAGTCGTCCTTCAGCTCCAAGGTCGGGAAATCCTATCAGTTCAAATAATTTACCATTATTGTCTACTTGTAAAACTGGCCACGCTCTCGTGCCATTTATTGTGCATGGCATACCTACCTACCTACCGAGGTATACAAGTGTCAACAGGCAAAAAACCAAAACCAAACCCGACAACACATACCCATAGTAACCAGATCTATCTCGTTTAGAATACATTACTACAATACCCTTTAATCATATTCGTCATTTCTACCACGGGCCAAGGCGAAGTACCCAAGAACGCTCGCAAGTTTTGGAAGAGTCTCCTCCGCAAACGACTTCCTCCAAATTGTCTGCAGCTAGTTAACTTCACCACTTTTGGTCTCGGCGATAGTTCATACTCCAAGTATGCAACGTCCTTAATCCTCCCTCCTCCCCTAACCCTCCTTCTCAATTACATCATCGCCGACTAATTTTCTTAAATTTACTTTATTCAGGTACAACTGGGCAGTTAGGAAACTTCACAAACGTCTTGAACAACTTGGTGCGACCGAGTTCTTCCCACGTGGCGAGGCTGACGAACGTCACCAAGACGGGTAAGCAAGCATCTTCCGCTCTCTTTTTCTCTCCATCTCATTCTTCGACTTTTTTAGTCCCTTTATCTCACTTGCAGTATTGAACTGACCCTTTCTTATATATAGTATTGACGGTACTTTCTTATCCTGGTCCCTGAGCCTTCGTAGTCATCTTCTGAAGGAGTATCCATTACCTGTCGGTCTATCACCTATACCCCTAGATGTGCAACTTCCTCCCAAGTTCACATTAGAGCTAGCACCCACGATGGACCTCTCAGATGAGCTCATGCCTGACCGTGATGGGTACCAAGTCGGGAATTTAAAGAGTGCAAATTTGACATCTCCTATTGTCAAATCGTCGAATGGGTATCATCATCCTGCGCATCATGATCAGACTCTCGACGAAAAAGCAGCACTTTTTAGTCATGCCGACACGCCTAACCCAGAGCAGTTAGAGCAAGCTCTGCGAGCAGAGAGGATGTCTATCAATAGCAATAGCTATCCGGCACGTCTATCGGAGCAGACAGCCAAGCAAATACAGGGCGGGATAGATATTCTAGACCGACCAAATGTTCTAAGAGACCACCCATCTAAATACCTCCTAGAGGACCCGAGTAGTTGTAAAGACGCTCTTCCCCCCTCAGATCTTCTTCCGATACCGAGAGGCTGGGTCGCACACTTGCGTGAGAACCGTCGCGTCACTCCTATTAATCACTGGCAGGATGTCCGCCATCTAGTTCTCGAAGTCCCTACACAGCCAAATTCCAACAGAAGGGGCGATAAAGAGCTCTTCAGCTACGTCCCGGGTGATGCAGTCCTCATTTATCCCAAGAATTTCCCGGCGGATGTACAGACATTGATTGATCTCATGGGTTGGAACGACGTCGCTGATATGCCCTTTGAGCATCGCGCAAGGCAGCAAGATGTGCTTTATTCAAAGCCTAAGAATTGTTACCCCATTCCTAACTCTACTTTACGCGAGCTCCTTATTCACAACTACGACATAACTGCTATTCCGAAGCGCGTATTCTTCCAAGACATTGCTTTCTATACAGATGACCCTATGCACCAAGAGCGCCTGCGGGAATTCGCCAACCCTGGCCTCTCGGACGAATTCTACGACTACACCTCTCGACCTCGACGATCCATTTTAGAGGTTCTCCAAGATTTCCCGTCGGTCAAGATTCCCTATCAACATCTTCCATCCATTTTCCCTGTCATGCGAGGCCGAGAGTATAGTGTCGCGAGCGGCGGCCAACTTCTTAGGAACGAACAAAACTTGGAGATTACACGAATCGAACTTCTAGTAGCGTTGGTGAAATACAAGACGGTTCTACGAAAAACTCGACAGGGACTCTGTTCTCGTTATTTAGAATTCTTGCGCCCCGGCACGAATATCATGATCACCCACAGGGAATACGATACGCTGGAAGCCAGTTGGACTCGCAGACCATTATTGGCAATTGCCCCAGGCACGGGTGTCGCGCCAATACGTGCCCATCTTTGGGATCGTATCGACGAATCGCAAGCCGGCGACGCTCTCCTCTTTTTTGGCGGTCGAAACCGTAACGCCGACTTCTACTTCCAAGAAGAATGGGAAGATCTTAGGGTAAAGGTTCTCACAGCGTTCTCGAGAGATCAAGAGGAGAAGATCTACGTGCAGGACCGTATCCGTGAGCAGTGGCAGCTGGTCTGCGAATTTATCCAGAAGGGTTGCGTAATCTGCATTTGTGGGAGCTCGGGGAAGATGCCGGAGGCAGTTAAATTAGCCATACATGACGCCATGGTAATGGGAAAGATGGCTCCTGATCGTGAGGCCGCAAAACAGGTACTGGCCAGGAACAACCCGTTATGGGAGGAGGTTTGGTAACGAACAGAATGATTTTATGAGTGGCAACGCTACTCCCCCAAGACTGTACCATTCACCAGTCATCATGGTAGATGTAACAATAACCACGCTGAGCAATAGCTTCGATGTAAATACTAGGACATATTCCTATTCCTAGCTATTAAATTAACATGAGACTTAATGAATAGCTCCATAATTTTCACCTATGTGTTCGTTCATCTATCTTGCCGTGTGGCATGACTTACCCTAGGCCATACTCACCATATATTCCTCTCTTATTACTATATTCCTTGGCTTTTTAGGTCTTTAGCTACCCCTAAAGCTTCACTTAAGATCTATTGGGGCTAGATTTGAAAGTTTATCAGACCGGTTCATTCTACAGTGCTTTTTCGAGTCTATTACCGTCGAAATAACTTTGAACAGCACAAGACCAGGCAAGTAGACTCCTGTCATCCGCCCCATCCTCCCCCCCGTTAGTCTAGCCTGTGTGTTTAATCGTACCCTTCGTGGACGACATTACTCGTTATATATCCCCCATATTTCTTGGCAACTTCGCTACTGCTAGGAGTCGAGGCTAAAGATTGTATATTAGAGGCCAAACTTATATTATTACTACGAGCAAATATTTCACTAGCTGAATGGGGGGATGTCTTCAATACATAGCATGATCGACCTAACACTTTCGTACGCTAATATGAAATAACTACCTACCTATGTCATGACAGAAAACTAGGTAGTATTACTGTAGCTCATATACTCTGTAGTTCTATGTATGGGCGACAGAATGTCGGATCGGCATCATGACCGTTCGGAACAATGGAGAAATAATATATCTCGTAGTCCTGGACTTGTAAGATGCTGCATCTCAATAAATGATATAGGCAGGTACCTATATATGATTTCATGCTTTTTGATTTCTTGTCCATAGAGCTATGCATTGGGATATCAAATACTTTAGCCCAATCACGCACTTCCCTTCCTCCGAATTCTAGCGGTCTGCAAGTACTATCAACCCACATCATTCATTCTCTATATGCACGATCGCGATGCCGCCGATACCTCGAGAGCCTCCGGCTGTTGCGTTGCTGACGTACTTCATAGGTCTAAGGGATGAATCCCTACTACCCGGTATTAATCGGCTCTGCCACGGTAGGTATCTATTGTCTCATTTTGGATAATATTGTATTCAAGTCGCATGGGAGATCTAGTATTATCAACGGAAATGGGGTCTGATGTCCTTACGGAAGTCTTTGTACCTGTGTAATTACACAGATAGCAGGATGATGATATATATACTGCTTTGAGTGCTATTCCCAGATAATATACATTTTCTTTATTTGTAGAGGTAGGTATAATTGTTACTTGTGGAAATTGACGTGGTGGTGAGGTCCTACTTATGCGGTATTCAACTCCGACTCAAAGCAAGCGAATCTCAGTATAACTTGATATATAAGTCGAGCAACTGCTGCTGTAGCTAACATTCCAATGCTCCTACAGAATAAGAGGAGTGGTAAAGCTACGATGCTATAACCCAGTAATCGCCATAGTTACACATATGGTTAATAAGTAGGCCGTCTAATAGCCTTTTGCATGAAAACGCCTACAGACAGGATTGCGCTCCTCTACCTATCACACGCACTTTACACTAGTTCAAGGCTTTCAAATCGCGGAACAGTTCGAGACAAATACTAAACTAACTCCCGTTTCAGCAGGAGCCCGTCGATAATGCATCTAGTCTACTTAGAGTGGAGCTATTCCTACAACTGCAACAGAAGACGCCGTCGCCACGTGCCCAGAGCTTCTACGGGGCAACTCCGAATCGGGGTTCTCGGTCAGCAACCCGGTATATACACATGTATGTATGTAGTGCGAGATTGACGTTACAACGGTTGAATTTTCGACATACATAGGGGGGATTAAGTGTGGGTTCAGTCCGCGTGCCAAGGAGGACGAAAGAAAAAGAACTTACTATGTACATTGTAGCGACAAGAAACACGGTGGAGGGTTTAATATCATCAAGTCTTACTCGATACGGCACTTCTGCAACTCAACCTTTACGTCTTTATTAATACGTCACCTGGTATATCACGATAACTAACTAAAACCACGAAAGAATTTGACGCGCGAGAGGCGCGTCTCATTAACCCGGATATGTACTACGACAACAAAATAAAATAAAATAAATCATGCACATCTCGAATTCGTTCGGGGAGAGCGAAGGATCTGGGTTACATCGAACGAGTGAGTGCGACTCTGCGCCGGCGAGGGACCCGCGCGGCAGCGGGCCCGTGCCGCTTTCCAACGTTGCACTATGGGATTCCGGTAACGTTTCAAGAAATGACAAATGCCGAGGCAAAATGCAAAATACTGGTGGTACATCACAATTCGTACACTATGTAGAAAGGGGATCGACGCTACAGAAACTTCTCTCCCGTTCGATAGAGCTTGTGTGTTTCCCTGATTCTTTTCAACCTTGCCCCCCCCCCCCCCTTGACGATGCAATGCGGCTCCCCCCACGCACCATGCACGTATATACAAGGTATGTATGTAGGTAATGTAGTGTATGTATGTGCCTAAGGTAGGCCATCCTAGATAGATAGGTACACAGGTAGATAGCTAATTAGTTATATACAAGGCTCTGTTCTCTATACCCAATCCTTTGGCCCCCAACCCAAGCGCCAACGCCGATGGCTGTGTGCGTGTGCGCGCGACCCGGGTATCATAACGTCGTCATGTGAACGATTGGGCTTTTGTACTGTTTTCCCCCTTTCTCTCCCTGTCCAGCCCCTTGCGCCGTGGAAAATGAATCGCCCAAGTCTCCAAACTAACCAACTAACTAACCCACCCCCTTTTCTAGGGTAGGTAATAGCAGCAGCGGGATGCCTGGGCGATGGTGTAATATCAATGGAATGGAAGTAATAGATGCCTCGTCACAACTAGAAAAGCAAGGACCCTAGACACCCGACGCCAACCGAGAACAGCACATACGACCGATCTGGCCGCTGCAAAAGCGTCCCGGCGCTATCATCTTTCCCCGACGTCCCAGTCGCCGTCGGAATCGTCATCGCGGCATTGTTCCCGCCCCCGCCGTTATGGTGACCGCCGGCGCCAGCGCCAGGGAAGATAGTGATCGTGGACGCGTATGGCGCGCCTAGCGTCCACGTCGACATACCCACACCGTCCGGCCCTATCGTCAGCGTGTGTCCCGCGATCACCGTCGTCACGGGCGTCGCCGCCCCGGGCCCGATGTGGAATGTCCGCCCGCTGATCTCGACCGCTGTTAGACCTAGCTGCGTCACCGTTGCTCCGCCTACGATCTCGTACTTGGTAGCGTCCGGGGCCGCCGTTATGCCCCCCAAGGTTTCGCCTCCCTCGTGCAAGACCACGCCGGTCGGGGCAACTAAGACCGTGTCCCCGTCGACAATTGTCGTGAGCGTGCTGCTGCCTAGCGCGGTTGACCCGTATGTTATTGTTGTGCCGGAGATTACCACCGTATCGGAGCCGATGGCTGTGATCAGTTGTCCGCCCATGACGGCTGTCTGCGTCGGCCCGGATCCCGCGGCTACATGCAGCGTCTGGCTGGGGAAGACGAGTCCCGCGGGTCCGATGGTGATCGTTTGTCCCCGAACTACGGCTATCGTCGGCGTGGGCGCGATGGTAAATACCGTGCCGTCTATCGTTGCGACTGAGGAGGGTCCGAGGACGACCCCTAAACCGCCGATAGAGGTTGTGGTTGGCGGGGGTTGAGGTGTGAAACCCCCTCCCACGTCGATTGGGGGTCGGGTTACGGTAGCCCCACCACCTACTACCTGGGATGGGTCGATGACAAAGGTCTCGTCTCCCACGATCACAGTGGACGTCTTTTGCGTTGGGCTGTCGGTGAATGTGCGGTCGTCGATGATTACTTCGCCAGGCTGCACTATCACGGTTAAAGGGGGTCTTCCTCCTTCGTGGTTATCCCCACTATTGGGAGGCGGAGTTGGCGAAACCTTAGCGGACTCAATGGGGGTCGGGTCCATACCATACTCAGGGGTAATTACGTGGCTGCTGCCGCCCTCGACCGCTGTATCGTGAGCATCTGGACCGGAGGGCGATCCGCCGTAGCTAGGAGGTGTCTGGGTTGGAAACACCACGGCGGGGTTCTTGTCTGTCGTAACGAAGGTAACCGTTGCCGTCGGCTCCGCGGGATCGGTGGGAGTGACTGTACCTGGTGGAACGGAAGTGTGGATAAAAGAACAGGTCTTGCCTGTGCTGTCACAAAAGGTAATGGTAAAGCGACCGGTTGGGCTCTGCTTAGGAGTACATGGTATGGGTGTGCTTACAAGCGGGTAAGGGGGTGTGTAGTCGTCCGGATCCCCAGTCCATGTTGTAGTGGATGTGTGAATTATAGAATAAGAGGTAATCGTTAATGGACCGCTCTCTTTGGCCGGGCACTCGCTCGGCGTAGTGGTAATAGTCGAGGTTGTGCTGACGGCTGGTGGCGGTGGCGGCGGCAAAGTCACGGTGGGTGAGGTAAGTGACGGGCTACTAAAGGTAGTATTCCAATTCCATGATTTCGAAGTCCCATTGAAATCAAATGACGAGGTTAGTGTGGGAAAAGAGGTCTCGTCGTCCGTGTTAGAACTTGGGCTACTGAAGACTGGCGGGGAAGAAATAATAGGGCTGCCTCTTGTCGGGGATGATGTTGGCAATACAAGCGTTGGCCTCCCAATTGTGGTGATGGTTCCCAGGTTAAATAGCGTCCACCAAGGATAGGATTCCGTTGAAGAAGAGCCATCTTCGGAGGATTCCACGATCACAATGGACGCATCACTAGTAGAAGTATCAATTGTCGTAATTGAAGTGACATCTATAGGGCTCTCATGTGTCTCCGAGCTCGACACTGCGAGACTGGAAGCTAGTATGTCGAACGAGCTGGTGACCACGACGGTCACCGAGCTGTTATACGATGATATTCTTTTGTAGAGCCGACCTGGACGGAACTCTACTATGCAGTTAATACGGGCGAGTAGCTAAGAAGGAAGACCAGCTAGTCTCAACTAACCATCTCTATCTCTGACCGATTCCAGGCCATGACTTAGGGACACCACGACACATAGCAGTGTTGAGATAACAAAAAGCATCGCGTACCCGAGACGAGTACTGTCGTTTGCCCTATTTCTCTTTCACCCGGCGCTTACACCGGCGTGTTTACTTCGAGAAAGAGCCAACTTCTCGGAATTTTTACATCTGGAGGGAAACAGAAATGGTTTTATTAGATTACCAGAAATCATGAGCGTCACGTGTAATATAAAAGCGAAGCGAAGCGAGACGAGACGCTGTAATATAAGCAATAAATCCCCCACACGCAATGGCGGGCGGCGAATACGCGGCCGGGCCGTTCGACTTTTTATGTGAAGCGCCATGGCCATGGCATGGCATTCTCGGAAAGCGGGATATGGAGATATGGGGAGACAAGGGGATAGAGAGAGAGGCTGCCGGTAAAGTGGCTCGTAAAAGTACCATATTGAGCTGGGACAGACGAACACGGGACGCTTGGTGGCGACTGGTCGTGGGAATTAAGAAGAAGGAAATTGATTTGCACCCGTTTTTGGCCGATTCATTTGGGATGCCGCCTAATAAGGGGGAAAAATGCATATATCCCCGGAAAATACGTTGACCCCATACCATATAGGTAATTACTTCGTATGTATCACATCGAGCTATCGGATTAGTTTGTCTGAATGGACAATGGTGGAAAGGAGGCGACGATCAATTAAATTTGCCGGATGAAGGCTAGATGGTGATATATATATTGCGAATACCGACCGCCGGGATCTATGTAAATGTGGGAGAAGCCAGCACTGTATGGACTCTGGAGAGCGTAGTATTTCGACAAGATGACACCTAATTGGGTAGTGTAGGCTTGGAATGGAATTCGGATGGACACCAAGCTCCTCGTCTAGAGTGCCGGTAGTATCCAGCTTGAGCTTGACGTCTCCCGGCGTAGCTTGTTAATAGCAAATAGCTACCTACTGTATGTAGGGTAAGTAGCTCCCAGAATCAGGGTGGCGGTAACACGAAAATATGTTTACGACCTCGATGACGTAAATTCTCGTAAATGGGGGTTCAGGAACTTCGGACGAAGTTCGCTGCTCTGCTCTGACATAATTCGTAGCCTTGTAGGATTCTTATACGTAGTAGGATTCTCGTCAGATAGCCGTATCAGAAACCAACAGCTCAGCATTAGGATCGCGCCAAGCCGCTGTTCCTGACACCAACTACCACCAACTACCCACGTAAGAATGGCGACGTAAGAATATCGCGAGAATGGCTAACGGGCGTATAGCTCGACCGATTCGGGTTTACAGTGTCACGAGGAGGAATAAGCCGACCAAGAAATCCTGCTGCATTCCTCTTCGATATTCCACGGTCTGGGAAGTTGGCGAGTCCGAACTTGCTCTGCTTCAACATAGTAGAGAAAGGATGCCGACCATTACCTACTTCTACTGATACAAACGGAATGGGATAAGATAGTTGAATTGTTGGTGACATGTACCTGAGAACTTTAGCTGAGAACCTTACTTACCTAAGGTAGGTTACGGACAGGTACCTCCGATGGGATTCTCCCGTCTTTTGCTCCAATCAGGTGTTGGCCTTTCCCCTTCTCGGACTTAAGAACCTTTGAAAGGCGAAAGAAGGGAGCAGCGGGGTGACTACATGTTTAGGTACCTAGGTACTAGTAGTACTAGATATGTACCTAGATACTGCAGATTGGGGGACGACCCACTGATCTCAAACGACCTTCCAATTCCCTCCGGCTCCTCCAAGTCGTCATTATCACTTATCTCAATCCTGTGCTTTTCTACCTTGTACATATTCTTCTCCTACGTGAACAAATCTATAGTATGGCATATGTATTTTCCACGTATGAAAAACCGATTATCGCACATCATATATACACTACCGCAAAACATATGAGTAGAGGTACGCGCGTTCCAACGTTCCAACGTCGGCTCCGTCGCCTTTTATTACTCGACGCATCGACGCACCGACGCATCGGCAGAAAAGGACTATGTACGTCGTCTCTTATTTACCCTAACCTTGTCCAATCTATCATGTATTAACCTGTTTCGGCCATTGCCCAGCTTTTTATGCGACGATCATCGGATACCCCTAAACTGCTAACGGTTAGTTCATGTTCCGTTCTGCTACGCTGCTAGGTACGCCGCACGTATTCCTTGTTAGATAATCGACAACGAAGACCTTGGACTGCCGAACGCGCAAGGACAAGGGTCATTTCGATATAACGTATGTAGTATTGTACAACGCAGTAATTCTACGAACCGCAGTACCTAGTCAGCTAGTCTACTCGCTATAGCGTCGTCGCAACGGAGAAAAAAGTCCCAGGCGCTCCCAATTAGTCACATAACGGACATTACTGCATGCTGAAGATCTACTGTTTAGTGTATTTACCTACATACATACATAGTATGTAGGTAGCTACGGGTAGCTAGCTCTAGCGTTATCGACTTATCGACACCATCTTAACACGCAGGAGGATCTGGGGAATAGTAGGCCGACAAGCCACGCGAGAAGACAAGGTACAATACCTACATACGACTGTCAGAGCCGAGACCCATCTCACTCACTTGTCTTTCTTCGTTCAGTTCCCCGCCTCTCTCCTGCATGAGCAGATGAGGTGCATACGGCCAACTGGTTAGATGGTACATCGTGATTGATATCTCACAATACGTATTTTTGTTAGTGTTATACCGCCACCGGCACGCTTTACGGATCGACTCCTACCTAGTGGACTGGAAAAGGCCTAGAGTTGCTCCTTGTTAAAGGTATTTATGCATTATCATGGTTGGGCACTAGTGTAGCGAGGCTGCCAGCTGCGTATTTACTAGGTATGTACACATTCCAGGACCGGTGACAGAATTCCATGTTCCATATTCTATCATCTATGCGGCCATGCAGGTTGGCAGGTAGCGTGGCAGCGTGGCTCTGACCCCTGGACAGGCACAACCCCCCAACACCTCCACTGGCGAGACTATGGTGACTTGCATTTTAGCCACAAGGTGAACCCCATACCCTGCACGGTAGCATGATAGCACGCTCCGTCGATCTACGCTGCGACTGGGCGTGACATGTATGGCATGGACCATAGCAGGCATGGCATTGGGCAGTGCTTGTAGAACCGTTCATTACTTGTGCCCCGGCAGATCCCGCCACTGACGGAAATCCGCTTCGACTTGGTTATTTCGTCTATCTTTTTTTTCTTCTTGCACCCAACCTATCGCGCATTTAACTCGATAACGTTATACGCGACCCGACCAATCGATCTCAGGCGTAACGGTAGAGACGCCACGACGCCCGCAATCGTACCAAATTGCGACGATTTTCGCATTTTCGGAATTTGATGGATTTGGATCAAAGTTACGTCGACGTCTCTACGACCCTCATGAAGCTTGGGAAGGGAAAGGGCTGGTGACCTTGCGCATCTCTTGTACGAATGCCGGGTTGGTGCGATAGGCCGAACAATGTTTACGTATCTCCTCGCGACTATCATCGGGACGCTGCTCGTACCCGATCTAGTCAAGGCCGATGACCTCACTGCTTTATGGATCGAGCCCTCTCTGAACTGGCACGTGTACCTGAGATTGTTTTAGGATGGGCATGGAGTTAATGGTGACTTAGGTACGGCGTTGACGGCAATTGGTCCTCGATCGGTCTCTTCGTAGGAGAACCAGCCCAGGAGATAGACGTTCTTGTGAGCACGAGCCTATCCGAGATATGGGTTGTCGAGTCTGGCGGTTGTGGTCCCAGTAAGTTTTTATATGCGAATCCGGGGTAGCGCAAACCATTCATTTAAGACAGTGCTCTAACGTATTTCGATCAGATGGCCAATGTGTCCAAGCTCGTGGAGGGGTCTATAACACCAGTGCCTCGCAGAGCTGGTCTTCGCTCGGTGTCTGGCAGCTTGGCTTAGACTACCTTGGCGTTGGAGGCAATGGCGATTACGCAATGGAGACTGTTGTCGTATACGACAGCGTACGTCGTTGGCAGACTTCTTTCAATAAACAGGCTGTAGCTGGCGTCAACGAGACCGGTTACTTCAACGGGCTCTTTGGCTTAGGTATTACGCCTGGTCGCTTCAACGATGTCATCGTACAGAGTCCAATTGCTGCACTAGTTGAGCAGGATGGTACTATTCCGAGTCATAGTTATGGCTACACTGCTGGAGCCTATTATGGTGAGTACTGGAGCAAACTTGTAGCCATAAACAAGGTGCTAACCATACCTAATTAGCTGGCGAGCGAGGAGTTCCGTTGTCTCTAACGTTGGGTGGGTATGATGCAAACCGCTTTGAGCCCCATAATACGAAATTTAGCCTTAATGCGACCTCGAGACAGCCCGAGGTGCTTGTGAGAGCTATCACTGCCTCGGTTTCTGATGCTGGCCAGGCTCCAACTTCCTGGCCGGCTCCGTCAATCCCATTATTATCATTTAACGAATCCGTGACAGCTGTGCTCGACAGTTCCACGCCTTACTTATGGCTTCCGTCAAATATTTGCGACCGGTTCGCTGCTAACTTGAATCTTACGTGGAATGAGATATATGGGCTTTATGTGTTCTCGAACAGCGAAGACACTGATAACCTGGAGCGATTCCGTTCGTCACCAGATCTCTCGTTTACTTTTACCCTATCGAGTGCAGAAAACCGTGACAACTTCGGACAGCCTCTCAATGTACCAGGAGTTGTGAACATTACCGTCTCTGCTAACGCATTTATTCAAACTCTTCGTTACCCGTTCATGAACATTATTAACTACACTGCAGCGGCGGTCCCCTATTTCCCTTTAAAGCGAACTGAGGCCAATGGCCCAGTTATTATTGGAAGATCCTTCTTCCAAGAAGCGTATTTGATCACAAACTACGAAACCAGTAGCTTTTCGGTCCATGAAGCTAAATTCCCAGAAAACCCACTTCGAGATACATCTATCCAGACTGTAGCAACCTGGGAGCATAGTCCATATCCCGGCCCACCCTCGCAACCCGACCAAGGAGGAGGTCTTACCCAGCCGCAAACTGTAGGCTTGGCAATAGGAATATGTTTCTTAGGCATAGCCGCCGTTATAACCTTCTTCGTATTGCGCCGGAGGAGAAGGAAGCAGCGGGAAGCGGATAATAATGATGAGACATTCAACGATAAAGCTTCCACGATAGACTCGTCGCCGCCAACTACCCCGGTAGCTCGTATTGTTTCAAAGATGTCGAAGAGATACGCGAATAGGAGAGGTAGGAAGGGGAGTACCCGCTCCACTACTACCCATGAAAATATCCGCGAAGAACTCGAGGAGGGCAACGAGCCAAAGGTGTATGAATTTGCGGCAGACCAAAGCCATGAGCGCTACGAATTACCAGGACCAGAGCCCGTGGAGTTAGACGGCACCATGGCCAGGCACCTTGTGAATTCTGGCAAGAGACAAGATTATAGAATGAGCGAGTATGAACTTGGGAAGCATCAGTTGGAGCGGCAAAAGCAAGGGTTGGTGCCCGAGTATATCCCTCGCACGGGAGAGTCGCCGACTAGAATGTACCACAATATCAGTCCTGCGGGACAGTACGGACCGTTGAATCGTATCGCCGAAACCCCCTCGCCAGCCTCGAGCCCAACGTATGATACTCAGAGCAACAACATGCCTTCGCCGTTAAGTTCTCAGAGCGACTGGACAAATAGGATGACGGACGCATACTCTCCTATGGGATTCGTCCCTACCCAGACCCTTTCTCACTCAACCTCAAATCCGAACCTTACCTATACTCCGTCGTCGCCGTCGTCGTGGAGCAACCCTGGATCGGCTTCACTCGGCCGGTCTGCTTCCACCGCCGGGTTCTCAACATCGCATGGCCCTTCGATCGTACCGCCTCGTGCCTCATTCCAGAGAGCACCCATCGATGCATCGCGAGTAATATGCCTTGGACCTTTGCCGGATAACGTCCAACTACCCCATCAACCTGCTCGTACCCCCGAAACTCCTCAAACCCCTCAGACCACCCAGCCATCAATACCTGGGATTGTTGATAGTGATGGCCAGCCGGTTGCTTACCCTCCTATGCCTCCTATTCCAGATAACGATGAACCTCAATATGACTCGCGCCGTGCATCCCGCCGCGTGTCCAGAGCTGACACACTTGGAAGCAACTACACGATCGAGGAGGAGGCTCGTATGACCGCGGCGCGTGAGCAGACCTTTTTTGGCCGAATAGACGGCCCCGATCTCATCCATATACCTCAACCAGCATCACAACGATATAGCTGGGAAATACCCTGATATATATACCTATATACCTATATAACCCGACATCTATAATATCCGTGATAGGCCTCCCTTTGCGAGGATCCGATCACATTTACCCGACTTTGCTTAACACATTTTCTTTTTTATATTTCTTTTTCAACTTTGATACCTACGCACCTATATATTTGTATATACTAGCAAAGGAGTTGGAGGTTTTCTCTGTTTACATATATATTCCCCAGATGCATGGCATGCCTCGCTTCGATGATGACGAAGAGCACGGGTATTCCGGGGCGGCGGCGGCTCCCCGTGCATCGGAACGGCGTTCGAGTTGGAGGCAGACGTCTACATATCTTTTTTTTATTCCAACCGCGCCGCGACGCTGCCTACTAAAGCTGTGAGGTAGTGTTAGGGCGGACGGAGGAATTGTACCTACGTACCTATGTAATAATTACACGTGCGCAACGAGGAGACGGGCGGAGCGTCGATCGCCTACGGATGGATGGATCTATGATGGGGTGGAAGCACGGAGTGACTACTGATACCACCACGGTGCTGATGCTACGAGGGCACGCGTTGTGTTATCCGCCGCGTGCGGCGTTTGGTATAGACAAAGCTGGCTATGCCTAGGTACCGAGCTACAGAAAATAGGAAAAATAGAGATCGCTCTCTTAAGCATGCTGTCTATTGTCATGGGCTATTTGGTGATTGATTGTGTGCTTCCTCAGGTTTGAATTACGGACATAGACTTAACTACGTACGACATGTAATAAGAAAATATTTCCCAAAGAATAAACATCTAACCTAGGCGTTAGATACTGGATAAACCAACCTAAATATCATCTATCACCTTGTACGATATAGGCAATTAGTAATGTACGGTATATATATGCGATATTAAGGACATGTCTACGTAATCACTAGAACAAGACTTGATATTTTTTTGCACAGCAATAATATAAACGATTCCTTAGGTATGGACAAAGCCAAAGGCATTGCAAAGCTCTATCAACTAATTAAGCCCTTCTTTGCGGGCAAGAAGAGAAAATATAGAATCAATCAGAAAACGCAATATGTACTAATATAATACCAAGAACGTAATTCCTCCCCTGCCAGGGCATCAAACGGCCTTCCCCTTCCCTTTACCCAACCCGCTCCCCCCGAGCGTGGGGAATTCGTCGTCTACATATTCCAAAGCCGCCATGCTTGCCTTCCTGCTTTCCTCCTCCGCGAGACTAAGTTGCAATGCAAATTCCAGATCGTCGTCGACGACCAGGTTGGAGCTTGTCGCAGCGAAGCTAGAGGATTCGGATGGTTTGACGACTGGAGTATGACTCGACGAAGGCGAGCTGCTGAACGAAGATTTCTTGATTCTCTTATCCTTAATCGTAATTGGAGCCGCGTACTCTCCAGAACTACTGGCCCTTGGTGAACTTCCCGTGTCGTTGACCCCCTCCATAAGAGACAAGCGAATCGCAGCCTGAATCTGGCGCTCGTAATCACTCTCGTCCGCGGTGTTATTATCAGCGCTGGAACTAGCCACCGGAGGACTTAGATCCGTTACGCTTGGATCAGGAGTGACGGTACTGCCAGAACTAAACGTCGTATCGAAATCTGCAGCGGAGCCTGTGTCGCTAGTGCTTATCCGGCGCTGCCTGTCAAGAAGAAAAGACTCTTGAGACACCATTTCAGCGTAGCGTAGAGCCTCCTCTTCTGTCAAATCTCCAAAGCCAACGCCGAAGCGGGAACGAAGTCGAGCTTGTTCTCGTTCCTTCTGCCGTTGCTCACTTCGTAGTTCTTCAGCTTCGGCCGCAATGTAGTCCTCAACACCACCACCGTGACGTCGACCGGAGGCCCGACCGTGAATATCGGAATGGCGATGCCGGCGCTTGCGCCCCGTGGCATGGTTTGAAGAACTATAGGCCCAGTAGCGCACAAATGTTCCAAAGGCCACTATTCCATGTAGGACCGTTGGATCGGGATCTAAGTAGATAGCCCCGACAGCCGAGAAACTCGTAGTATGCGACGCAGGATTGGTAAGGAGTAAATGGCGAGGCATCCGGCCTGGAGACCGAGAATTGATGGTCCTAAGAGGCTCTAATGTAGACGCTAGGGGATCCCAAGCTTGGACGAGCCCGTCGGTACCGCCGTGTACTAGGTAAAGAGCCGACAGGGCCAAGCAAGAAATCTCAGGAGACTCTGTTTGAATAATTCTGACAGGATGTATACCATCGCCAGTATGAAGTTCCCGCGTATTCCACAATATAACCTTTCCCTTGTTCGTGCCCACACCGAACAATCTCGCCCGTCTACCAGGAATATCCGATGGTGCTTGCCTGGTTGGCGTTGATGGACCACTTGAAGTTAAACTTGTCGTGGCTTTTAAGGGATCTTCGAAAGAAGCGATCAGAGCAAGTTGCGAAGCGTCTATGCTGCTCGCAGTTATCTGTGCATTACCAAGCTCTTTCGAGCAAAAGCACGTCTCAGACCAATCATCCAGATCTAACTTCCCAGTACCGGTCATATTTGGCGGAGACGACTTGCCCGAAGCTGACAATATTTGCTTGAGTAACAGCGAGCCAGACGAACTTGGAGAAGGCGATCTCATACTGTCGCCACCGAATATGGAGGGGGCTGGGACAGCCTCTACGATGGATTCCGGACTGGTAACTGGCCAAGTGCTGGGTTGGGTTCGACCTGTAGTACTTCGCTGAAACCTCTTGATAGCTGGGGTTTGGTCTTCCTCCAGCGCGCAATCGAGGATGAATACGCTTTCACCGGCTCCATGATCGTCGTCATTTGCAAAATCTACCTCAAGCTTTCGACGCATATCCCACCCATGACATACCTTGCGGAAATGAGCTGGCTTATAGCGGAGAAATCTCTCGATCTCGCGAGCTTCTGCGGCCATTTGGTCTTTGGTGAGGCCCATGCTATTCGAGGGCGATCTTGGGGAATAGGCCCCGCGGACCGCATTTTTACCTGATTCATCCATACGTGCCTGTCGCCGACTGGCTTCCACTAGATGCCAAGAAGTCGAGCGACCTGTATGCCATGCGAGCTTGACAACATCATCGGCTTTTGTCTTGCTGGTAGGTGCAGTCGGTGGTTGTGTCAGGTAGTATACCTCGCCCAGCGCGTTTAGCGCCACTGCCCACACTCGACCGAGAGCTTTACGCTTATGGTTATAACTTTCATCGATTTTGAGTGCGATTATAGGCACGCCTGGACTCAGCACCCAACGGGCGCTCATCTCACCTGCAGCGTATCGTGGACCGCTAGGATCGCAACCAAGCGCATATGAAGTCACGACACCCAACGAAGAGCCGGTCATGATTCCTACCAACGATTGGGTCATAGATGGAAGAACGGAGGATTTAGCGATCCAGACTGCGCAGACGCTCTCAGAGAGCTCTGGGATCTTTGGAATGTCGGGATGGGCTTCAATGAGTCCTGTTTCTTGGCCAAGATGTTTACCCCTATACTCGCCACTTGAACGATAGAATACGCGACCGCCAGGAAAGCCTTCTCCAGCAACAAGTCCATACGGCTGGCTGACGTCCATGACGTTAGGAACAGCAGCGGGACCCTCGCCGACCCCATAAGGTAAAAGAGACGGCACGACTTCGTCTAATTGAGCAAAGCCTATCTCATCTAAACCCCATTTCTCAACCTTGCCACAGGTAGGGTCGCTAACACTAGCGATTCCCATTTCCGATGCTCCATGAACTACCCTAGGCGGCTTCTTCCCGCCAGGTTTAAAGGTAGCATGAATATGGGTCACTGGTGTCGGGACTTTGGTATTATAAGTCAGGACCGCACTCGCCTTCTTACCGGATTGGCTAGTCCTCAAGGAAGAACCGATGCCTCCGGAGTTCGATCCCGGCTTGCCCCTAACAAGACTACGGAGAAGTCGAGTTCTCAAAAGATACTCGCTGCGCCAGGAAGCATGTGATGTAAGTCGCGTAAAATGACGAACTTCTGAGCGCACGAGGTCCGAATCATCTTGGTACCATACTCCACCATGAGGCTTAACAGCCGTGACCAGTGCGTCCTGTCCGGGGAAGAACCGCTGAAAGGCCATGCGCCACGCATGAGGGGTGGTAACCAACGAATAAAATCGCTTCGATACTAAGGCTACAGACGCATGTGAGTCGGGATGTAAATGCGATAAGATATGCGTTAGAATCTCTACGATATAATTA
Organism: Daldinia vernicosa; assembly: GCF_022497035.1. Taxonomy (NCBI): domain Eukaryota; kingdom Fungi; phylum Ascomycota; class Sordariomycetes; order Xylariales; family Hypoxylaceae; genus Daldinia; species Daldinia vernicosa. Next base: position 831,510 of record NW_025953921.1, read on the forward strand.
GACCAAATACTAGTGTTGAGGGGTATTAAGGTGGCATACCATTGGGAAAATCAGATAGTTGGACGCCGTCAGAACCCGCATCGGCGCGTTTAATGACCTTAAATCCAAGAGCTTGCCTTGGTATGACTGGTGTCAATGCGCTTTCGTATGCTGATATCCGTTGGCCTGGGGCCTTGGATCGCGTCGCATCCGGCTCGCCACGAACGTCGTTCAATCGGCGCAATCGCTTCCGGAGGGAATCCGAGTCAACGCCTTCTCCGCTAACTCCAGCGCCGGCGTCTCCCCGCGCAGACAGCGGCGACACGTCACCAGACTGCTGTTGCAGCAGGGAGCCGTGGGCGTTGCCACTGAGACCATGGTGCCGAAAGCCATGTTGTTGGAGTGGTTTAGGGGACTGAGAAATGCTGTCCGGTTGAATCTGGTTTGAATACTCGGAAAGCTCTTGTTGCATAAAGTAGAGCGGGAGAGACAAGTGGAGAGTATGATTTTGACTGTGCAGCAGAAAATAGCACAGTCAACGATTCGTATAGTTCTTGTAAAAGGGAAGAGAGGGCGCGCTATGAAGTTTGCGATGCTATACAGTCAATGTGAGGTTGAGAAACTGAGGAGGAAATTTGAAGGATGACTCGCGAGACGTAATCTTTAGCCAAACCCAATCAAGGTTAGCCCCGAAGATTTACCGGCGAGCTTGCAGAGGTATGTACCTCTATCACATGTGTACAGGTAGTAACCACCTCATATCAAACTTCCGTACCTAACCTAGGTACATAAGGTTCAGAAAGTCGAGAAGGTTCAAGTAGGAACAAATGAGATGTTATATTTAGGCGTGGCTGTATATAGTACTTCATACAAATAAATAACTCGAGTACATACATGTAGGTATATAGTATAGTAGCTGCTATCTCAATCATTAATAAAGACAAAGCACTCACACCAAGTTAATATCAGCCAGATATTAGAACATAGCGCGAAGCTCTAAGCTCTCAATATACAAGCAACCCAGCCAAAGGAACTTTTAATAATTTTCTTTTCGTCTATTCGTGGTATATGTCAACCATTACACACGACGGCTCTAGAGGGCCGCTATTAGCTTGTCTCGACTTGCCTTTTTCAACCATCTTCCTTCAACACCAGATTCGAATTGGACGTGTCTATTCGGAGCAGGCGTGATAGTCATAAATATACAATTCCACGGTCAGTCGTTGCCGCGGGCCCTCTAGAGCCATCTTCAGCATCCGTTTCCTCCTTTCAGCCTCTACTCCAAACCGGCACGAAGCATCTTGCCTCCCTTCCGACTCCCGCAACTGCAAACAAACGCATTAGATTAAAGTACCTTGGTCACCAGACCCCCGCCAGCAAAAGATGGGCCGAGATCTCCATAGATGCCAAGGATTTGTAGCTAATTTTTTCGGTGGCATATCCAAATATCTTTGACAAAGCCAACCATCTCAGAATGTAAATCACAAGAAAACCTAAGTGAATGCTCACAAGGGTCGCAATTCCTTAGGCAGGCCGCCCACAGTGGCTTGGCAACGCCTCCTGGATGGGTATCGAACTATAAAAATAAAACGGATGTGACGTGCAGGTCATGGACGATCGCTCAGTTCCAGCCAAGAGAGTTCTCAGCTGCGACAGGCGCCGAGATGTTCGCAGTGCGTGCCGAGCTGTTCATTCCGCTCCTCCCACTGCCCTGGCTGTCACGTGTATTTCCTCCAGCACCACCGTATCCCGGATTGCTTGTAAAGTCCCGACTCAGCAGCGCACCACCCATCAAAGCTGGACTTCCGCTCTGTCGCATCTCGGAAGGCAAGGTTACGGAGCTGCTTCGCTGGTGCCTCTGCTTCTTTCGCTTGTAACGGCGGGCAATGATGAACATAGCAGCACCATACGCACCCGCAACACCGGCGGCACCAACAGCAATACCGGCAGTCATTCCTTGTTGCGCGCTTGTCGTCTTCTCATTGGGACCCTGCGTATCAAATGGGTCATTGTTGTTAGGAGTACCAGCGTCGGTTGAACCATCTCCACTGCTTCCGCTGGAATCGGGAATACCATCAAGTAAATCACCTGGCATGATACCAATGGCCGGATTAATCTCACTCGTCAAGTTCTTGACTAGGGGATTATGGTGATTGTACAAAGGAGTTGTAGGGTATCCAATGTCGTTGCTAAGCTGGGCAATGCCCTCAGTAGGATAGTAGACCATGGCTTGCGAGGTAATGTAGCCCAGGCGAGCAGTAGTGTCATAAGGCCTAATGCTGTACATCTTGACCCTATTGACGTCATAGCCACCACCAAACGCAAGACCTTGGGGAAGGAATTCGAACATCTGGGAAGCAGCCAGAGGCTCTTCCACAAGGTGCTGGTAATTCTCACCGAACAGGAATGAGATTTGGATGAGCGTTGTGCCATCGGGCTGCTCCGGTGGCTTCGTCGAAGGAGTAATGGCCTTTGGTAAGGAAGTTGGAATTCCTGTAGCAGTATGGGTCACGCCAGTGCTGGGAGTGCTAGTAGATGGCTGGACAATGATCGTAGTTGGGAGCCAAGACTCGGAATCCGTAATTGTCGCTATCACAGTAGCACTAGTAAACGGCCTAGGCGTGGGTGTAGTTGTAGGCGTAGGCGTAGGCGTAGGTGTAGCAGACGAGCTAGTCGAAATGGCAATGGGAGAAGACTCAACGCTTGAACTTGTGGAAGTTTCGATAGTTGTTGTCGGCTGAGAACTGGTAATCGGAGGAGCAGTCGTATTGAGAGGAATCGAGAAGGCACTAGTGGACACAGTAGTAGGCACAGAACTGGGTGCAGAGGTAGGCACAGAGGTAGGCACAGAGGTGAGAGAATCCGTTGACGAGACCGTAGAGTTAAGTGACACAGTAGGAGAGGTAATAGTCGGTAGGCTACTAGAGTCAGTTGCCGTTGTGCTGTTACTGGGAACCGGAGTAGCAATTGTGGTTGGCACGCTAACACTGCCGGATCCAGTTGACGAAGCAGTTGTTGACTCCGTAGTGTTTCCAATAATCGACGTAGGGACTGAAACAGTTGACGAACCCGTACCTAAGATCGGTGGTAGCGATATGAGGGGAGTTTCCGAGCTTGATGCAGAAGCAGTAGGGGCGGTAGAGCCGGTAGATACGGTAGAGGCCGTAGGAGCAGTGCCAGGGAATGATGTCGTCGGGAAAAGAGAGAGAGATGTAGGCAGAAGGGTCGGTAGCAACCCGCTGTCCGTGCTGCTCGCGCTAGTTCCGGTAGAAGCGCCTGTACCCGTGCTCGTGCTCACTCCTGTGCCGGATTCCGTAGCGTTCGCAGTCGGCGCCGGGAGAACGGCACTCGTAACATCACCTACAGCACTTGTAACTCCACCAACAATGCTGGTTAGGCCACCAATAAGTCCACCATCTGAGCTCGTAGAAGCCGGAATACTAGAAGATTGGGTCACAACGCCTGTGGGAGCTATAAGAATGCCCGAAGAAGACGACGGCACCGTTGTTGTGTTGGCTTCGATCGTAGATTCGGTTACTGGTAGAGCAGTCGTATCAATAGTAGAAGTCCCATTATTCGACTCGGCAGTCGTAGTCGGAGCGGCAGTAGTCGACCCCGTCAATGTTCCTGTCAATGTTCCTGTCAATGTTCCTGTCGATGTTCCTGTCGATGTTCCTGTCGATGACGCGATCGCTGTCTTATTAGCGGATGAAGATGTGGTCTCTGGCGGCAATAGCGTCGGGAGATCTAAGCTAAGTGTTGGTAACACAATTAGCGGGGGAACCCCTCCAGTAGAGCCCACAATGCTACTACTGCCACTGCTGGTGCTGGTGCTGGTGCCGGCGCTGGTGCCGCTGCTGCTGCTGCTGCCCGTCTTAGTAGACGAACCCTTGGTTTGGGTCTGAGATTCGGACTGAGACTTGGACGACTGGGACTGAGTCTGGGACTGAGACTGAGATCCGGATTCGCTCGTAGGAGATGTACCCGTCACGGAGGGAATCCGAGTGGGAGACGATGTGGATGAAGATAAGGCGGACGAGGTAGAGGACGTAGACGATGAGCTCGTTAATGTCGAAGAATCGCTCGAATCCGAAGATCCACCAAGAAGACTCGACAACAAGTCGGAAATCGTGTCCTTCTTCGTGGAGGAATGAGTTATCAAATCCGACGACGATGATGACGACTCGCTCTGGGTACTCTGCGACGCCGAACTCGTAATGGTGTGATTAGTATACTGCCTCTTGACGTGCCTAGGAAAGTAGATCTTTGGTCTATTTTCCGGCTCGGCGCTTGCTAGCGACGCAGCGGCCACTAAAGCAGCTACGACTAACGACCCCTTATGCATGGTGACTTAAGATTAAGGTTTAACTTCTTGACAGGCAGATCGACCGTTAAGCTGACAGCTAGCTACAGCGGGTATAATTCGAGAATTGACGGCTATGCAAAATCGTAACTGAGGTCGAAGTGTTAGTCTCACCAAGATGGCGAGGGATAGATCCAACTTGGCTACCTACTATGTCAGGATAATTTGGAACGAGTGTACTTGACAAAAAATGTCAATGAGTGGATGCTGTGGGCAAGATTGTCAGCACTTTATGTCCTATCCGCAGCAATATTAAAGAGTGCACGACCGATCCACGGCAGATCCCCATACGAAGCAGGCGTGGGTCAAGGAAATCCGCTCCATTCTTCTATCCTCTCGACGACGATGACTCCCAATGATATACGCTCTTCACTGACCTTGTTCGCAAGCAAAATAGTTTTGTTTATATAGTAGTAGTTGTAGTTGTTATTGTTGTTGTTGTTGTTGTTGTTGTTGTTGTTTTCAAAAGAGCGGCGCGACGAATAAATCGTCAACTTAGATCTGGGCTGGTGATTCCAATTTGGTATATTGTATAGCGTTCACGACGTATCGCGCGGGCGATTCCTCAGCGATGCATTGGCCTTGCCGGTGGCTGACCGACTACGAAGCAGTCGTCGGGTTCGCGGTCAAGGCTCCAAGGTAGTTGGAGGACCAGCGCCGAGAGGGGATATTGTCGTCGAAAGGTGTACCTTACGAGGTCGGCGAAAGGGAAAAGAGCGAAAGACGGAAGAGGTAGGGTGGAGGGCGAAAGGCAGGCAGGTCGAAGGGGTAAATGAGAAGCAGCTGGAGGAAACGTGAGAGAGGGAAAGTGTGGAAGAGGAGTCGTGGCTAAAGGTGCCAAGGCACTAAATCCCAGGGGTGGTGCCTCGTTATTGATCAGTCTGTTCATTGATCAGGGGAGACGGACCAGGGGGGGCCAGGGAAGGGGTGGAGTTGGGATGGCTAATTACGTGGGGCTAGTACATAAGTAGCTTAGCTGAATTGGGGAGCGATATTGGACTCTCTTCTTTAGGAAATGGGGCCAGGACTAACCTTTTTTTGAGCCTTGACAGAACTGACAAGCGTAGGTACTACGTACTATGTACCTATGTACTATGCAAAACATTTCCAATAGTGCTAATTTCTATTGTTAGATCCTGTTGTGATGAAGTAGAAGAGAGACAATGAAGAAGGGAATCAGAAGAGGGAAGCTTGAATGGAATGACAGAGTCTAGTAATTCTAAGTACATAGAGCCCCTTTTCCCCCTTTTCTTTTTTCTTTTTTTTCTTTAGGATTTTGTTCCATATCTTCTAATGTTGTGCGACAAATATGATGGCGATGGCTAGGTGATGGCGATTCTAATGCCTCGTGCGCAGCAGCGGATATATTTTCAACTTGGCCCTCGCTGTCCAACTCCCGACTTCCTAAGACGTACATAAGTACAGATTAAATATATGCACCTAATGCAATAACAATCTCAAGGCTGCGACGTCCGTACCGACGTGCAGAGGCGGGCTGGATGAAAGCAAGGGCACATGTGCTGTAAAAAGGTTCCCGCCCGCGCTGCTGCACAATGCAGGTCGATACATAATACATCCCTATGTACATGGCACTGGCGTGATTTGGAGGGGCAGCAGGTCTTGGGGACTAGGGCGTCTAAGATGGAGTACCTACGGGTCCATCTTGAAATACTTGGAAGATGGCGCTAGTTACCCGCAAAAAGGAAGGTGACTACTACAGTAATTGGTAGGAAAACCAAGTCTTCCCTGTTAACTGACGCGTAATTAGATCAGGTTCTTAGTGCATATTTAACCCCTGTCCGGTTCATGCACCCCTAATTGGACCGGCTGTCCTAGAAATAGCGGACGTTACTCGATCCAATTGGCTCCCAACCTGCTGCGCCCTATTGCGACCTCCAGCAATTTATTAATTTCCTTGGACTCGCGCACCACCTTGGCGGGGATGGGGGGATGGATGGATGGATGGATGGATTGAAAAATCAATCATTTAATAACTTACCGTGGCGTTGCGATAATACCCATTGCTTGCTTGCTTTCTCACCGGGCGTCCAACATCGGACAAGTAAATTAAAAATCGACAGCCAGTCCGGCGAAGGTGTACAATTGTTAGTCGGTGCGGTGTGTTGTAGTTTTGGGTACGATCAAATCAACGTCAGTTGTGAAACGAGGATGAGAGAAAGATGGGATTGATTACAGTACCTAGGCGTTGGCCCCGTCGGATTGAAGGGATTCTTGTTGTAGTAAGTCAACGATGAACCCGTTTCATCGGATTAAAACGTGCTAGTTAACAGAAGATCCCAAGTACCTACCTCATACAGGTAGTATGTATCAGTGTATATACATGCGATGGCATCCTTCGAGGGGCGGATTATTCTTCATAATATATATATCGTTTCACAGACAATGACTACCTAGATTATCTACAATATTGCGGCAGTGTCAATCCTAGGTATTTCTTTTCTTTTGCTTTTCGGCTTCGGATGACCAGCCTTAAGGCCTTAAAAGCCATAGAGTTGAGCAAAACCAGATCCCCGGGTTTAGGACTCGTCGCTGTTTAGGATTCAAAACTTCTGGAAAGTCAATTGTTTCGGGAGAGCTGCGCACAGCAGTTACCTCTCTTCCGCTCACACACTCTCTCGGTATCCGTTGCTGACAATAGTTCCCCCCTCCTGTTACATCGATTGCTTCAAAATCAGAGCAATGTCAGATTCAGGTCTACTCTCCAGCCGAAACGGGACAGGTCGTGTACGCATTGGTCGCTGTCCATAGGCACAGCACAGCCCGACGGACATAGGACTCTATGTGTAGCTGTAGCACAGCTACGGTGGGAATACAAATTTGGTATCTCGTCTTGTGAGTTTCCGCTCTGCGTACCTATTTGTCCATCCCATCCCACCCAAGCCTACTAGGTTACGGCCTACTTATGGTTAAGACCACCCACCCCCCCCTATGTACTCCATAGTGTAAATCACCCATGTTTATTTTCCGTCCAAACCCATGGTCTGAACACGAGAAACATCTGGTTCCAACTCGCTTAGACATCCGTGGACCGTGTGTAGTAGATCGTGATTTGTGGCCCGTGGGCAACAAGCAGCGCAAATCTGTGAAACTTATTGACTCAAATCGTAGATAAATCGGATCTCTTACGATCAATCCCACTAACAGCTACTATGTAATGAGGCGGTAGGTATACGTACAATACTTAGTTAGTAAGTAACAAACGCCAACGTTTTCATACGTAAGAACGGAGGAAGTAGGCGCTACAGAAACGCCGCTGGCGTTGTTTACAATATATGGCCCCGGCAGCAAATAAACTACAGTCCGAGGCCCAGATCCGGAAGCTCGAATCTTCTCACCAATGATTTAATACTTGGGCGTGGCGTAAGGCGCTATCCTATGTACCTATTGCCCGCCTGCCCGCGCGGCACAATGTCCGTATGTGCGTATGTGTGTGTGTACCTGCGTCTCGTGTGTCTACCATGCAGTTGGGGTTCTCGTGGCTTTCAATCCTCCGAGCGGAAATTTTTATTCAATATATTGATTTTATTAATTCGAGATGGTTCGTAGGATTTGTTTGGATCTCGTTCCTGACTATCGAAAAGCCCTATGAAGATCTAACCGTGGCTTCTTACTAGATACATAGCTAAAATAGCCGATCTTCCGTGCCTAGGCCAGGTACAGAGTTTTAAACTTCTACAAGATCTTCGTGGGCTTATGGCTTATACAAGATCGACAAGATGCCGTCTGACGGAGATTTTTTTTTAAGGGAAGCATTTTGTTTCTGTAAGTAGCCGCTGCAGTAAGGCGAACCCGTTCGTATTTCACCGATATATTTTATACTTGGTAGACTTATATAAAGAAGGTGAGAGGTATATACTTGACAAATGGCGTCGTACCTTTGGTCGTACTTCTAAGCTATTGGGCTTTGCAGCTTACGCGGATAAATAAGACGAGAGGCGCCATCATCCAGTCATCCAGTGCGTTAGTTTGCTGCAGCTACTACATTAGCACCGCTCTGGTTCCTGACTAGGCCGAATCGCAATCTTACGCTTACATGGAGTTGGGAGTTGGCGCATGCAGGGCAGGCCCCCATTACATACACCATTTATTGAACCCTAATGTCTGCATCGCCGACACTCTAACAACAGGCCGGATTACGGTTACTTCGGCATGCCTAGTTTAGTACTAGATTAGGTAGTCCTCTACTTAGTTTTGTTGTCGCTGTTGCTGTCAGTTTTTTTTTTTTTTTCTCCTTTTTATCTTTCTCCCCCAATGTCTATCAAAACAAGGGCACGTAGTCAGCCAAGGTTCCAACACATAAGGCCAAAAAAGTCATACTTCCCTAGAGGCGTACCGTTACGGCACGGCGCCCGAAGTTGGCATCTTGGAATAGCCTTGGGTAATGTTCAGATGCTGCTATTAATATCATCTATAACATGCTGTCATAAATAGCGAGTCATGTGTTGGGGGCAAATACAAAGGTTCATATATCTAACGACATACGATATCTATTAAATATACTCTTAAACAAAATCGCTATATAATCCTACCTTAGTAATAGAACGTATTAATTCAACTCCGACAATCATTCCGTTTGCGCTCTCGTTGTATGTGTTATAATAGATTATAATTGCCTAGACTTGACATTAATCAATTCACACGTACGTGTACCTCTATAATCATCCCCAAACCAAAAGTAATAAATAAGGGAGAGTCAAGTATATTTCAAGCCAAGTACATATCAATTCGCCCAGTTAAGGATACAAATTCCATATTATATAGATGGAGAGCGGATTATCTCTTTAACTAATATTCCCAGGTATCCAATCAGGCCAGGGACATATCGGTTGCTTTCGTGATCATCTACCTAAGGTTAGGCACTTTGGCGTCTTTGCCCAGCCCATTCTTACCTAGGGGCACTGTAAACTGTGTTCAGCTACATGAGTAGTTGTTGCAAAATCGATGAAAACAGAGTAATAGAACAATGATCAATTCTTTCCCACGCCACCGATGGGGTTGTCGGCCTTTGTGAAGCTATCGTGAGACTATTTGAATGGACTACGCTGACAATAAGGAACAAATATGAAACTCTAGGCGGCATGTCCTAGGGTCTCAACGGCCTATTCCTATAGCATTGTAAGGCAATAACCAGTAGCATCAAATGAAATAATTTCTGGCCTTATGAATTGGCGTATAATCGAGAATAACTACCTCCTAGTTCCGTGCCGCCAAATCCAAGACCACGGCCCAAGAAATTAAAATGGGCCTACCACACGGCAATAGACAATACGAATAAATGTATTTCTATGTCTAGAAGATAGTGTAGCGTTGTATGTAATGACGTGGCCAAATCTGGGCTGTGGCCCAGTACGTGCGAGGGAATCGTAGCCAAGTTAAGGCTTAAGTGTACAAAAACTCATAGGGATAAACAAGTTTCAATGGCGAGTTTGCAATAATCCGGTGCTCTTCTTCTTCTCCTTCTTGTACGAAAAAGAACAGTTCATATCATATACGGTTTGTGCAGAACGGTAGAAACTATCATCCTCGCAATCATTGGGGGAGCTTGTTGTTTGTTCATTCTTGATTTCTGACCCGTACAAAGTAAAAATATCCCAACGGCAATAGCGTTTACGCATGACAGACTGTTATCTATCGGCTCATTACTATAGGTGGCAATACTAGTTATCGTTGTTACAACAAACTTCCATCGCAGTAAATGATAGGTTTGATGCTCGGGCAGGGCTGCTGCTTCTCTCCGTTGTGCAGCTCTTGGGCGTACTGCGTAATCACCCATTACTACAGCAGTGCCATGACTTATCTTCGGGACATCTTGAACCCTTCTACGCATAATCAACAGGGGCCCCCTCCCCCAAAACAAGTACAGTATACCGTCCAAGCAACATTGTCATATTGACCGTACTTGATACCTAGACATGGCCATCGACCTGGAGCTCCCGTGTAATCATGCCCTATGTACAAGATATCAGTTACCTTTCAAACTACCCGAGGAGCGCTAATCCGCGGTCTAGATGGGATACATGCTAGAGTTTACCGGAACCCTATCCACACCATACTCGTTCCTTAGATAGGGCGAAGTAGAGTTCGTTGCTAATGTCTTTGGTATGGCGTCACTAGAATCACAGCCGATCTTCTTATGACGTATGGGAGCTTGTGATCTAGACGCCTAAGGGGTCGAATAGGCATGAATCGAGGCTTAGTTCTCGAATTGAAGTTCTATAATTGTCCATGTCTTAAGAAGCATACCGTATGTAAACCAAGAGGGATTCGTACGGCCTGAGGGTTGCTCCAATGACGGCGTAAAGCTAGCCATCGCATATATGCCCCCCCTTTAGGCCTGTATGCAGCTCTTAACCAGCGCACTAGTAGAAGTAAGGCGTACTAGATTCTCAGACTAATATCGAGGGCTGTGATCGATCTCTCAGCAATGCATCCTACCGTTAACCACAATGCATGAGTGAGTCACCTATTCCGGCCGACTAGGTTAATTTAACATGAGCTCCTTCGAGAATCATCTTTGGTGCGAATCGGGAAGTACGCCTGCTATTCCGGCCAATGATCGCTGGAAGCGGAGTAGCTGCCGGTTATCGTCGTAGCCTGTTTTTTCTAGCTCAGCATATGTTGATAGAGAAAGGCTTAAAGTCTGATGGAAGATATATCATTTCGCCTATGACATCATTCGTCAGCGGATTGCCCAATATACGGCTGTATCCGGGGACCAGTCCCCGGTGTTGATTCAAACGTCTACTTGGGTAGGATGGGAGTCTGAGGGCGCCGTCAAGGGCTACGATCTAGATTCCGCCCTAACTTGCATGCTCCCCTTACGTTGGGGGTGTTGTCGTACATGCACACAACCGAGACTTACATATAGTGGTGATAAAGGTTAGAGCCGCGTCACCCCTGGTCTTGTTTAAGATTTCGCGTAGCTGCGTCAAGCTGATCTCACTTAGGAGGTTACCCTGGATCTCTCCTGTTTTGATTACCTACATAGAAAGACCTTCACATGGTCTTAGCAAACATATAGTTGAGTCGATGGCTTAATGCATACACCTACTAAGATGAGTGGCGTAATGATGGGAAGCTATTCGCTCTATGCATCCGTCGTCTAATGGGGTTCCCGGGTAGCATTCGTGCACGGGTTCAAGGAGAGCCTGAGGGTCGGTGATGTCAGAAGGTCGTCGGTGTCTTTTTCCCAGTGACGTAACTGTTGTGAAGCGAAGACCCTTTCGGGTAATCGATTCAGTGGCGTCCTTCTACAGTGCAGCGTTGGTCTGGTGATGAGTGATCGTGTCGGTTTCTCGCAGAGTGCTTCTACGTTTTCCTCGTTTTACCTTTCTTTTTACCCTCTCAATCGTCGCCCCGCGAGTTGTGGGATGGTAGTACAGAGAATGTCAAGCAGATTGAGATGTGACAGAATGCCTATATCCCTTGCATCAGTCGCATCATCTTATTCGCTGCCCCAGCCATGGGTCCTGGATCGGCAATTGATATCATAAAAGAGAACGGGCGGAACGTTTTCCGTCGCCGAAACAACAGGCCCCAGTACATAGTCCCAGCGTCTTGGAGGCGGTCAAGTTGACTATGCGCGAAATAGATACAAAAATTCCTTGGTAGAACCTATAACAACCGCGGCGCGAGTGGGTAGGTGGACGGATAACCGGGTGAAAATGCAGTTCCGTATCGCTTGTTGCGACTCCCTGTCAGACGTTTGCGTCAGTCATGTGCTATGGAACATGCAGGACCCTTCGAAGGATTCATTCGCAGGGGCAGTGTCCCCCGCGTAGATCTTGGTAGCTCTCCTGGCGGGCCATGCCATATCGCACATGCGCACATGGACGACAGGTCCAATCACGCCGAGAGATATTGTAAACCTATCCGAAAGCGTGTTGGGGGACGCCATTACCGGCTAGGATGCACCTGCAGATCGCCCGCCTTTCCCATCGCTTGGTATTGGTAGAAGCAGGGTAAACGTATAGCTGAAGACTGACGTCTTGTTGCATTCGCACAAGCAAGAGGGAATGAGACGAAGGACCCCTCCTGCATCTACTGATCTACTCTGGACGATGCCTTCATATCCCGAGGTAGAGATAGATTAGCTCAACCTCCTTATCTTGATAGTAGGTAGTAGGCCGAGGCCGCGTTGCATATGCCAGATGGAGGTGGAGGAGTGGCGGTAACGTTGACCTTCAGCTTGCCAGAAGGGTCGCAGGGTGCCTCAGAGTGCCTCAAGGTGCCTTGCAAAGCGGCTGGCGGGCCATAGTAACACAAGAGGCTGCAGAAGAAGTTATCAGCTGATCCAGCACGAGCCCAAACCGCGAATTGCGACGAAACCAAGCACGTCTATTCTGTCCCAGTTCCAAGAGACAGGAAAGGAGGCGTATTGAAAACGTCAGAGTTCCCAAGCAAAGCAACACGGCGACTGCAAGCTGCGATCGTCGCCACACCGAGGGATCCTACTCCAGCGAACAAGTCAGAAGCGTCGCATATTGTACAGCCTGACAGCCTGGCAGTTCTCATCCCATGTATGGATCCGTGTATGGACCCTAGCCGAGCTAGGAGATGCTGGAAGCTGCAGGGTCGCCAGATGCGGGCATTAGACGAGACGGTTCGGGTATCTTACAACATGAGATACGCTATAGAACGTGTAGACTGGTAGGGCGTGTAGAACGTGCAGATAGACCCAACTGGCAGAGCGTATAAGAAAGAAGGTAGAAGGAAAGGTGGGAGAATGCAAGTGCCCTGCAAGGATCTATCATAAAGCGATCGACCGCACGCCGACCAACCCCACGGATAGCCCCGCACGAAACCCTAGCACGAAACCCCAAAAGATCTTCAACAAGTTCTTTCCTCGACTATTTTAGGTATTCCAGTGCGGAATTCGTACACAACAGAAGGCACTACCGCCATTATGTCGGTCAATTCCGTACTTTTCTCTTCGGACTTTCCGTCTAAGTACGTAGCTGTGCATGCCGTATTGTTGACGAAAAAATAGAAGCTATAAAACTACCTGATATACACTATGTCCGATATAACACACACGATATGACTGCCTATCTGAGATATATAGTGTTGCTAACCCAGACGAGCACAATTTTTTAATAGGCGCGATATGTACATTAGTAACAGGTAGCTAGCATCTAGATATGTTGGGTAGCAATGAGATTAGTGTGCTCTAGCAGGTGCAAGAACAAATAGTTTCTATACTTGCATATACCTACTTACTAGTTATAAAGTAGCTGCATGTATGAAGTAGATAGGAGGCAGTGTTCAGCACCTAGAACAGTTCCAGCTAAATTCGGTGCTATTGCTATTGCTTATGAAAATGTATGAGATAAAATGAGAAGTTCATACACGCAAGCAGCTTTCCGTATGAAGGATATGTCAATGTATTGTGCGGTTGTCATGTTGATTGACGTAAGGTTCCATCACAACATGTATGCATGCGTACATGTATGTACCCAGGTACTTTGTGACATTCCATCAAGTTAGACCTTTCTGTGTGCCTTGCTGCCTTGTCGGAAAGAATTCATTAAAAGGGGGACAAACTCACATCTTGGGGAAACCTTATTCGCCCGCATGTTCGGGTTTGTTCCTGTCTGTCATACGTTGTTGTAGATCGGGTACCTGGCAACTGGCAACTGGCATGGAACCTACACCAACATCCCATTAAGCATCCACCTTGCACCTTGCACCTACCTACTATTTACAGCTTAGAAGTAATGGAAGCTGGAGACTTTCAATTGTAAAGACCTACATATTTTGGTGAGGGACAGGGTAACAACCTTATGCAATAACGCTAGCTTCCATACATGTAAGAGGTACCAGGTACATGTACGTATACTACTACTTACATTAAGTACATTATGTATATTGACGCCCTATTAAGGTACTTGATGGGCCCTATTACGTGCTTCATCCATGAGACTCAGGCGCTCGAAAAATACTCGTCTTCGTCCTCCCCAGTTTTCACTATTTAAGGTGGACTGCCTCCTCTCTCACCACCCCCCGAGTTTTTCCTGTTTGACGTAGTCCATTCAAGTCAACTCTTATTTATTTGTGGTCTACCTGGATACTCTATACCAAGGTGAGTAAGGGTCGTCCTTGAGCCCCTCCTATTCTTCTACCCCCTTCTACCCACTATAAATACCCTAACTCATAACTATTACCACTACCTTAGGTAATTCTTGAGCCTCTTGGGTACCCACGTCTGCTTTTCTCCGCAGTGATAAAAAACGCTAAAACAGTTCTATCGTAGCTTCGTCAACTCACCAGAGCAATTGACGAAAAAAAGAAAGGAGAAGAAAAAATCTCAAACACATTTTCTTTTCCAACCACAAATTCAACCACATCACCATGGGCGTCACAAAGACTGTCATTCAGGAGGGCACCGGGGCTCAACCTGTTCCCGGCCAGACTGTTACTATCGAATACACTGGCTGGCTCAAGGACACCTCCAAGCCGAATAACAAGGGCACCCAGTGAGTTCAGCAGTGTACCAATGTTTCAATGCCCCGCTACCTGAGATATTTGAATGCTGGCTTGGCATTGACGTCAAGGATAGCTGGAGGCTCATAACAGTCGACTGACCTATGGACCAGATTCGACTCTTCGGTTGGCCGAGGTGACTTCGTCACCAAGATTGGCGTTGGTCAGGTCATCAAGGGTACGCTATCCTCTTCGATTTCAGTTTCTTTTGCATGTAGACACTGATGTCGTATTGCATATTAGGTTGGGATGAGGGTGTTCCCCAGATGAAGGTCGGCGAAAAAGCAACGCTTGACATTACCAGGTACGATATTACCCCCCATCATAACTAGTAGTTAGCATTTAGACTGACCTATATCACTATAGTGACTTCGGCTACGGAGCCAGGTAAGCTCCTCCCGTTCCCTCCCTTGCTCTAATTTTCATTTGCAAAACTGTCAATTTCCACCCTGCTCGTTCCCCTCTCGGCCCCCCCACGGGGCAATTCTTAAGAAACGCGGGGCTGACGAATCTCTCAGAGGCTTCACCGGTCACATTCCCCCCAATGCTGACCTGATCTTGTAAGTACCATAGTCAAAGCGGACATGTTGTCCGAGATCATACCCGATACTAACCTCCGTCTTCCAGCGATGTTCATCTGAAGAAGGTCCAGTAAATTGCCATTAGAGATAGTTCCCTATTATGAGATGGGGATGGACTTTTAGTTCATCCAATCCGGCAATGGGTACGGCATAGGACGGTGGCTCTCGCTTCAGTTAGGTTTCCTTTTTTTCTTGCTGCATGCTGCATGCAGCATGGGCTAGGGCGGCTTCTGTGTGAGAGGCTAGAATCAGACAATCATTGACCACTGAAATCCTCTGTTCGCTTGTGCTCTGTTTCCGTAATACCGTGCCGAGTGTCTGGGACTCGCAGATGGATCAAAGTAGGTACCTTTGCTATCTCCCAGACGCAACTGTATCATATGATCATAAATCCCTTCCAAAATCATCCGTCAAAACCTGTACTAGCCCGAATCGAGGCCACCCGCAGAATCTCTGTTTCACAGCAGACGGGAGGTTGCAATAAAAGTTCGAGTTTGTGACCGAACTTAGCGTGCTGTGCGGTCAGGATATGAATCGACACCCTCTCTTAAAGGGTATGAATTCGATATCTCCAGCAATATCTAACGCGTCTCGTGCAAAGAGCCTAAAATGTCCAAGATCTACAATATAAACGCGCGAGTCGTATACCCAATCACCTGATAAACATATACGACTTGACTTCGCTTAGATAGCTCAGCGCAGAGTGAGGTCGCGCGGTCAGTTACACAATCTGAGACAGGTCTGTGGACAAATCTACATAGGAGAATGCGATCGGCCGACGTTGGTGTCCGCCGTTGTAACACGGTGGCCGCTTCCAGCCGCTTCCATCGCACGGAGAATAGATATAGGAAAGATTAGGCTTGCGGGTTCGTGGTTGCTGTGCATGCGATGTGATGAATATAGATTGATTGCGTAAGAAGAGAAACGAATGAACGTCGTCGTCTCCTTTTTGAGATATTTACCTCAACATCGTTCTGGTTCTGCCCGAGGTCTCATCTGAGACTGTTAAAATAGGCGATGATAGAATTACTTGAGCCAATAGGGCCGGTATAAAGCGGCAAGTTACATTGCTTATCAAATACAGCAGCGGAATGACTTACCGCGCTTCATTTGGTCTTTTGAAACTGTCGAGATAGGTACCGGTCCCAAGAATTTCGATAGTCGGGAGTCTATGTCTAAGACTAACTGTACCCGATTTATCGCGGCCTGACTCTTCCCAACAAGCGTAAAGGAGGGGAGGGGAAGCCCTGAAGTTGCTCATCGAGTCTCGATAGTCAAATTCGACTCTTACACACCGATGCAACCTTGTCATTAATAGTGGTGTGGACTGTATAAAAGTTGCGCCCGAAGTTCCCGGCGTAAATCAAACCGACAATAAGTCAGACCGGAAGAGAGCGGCTTGGCTTTTATAAAACCCTTGTTAAGCGCGGAAGCCCGTGTTGCCACACTTCGACTTCACCTAATCACCCCAAGTTATCCTATAGGAATGAAAGGGGTAGATAACATTTATACCCAGAACTTGTATTTAATACCATTCGTTTATCTATCGGCGTTGCAGCTATTCAAATTTATATATGTCCATCTCTATATTCTGTGTTGACTTAAAAAAAAAAAGAAAAAAAGAAAAAAAAGTCTTAGTCCTTGGCGGTAAGGAACTTCTCCAGATCCTCAAACTCCCCGCTATGCTTCATCATGTCGTAAAATTGTCCCTTGGCCTCGTAGAGCTCTTTCGGGCTTCCAACCCTGAATAATTGGTTAGCTGATATTCTAATTTCATTTTGAAGTGAAAAACACGTACTCAACGGCTGTGCCGGCGCTCATAACTACCACGCGGTCGTAATCGATGATCGTCTTCAGGCGATGTGCGATGGTGACCAGTGTCCTATCCCTCCCGTGCTCGTTCAGTTCTTTCCTCAGGACCTCTTGGATTCCTTGGTCGGTCTCGTAGTCCATCTGTGGTAGGAATATCGGTTAATGCAAGCAGTTAACGGTAAGAGTTAAAGGGGGCAAAGTAAAAACACATACGCTTGCAGTCGCCTCATCTAAGAGCATCAGCTTGCTTTTGCGCACCAAAGCCCTACAGAGCGAGAGTACCTGTCGCTGACCGTGAGAGAAATTCTCTCCTTTAGGTTTCACCGGTGTCGAAAGAGTGATTCCTATGTCACTCGGCACTTCGTCAGAGTAGGTACCATTCATTCCGTTAGAACGGCCGTTGCCGTTTTGCACTTGTTCTCCGTTCTGATGGAATTGGAAAGAAGCGATCCCGCTGCAGTACTGGAGGGCTTTCTCTAGCGTCTCTGGGGGAATCTTGCCTGTTGGGTTTAGATTGGATCTCACGTCTCCGTTAAACAGGACTGCCTCTTGAGGGATGATTGTGAGTGCTTCTCGGAGCTTCCTGCGTGGAAACTTGGTGATATCTACACCGTCGAAGAGTATTTGCCCCGAAACGATATTCGTGAAGCGCAGTAAAGATAAAACCAGCTTCGAGTAGATCCTAAGTTAATACGCCGCCATTTAGATTTTGGGTGTTAGGTAGACTTACAGTGCTCTTTCCAGACCCAGTACGTCCGACGACAGCAACTCGCTCGCCAGCGGCAAATTTGAGGTTAATATTCTTCAAGATTTCCGGCCCATCTACGTCGTATTTAATAGTTACATTACGGAACTCGACCTGTCCGCTGGTCGGCCAGTTCTCAGGCAAGACGGATTCGGGATTGTTGGAGTATTCATCTGGGTTCTCTTCGGGTTTGACAGCGGCGTATTCTCGAACTCGATGGAACTATAACGGTGTTAGTATATGTCCCTCAAGGCACCCCCGAGCTTAACTTACACTCTGCAGCTCGATTTCAAGCTCATTACTTGACCTCACAAGGAATATGATAAGCTGGCTGAGTGTCTGGTTTCTATATTAGCAAGTCAAGTCTGATAAACCTCAAAGTCAAGAACTGCCTTACCGTCGCATTTGTTAACGAAAAGCCGACAAGTCCAGCTGCTACAAGACCTGCTTGGGATACAGCAATAGCACCCGCGGCGACTGTGACCAGGGTGGTCGCCATATCGACCTTAAGCGCCACCCATCGGTTACAATTGTACTGGGCTTCGCAAGCTTTCTCGAACACCCGTAACTTGTCTGCTAGTTGATCACCGAAGATCTGGGGCATGTTTGCGCGAGCGCGGATCACGGCGAGACCAGCTAGACTGTCGGCAAACTGGGCGAACAGAGGCGATTGTGAAGATGCTACCAGCCGCTTGATCGCTACAGAAGTTCTTGTGTACATTTCTCCTGCGGCAATCCCAACGGCGCAACAGGCGGCGGCGGGTAACATGAAGATGGGAAGCACGGAACCGACGGCTGCAATTTGGAAGCCGAGCCGTGTGACCATCTCGACACATAATCGGAGCACTATGTTCAAAAATAATTAGCTTCCAAAGGAGGGATTGCCACAGTAGCAGTATAGATGTATGATTTGCGGGATACTAGAGTGATTGCATATGCAGTGCTAATGCTGCGATAACGGACTGAGAGGTAAATAGGGGCCGACGAAGATTGACTTACTACCGGCCAACGTTGTATCGATGGAGTCCATGTCCCGAGAGAACCGGTTAACAACTCGACCAACAGGCGTTGCCTTATACCAGGAAAGGGGAACACTCATCGTAGCCTTTATAAATGTAGAGTGCAGCGTCCGCGCGGCATACCAACCGCCGTTCTCATATGCGATGTAGGTTAACCCGTTGAAAACGGCGTCTGCAAGACTCCATAACGCGTAGATGCCAAGATAGAATCCAATGTCGTATGCGTCGTCTCTCCCATACGCGTCAACCCAGACCGCAATCCACAGCCCCGTTCCCACAAACGTGGCGGTAGAAAGGGTACTCATTATTATGGCGAGTATAGCGTAGAATGGGTTACCAAAGAGCCGCATGTATTGAAAGACTTAAAGGATATGCTCGTTAGTTCATTTTCACCGCTGGAGGAATATATAGATGGTCGATGGTAATACTCACATTGTAGACGAGCTGTCTGCCCAGTCTTCATGGCCTCCTGCGTTACTTCGTCCAGGTTTCTATCTTGAGAGCTCTTTATGTCACCGTTCGACTTCTTTCCGTTGCCTTCGACTCCGTTGGAAGTAGCCGTTTCTGCGGTCACATCGATATTCCCATCATCAAGATTCGTTGAATTGAGCGTCACGGATTTCCGAACGACGCCAAGATTCTGTTCGATATTCTTGACCGAGCCATTTTCTAAAGTTATTGAGAGGTCCGCCTGAGGCGCAATCCAGGGCATTTGGGTAACAAGCACTACCGTTCTTCCTTTGACTGCAATTTCGATGGTTAGAAGAGCTCAGACTAGAATGAATTTTGGGATTTTATAATATGCCGACAACACCCAAATATTCTTGGTAGGGTGGCCTGCGTTTGGAAATGAGGTTGAAGTGGATTCTATACAAATCTAATAAAATGTACTCACGTAGATCTCCGCAGAAAGCTTCTTCCCACAACAATGCCGAAGTCTTAGAATCTAAAGCGGAAAATACGTCGTCAAGTAAGATCACGGAGGCTTTTGAGTATAGTGCTCGTGCGAGAGCAACTCGGGACTTTTGACCTCCGGATAGGGAGGCCCCGTTCTCGCCGACTTCAGTACCGTCTCGTTCCGGGAACTCGTTAAAGTCGATCGGAAGGCCACAGGCGTTTATCACCCGGTCATATCGTACCTGCTCGAAGGAGCTGTTGAAGAGAATGTTCTCGCGAATCGTCTCGTTCTGCAGCCAAGGACTCTGAGACGCGTAGGCGATATCCTTAGGGCATGTGATTTCGCCGCTCTCAAGAATGGTCTCGCCCAGGATCGACATGAGGAGTGTTGACTTCCCACTTCCGCTCGGGCCCGTTACTACATTTAACCCACCTTCGACAAAATCGATAGAGATATCTTTCAAAGCAAACGATGCATTCTTATTGCGCCTGAAAGTAGCATTGCTGATATGAAGCGGGCCAACTGGATGATAACGCAAGGGTGTGGTGTTATTGAAGTAACGATCTAGACGTTTGATAGAGACGCTTGCAGCGGTGATGCCTCGTGACATTTGAGATGCTTGCGACAGGTTTCGGCGCAGCGTCCGGACTAATGTTATTGCTGTAAAAGCGACATCTGCCGTCAGGGGCTCTTTGCGTGCTAGTACCTGCAAGGCAAATATGAGAACCAGTGATAGGTTAGGGATAGCTTCAGTAAGCTGATTTAGGGCGATGTAACTAACATTCGACCATCAGTACGTCTGAGAGTAGTATCAGGAGAGGCCCGACTTACAGCATATTCAAGGACCATATCTTCTTTTGCTCATCGAACCTAATCTCGTTGACCCGGTTGATAATAGCGTCTTCCCAAGAGAAATATTTGATCGCTTTAATTGAGGCAAGGTACTCTGAAATGGCTGAAATTCTCGAGTCTTGTATTCTCTTCATGTCATGTTGGATACCTACCATACGCCGACCGATTAGAAGCGGGAGCGGTGATAGAAATATCATTACAACAATGCCAACGAGGGCTGACCAGTCTAGCAATTTATACAGTCCCCAGAGAGCTACGATTGACCCAACCGATACTCCGCAGGCTACTAGGACGACATCTCGAGCTCTTATAATGGATTCTATATCAGCACCCATGAGGTTTGCCAAACGTCCTGTCGAAGTAGTACCCTGCTTAATTGTTTCACCTTGGCCCACGGTAGCAATCTCAGCAAACACATCGTCGTCTAATTCCATTGAATCCATTGCTTTATAGTACAACTCTTGCGTCAATGCAGTTCTGACGCGTACAGCTAAACGAGTTGACGTGAAGATGTATTGCTGATAGCACACGGAACGTGACAGTGGACCAACAAACAGGAGTATCAGCCAAACCCAGGGTCGAAATGGGGACTTCTCGGGGTTGGTAAGGAAGCCAAGCAGTTTATACATAGCGTATGGGGCTATGAGCTCGAGAAGGAAAGCCAACGCAACCCAGGTGCTCATAGCGGCAAGTTCCTTAGGTAGGAAGTATGCCAGAGTCCAGAGCGTGGACTTGCCTTTTCGGCGTGCCTCCTTAATCCTAGAAAGGAGAAGCTTCGGGTCGTCATACCATGGGAGTGTAGGAAGCTCGTCTAGAGTCACCTGTCGACGCATACCCCTGAGCATGAGAGGCGTAAGCCATTCGTACGTTACGAAGTACTCTAGCCAGCTGCAGGTCTCTTCGGGAGAGGGTTCTTTAATTGGCATTTCCTCATAAAAATCGAGACTCAACGATGGCGGTATCCATTCTCTTGGTGTAACAAGAGCTACCAAAACAGCAGCAGTCAAAGTTGATACACTACAGATTACTATTGGGCTGATGCTCTTAGAGAAATCCGTATCGATATACGGGAGAAGTTCCTCTACAGCAAGGATGAATAGAGAACCAGTAAGGACGACATTAACGTGGTGGAGGGCAACATGTCTCCACTCTAAATCATTGATCAGTCGCAAAATCCCAAGAATGAAGGCATAGGCCAAGGCGGTAACGTCAGTCCATCGGCCTGCATTCTGGGTAGCGGCAACAATCGTAAAGGCCAGAGAAGCAGCTCGAAAGATCTGGCCGGATAACTCAAACGGTAATGATATTCCATGGACATTCCCTTCAGGTTTGGAAACCTTCGAGTAGGGGCGGTGAAGTAAATATCTGATAATGACAAAGAAGGACGCAACGACGATAGTAAGTTGTAGGTAGCCAGCTTTGGCAAAATGAGAAAGGCTGTGAACCCATTGAAGATCCGAAGCACTAGAGGGGTCAGTCATTGGGGTTTTATCCTCTTACTTATCCGGGGAGAACGTACGTATTCTTTTCATAGGTGCTCTTCGAAGTAAAAAGTGATTGAGAGCGGAAAGGAACCGCGTCCCAACCATAGTCTTTGAAGATGACTTGATCCATGGCTTTTCATGGTAGAGACTCAAGCTTCAGCATCTAGATATGATGAGTCGCGATAAACACTCAATTAATCAACACGAACATTGAGAAGAGTCAACCTGTTATTCGGGTAATTAATACTCGGTACAATACCAACCTATCTGGGTAGGTAGATTGCGTGCTCGGCGATAACTACAGCTAGGATAGGCTCGGAGCCTAGTTCAGAAAGGACCCCTGCCAAGAGGGGGAAAAATTAATCTTAATTGCCTGAAGCTATTCTGATCAGACTACCCTTGCCACGGGCTTCGATATATACCCAGCAAAGCAGATCTACACCGGTATGCCGGCGCCTACGCCTACCTCAGCTATTCGACACCTACATCTAAGGTGGGTTGCAGTTCTTTCACCGACTGAGTCACTCGTCTTAATCCGGGTAGGGTAACGTCCAAAGTGCATATGTATAGCGCAGCATAGTGGAGCGTCAGCAGGATCACCTCATTCGGATACGCCATGAGCTCTTCTTACTAGCCAGGGGAACGATAAGGTAGAATTTGATGAGCGACGAGAGAGGTACACCGACGAGTAAGAAGACGGCGACGGTCAGCAAGCTGGCCTATAGTTATAAGTGATGTTGAGCATGAGACTTGGAAGAATTTGGCTTGGGGTAGTGCAAGCAGTCAATCGGATAGTCTCCGAACCAAACATATTTCCTCATTAGGTATGACTACCAATAGTAGTATTCATAGATTTCCGACTTTGTGAATATGTCTTACATTAGGTGGTAGATATGATTTCGATTAGGAGTCGTGATTGTAGTTGTAAGAATACGGAGTAGATCAGAGATATGAAGATAGTAAAATACAGTGCGTTATTACACTGGCTATTTTATACGTATCTACGGAATATATACCTAGGTACCTACCTTAGGTAGCTAATCTCCTAATGTTAGGTAATCCGTAGAATTAGGTAATCAGATTAAGGTTTCGCAGGGCAGGGATGTTAGGTACCTAGGTACTTATGGAGATACAGTGCCCGGGACCCGGGTATGTATCAGCCACAGGTAGGTAAGGCGTGGCGCGTATCTTTGGCCTGGTTCGAGCTTGTAGCCTTCCATAACTTTTTGCCTTCCGAATATAACATTGACAAAGCGGTAGAACGCGACGATAACATACCTACTACATGTAATATACATGTAATATACCAGTGACTCACCACCGGAATGCTTATAACGACATGAAATGCGAACAATATACTGAATTGTTGCTCGTGTCTACCTCTCGAGGCTTGCGCTAACGTTTGTCTACGACGCTCCCCGACTCGACAATTTCCCATTCTTCTCAGTAGCATCGACATAATGGATGACGACTTCGCCGAGCTCGAGCTTCTGTCGCTCGTGTCAAAGGTTACCTCCGAGCTTCAGAATCACTTGGGCATTTCCGAGAAGACTCTGGCCGAATTTATCATTGCTAAGCGATTAGAATGCAGCAGTTTCTCCGAGTTTAAGAGCGAGTTGGCCAAGTTGGGCGGCGCAAGTTGGCCCGACAGTTTATTCGACAGCGTTGACCGTCTGGTCCGGACTATGCATCCTAAATTCAGAGCCGAGAAGGAAGCAGCAGCAGAAGACCATCAGCCAGTCCGGACCTTCGAGGAGAAAGAGACACTTTTCAAGGGCCTTAGCATTCCCGACAAGGAAGTTAAAGATGGAAATGGAGACGATATCGATGAGACGTTAGCGCTACTGGAAGGGTTGGAAGGTAAAGCTAGAGGTACGCGTTCAGAAAGAGCGTCGAGAAAACGGTCACGTAGCCCTGAGAGGGAAGACGGTACGGACTCGGGACATAAGAGAAAAGAGAGATACCGTTCTAGGGATCGTAAGGATCGTAGAGATCGAGGTTATGACGAGGATAATAATTATAAAAGTAATTTTAGAGAACGAGGAAGCCGAAGAGATGAGCGCGACGAACGTCGATCACACCGCAACGGGGACAAGGAGAGGAGACGGAAATATGACGACGAGGACGACGATGATCGTAGACTCAAGTACGCTCCCGAACCCGAAGTCGACGACTCGCCTGTATTATACAAAGTATACGATGGTCATGTCACTGGTCTCAAGGATTTTGGCGCATTCGTCAATCTACATGGTGTGAAGGGCAAAGTAGACGGAATGGTACATATCTCAAATCTAGTACAAGGCCAAAGAGTCAACCACCCTTCAGATCTCTTGACAAGGGGGCAAGATGTCAAGGTCAAGGTTGTCAAGATTGAGGCGAACCGGATAGGACTATCTATGAAGGACGTCGACCAGGAGACAGGTATGGACCTTGCACCTCAAGCCAGAATACAGTCGGGCGCCAATATGGAGAGTCTTGGTAGTCGGAATGGTGTAGCTCCTCGCAACGACGACAATTTGGCTGCTCTTTCTAATTATACTGGCCCGCCGAGGCCGCATAAAAAGAGGATGACCTCGCCAGAACGATGGGAGATACGACAACTTATCGCTTCGGGCGTGGCCAAAGCTTCGGATTATCCCGATTTGGAAGAAGACTACAATGCTACCTTGAGAGGGGAAGGCGAGATGGAATTAGAAGAGGAAGTTGATATCGAAGTGAGGGAGGAGGAGCCCCCCTTCCTTACCGGTCAAACAAAGCAGTCGCTTGAATTATCGCCGATTAGGGTTGTGAAGGCGCCAGATGGTTCACTAAACCGTGCAGCAATGTCAGGTACCGCACTAGCGAAGGAGCGGAAGGAACTACGGCAACAAGAAGCGGAAGCCGCGCAGGACGATACAAAGGTCGATCTTGCATCTCAATGGCAAGACCCAATGGCAAATCCCGACAATCGAAAATTTGCTAGTGATTTGCGCACTACAAAAACAATCGCCCCCAAACCTGACGCCGTACCTGAATGGAAGAAAGCTGTCGCACCTAAAGATCAATCATTTGGTAGACGAACAACCATGTCTATCAAGCAGCAGAGGGAAAGCCTTCCCGTCTTTGCTTTTCGCAATCAGCTTATCAAAGCTGTGCAAGAGAATCAAATCCTAATTGTCGTAGGCGAGACTGGATCCGGTAAAACTACCCAACTCACTCAGTATCTTGCTGAGGCCGGCTTCACCAACAATGGCATGATTGGTTGCACACAACCGCGTCGCGTCGCAGCCATGTCTGTAGCAAAGCGTGTCGCAGAAGAAGTTGGTTGTCAGCTGGGTCAAGAGGTCGGCTATACCATCCGTTTCGAGGATTGCACGAGCCCAGCCACCAAAATCAAGTACATGACAGATGGTATGTTGGAGCGTGAGATTCTGCTTGACCCCGATCTAAAGCGATATTCGGTCATCATGTTGGATGAGGCTCACGAGCGCACTATCGCGACTGATGTTCTTTTCGCACTTCTCAAGAAGACCGTCAAGCGTCGAAGCGACTTGAAGATCATTGTCACATCGGCTACTCTAGACGCTGACAAGTTCTCGGCCTACTTCAACGAATGCCCCATCTTCACCATTCCCGGTCGCACGTTCCCTGTGGAGATCTTGTATAGCAGAGAACCTGAGTCGGACTACCTCGATGCAGCTCTGGTGACGGTCATGCAAATCCACCTTACGGAACCCCCTGGAGACATCTTGGTTTTCCTTACGGGCTCGGAGGAAATTGACACGGCGGCAGAAATTCTGTACGAACGGATGAAAGCTCTTGGCCCGGGTGTCCCCGAGCTGATTATTCTTCCGGTATACTCAGCACTCCCTAGTGAGATGCAGAGCAGGATTTTTGACCCTGCGCCTCCTGGCTGTAGAAAGGTTGTGATAGCTACCAATATCGCCGAGACCTCTATCACAATCGATCACATCTACTACGTTGTGGACCCCGGCTTCGTCAAGCAGAATGCTTACGATCCAAAGCTTGGCATGGATTCTTTAGTTGTCACGCCTATCTCACAAGCTCAAGCTAACCAACGCGCCGGCCGTGCCGGGCGAACCGGACCTGGCAAATGCTTCAGATTGTATACTGAGGCCGCCTATCAGTCCGAAATGCTTCCGACAACCATTCCGGAGATCCAGCGCCAGAATCTAGCGAATACAATTCTTATGCTCAAGGCCATGGGTATCAATGATCTTCTCCACTTCGATTTTATGGACCCGCCGCCTACAAACACCATGTTGACTGCCTTGGAAGAATTGTATGCTCTGTCAGCGTTGGACGATGAAGGCCTTCTAACTCGGCTTGGCCGTAAGATGGCCGATTTCCCTATGGAACCCGCCTTAGCTAAAGTCCTGATCGCCGCGGTTGATATGGGTTGTTCCGATGAGATGCTCAGCATCGTAGCGATGTTGAATCTCAACGTGTTTTACCGACCGAAGGAAAAGCAAACCCAGGCCGATCAAAAGAAGGCCAAATTCCACGACCCGTCGGGCGATCATCTTACCCTTCTCAACGTCTACAACGCCTGGAAGCAGAGCGGCTTTTCGGCTCCGTGGTGCTTTGAGAATTTCATCCAAGCACGCTCGATGAAGCGAGCTAAAGATGTCCGCGAGCAGATAGCGAAGATAATGCAGCGCTATCGACACCCCATCGCTTCTTGCGGCCGGGATACTCAGAAGGTCAGACAAGCTCTGTGCTCGGGCTTCTTCCGCAACTCAGCAAGAAAAGACCCGCAGGAAGGCTACAAGACTTTGGTCGAGGGTACACCAGTCTACCTACATCCAAGCTCAGCGCTTTTCGGAAAACAGGCAGAGTGGGTGATCTATCACACGCTAGTTCTTACTACAAAGGAGTATATGCATTACACCACGAGCATCGAGCCAAAGTGGCTTGTCCAAGCTGCACCTACGTTCTTCAAGGTTGCGCCTACGGACAAGCTCAGCAAGCGAAAGAAAGCTGAGAGGATCCAGCCGTTGTACAATAAGTACGCAGCAGAAGACGACTGGAGACTCAGCGCACAGCGAAAGGTTGGGCGGTCTGGCGGAGGAGGTGGTACCTGGGGTTAATAGTGGAGGCGCTCTGTGTGCCCTCATTGAAGATGCTCACAAGGCGGATCAAACGGCAGACCAATAGTGTGTTCCCCATAGTCCCATATTCCTTCTTGCTAGCGGCTTCGGAAGGTTGATATTTAGCACATGGGAGTTTGGTGTATTCCGTCCCGCGGCCTTCACCTTGTGTAGTTTTAAGCAAAGCAATAGAAAATTATATTAAATCGCTGTGTTTTCGTTGCACAGACTATTCTGCAGTGTTCCACCGGCGAACACAAACCCGCCTCCCGTCTTTAAATCACCGTTTCTATTAATAAACTAATTCCCTGATACTGTTCGGATGTTGGGGATCCTACAGGCGCCCTTGCGTGGTACAGCCACGTACAGCTCAGGAGAGGCTGACGTATACGTCCGAAACATATCACCATGGCAAACCGGCGGTGTGAAGAATCAGCTGTTTACCCATATATCCCAGTTTGCGGTGTTGGTAGTTTTATTATACTGTTGTTGTCCGGGTGCACCTATCGTGAACCATGATGCTGGGATATATCCGTAAGTACCTACTCATGTAGCTGCCAGGTAACTCATATGTATCTAGATAGTGGCTTGAGTTTAAGTGACGTGGTTAGGTGCCTAGGGAGGCATATGCGTAGTATACTCTTTTGAGGTAGCACGAGATAAATGATGGACGTCTTGGGGGTCGAGGTGTGACAACTGACAACTCAGATACGCACACCTAACATAGGTACTCAATCTCGATCTAATTAAGTAGGCAAAGAACCTAGTCGACGATACGGGTTCACTACTGGCTACGTCGGTGCCGGGTGGAATCTGGGCTCCGGAGTAGATCGGAACGGAGGTAGAAGGGATAGAAGGCAAGTTTTGTTTGGACGGTGCCGCTCTGATCTAGGCACGGCTTTCGAGACCAAGGACTAGAGTATGGTTCAGATGAAGGCTAGATACTACATATACGTTATAAGGGGGCTATTCTTAGTTTAAGAGTTTACATGTAATGATTCTAGATGCCTGTGTAACGATGCTGAGATGCAAACGGCAGTAGTCGAAGAATTCCAAAGAACTCCGGGCCCCGGGGCAACGGAGTTGGATGTTTCAAACGGCATGCTAGTTACTTGATAGAAGATGATGTGTATATAGTTGCCGTGAGACCTGAAGTCTCAGATCTCTAAGCTATCGGCCATCGATCGGCATCGTTACCGAAACGCCACTTACGTACTTACCTTGAAGTCCACGAGGTATTGGAATGCGTGGCTGTCATATTTACCTACCTTTAGCGCGAGCCTCGTGTCCTCCATAAATAGAGGCCATAATATGAAGTGAGACCTACGCCGTCGAGACACTGACTCAGCTACCTACCTCCGGTGAGATTAATTATTCCGAAGAAACACAGACATTACTGACATCTGAGTCCGTATTAACATCTTAGCCATAGCAAAACTAAGAGAGTAAATTTACATGTGATCCTCCCTACATATAGCCCGTATAGAAGCACAAGTTCCTCATCCAGCCAAGGCTCATCCACAATCCTGACTCTCGATAGTAATCAGGGCTCCGGCCCGTCGATATGTCGGGGCTGGCGTGCCGGAGTGGAGGATGCCTCGTAGCTGCGAGAAGTCGTAGATTGACTTCGTATAGTAGTATACGGACATATATGCAGTAATTAAAACACGGCCTTACTCCTAGCTGCACTATCACCAACACCTACCCTTAGCATCATAGGTGCATACATATCACATATACTCACAAACTCACCTACGTAAATATATATTGCACAGCATCGGCACTTTGACGCCCGTCAATATATATAAATTACCTACATACAGTAAGCCACAGATCAAATCAGATCAGACCAGACCAGATCCGTCTTCCCACAGGCCGTGTGCGACAAGTCCTCTATGCATACACTCAGGTAGAGTGAGACGGGTAATAGCGCGGCCCTTGGCTAACGTTCCATCGTGCCAAGGCCTATGCAATCCAGCAACGCGGCGACGGCGTTTCATTTAGAGCGCCTGGAGGACTGCCGAAGCGAGGGCATGACAATGTCGCTGGACCCCTAAGAACACCATCCGTGGTCGCGTGCAGTATGTACATATGAGATGGAGTCGTTGGTGTCTTTGCGTGGCGTAGTATTAGGTCGTATGTATGTATGCATGCATGTATGTATGTATATGTTGTAGACACACCTAACTACCTACCTAACCTACATACATAACGCACGGCATACATACAACAAATGCAGCACGTATGCAGGCACGGGACTTCGAAATTGGGCGTGGGGAAGCGTACCTATGTACGGATTATGTACACTAGCATATAGCGAGCGACATGTGAAATCTCCAACGGACCAGAGCGAATAGGGGATGGGAAAGAAAAGGGAAAAGGAAAAAAGGGTCTCGGGGGGATTTTAACCAGCGCATCCCAATACCACCCACCCCATTCACCCCCCCCCTAACCCCTAACCCCTAACCCAAATCAATATTTCCCGGAATACCGGTATAAATCACTGTTGATCGCGACCCTCCCAATTCCGCGGGGAGGGGTCTTGTGGCTCTCGCCCACGGCCTCCTTGCCCTATTATGACGTCGATCACTCTACTTCAGCCGGTTGGGCGAATTCCCAGAAATGACGCCGATCGCAGTCGTCCCTGGGGCAGCACGGGACAACGGCAATGTTGTGATCGGCCGGGGGACGGACCAGCCTAATTCTGCACGTACATACATACAATAGAAAGCACGCGCCGGCGCCGTACCAAAGCCTTACGTACCCTAACGAGGAAATGACCTTCGCTGAGGAAAGTCATCACTACAATATCATTGGAAGCTTGAATTTAGACCCTTGGAAAGAAAATTATGAATCTTCGTTTAGTTGATTACATAGTACTAACTATACTATTTCTATACTAACTATAGGGAAAGGCACCTAATTTGCGACTGCGGTGCGCAGGTGACTAATACTAATACTACTACTAATAATAATGAATGGTATCTACTAGCATCCCGTGCCAATTATCCTGAACGCCAATTCGCCTATATTCCCCCCATCCCAAGAAGCGGTATGCGAGTGATTCAAGCCACCGCTGCTGCCGCCACCAGAGTGTCGAGAGCAGAGCTTTGCGTACCAGCTGTGGCATTTCCGAAAGGTCCTGCCCAAGTAGTTCCGAGCTGGTTCTTGTCGTTGCGGTTCTTAGCCCAAATCGTATCCGCGTTCGTGAGCAAGAAGTTCTTGATGGGTTCCATAGGCGCGGCCTCTTGCAGGTAGTGCAAGTTGCGCATGAAAACACCCTTGAACTGCGAACCGTCGCTACCGCAGTTCGGTTCGCAGCCCTCGAAGAGAATGCCATCCTTGGATAGCTTAGTAATAGCAGCTGAAGCAATAGTCTGAGCTGTGGTAAGTAGCGATTTGTCACCCGTGGCTTTGGAAAGCTCCACCAATCCACCCAGAATTACCCCCTGGTTGTAAGTCCAGGTTTGCATGCCGTTGTTCTTGCAGTCGTCGGTAAGTCCATCGTTGATCAAATTATCCTTATTAATCAGACCGCTATTCTTGAACCAGTTCCATTGATTTTGGGCGATGTCGAGAAAGTAATCCTTTCGAGAGGGAATCCGGTTCGCAAGGGACGCCGCCACAGCAAGGAACAGCTCATTTGCGATGGCATTGGTGTATGGAGTTACTTTGCTCCAGAAAATACCGCCGCAAGTAGAGTTACCCGCCTTCATATCCTCGAAGATCTCGACTGCGGCTTGGATGTACTGCTGATCTCCAATACCCTGTACACCAACATCGTGGCTGTGGATCATAGCTAACGCCCACCAGCCTTCGTCGTCGTAATAATCGTTAAGAAAATTGTCGAAACCCCTCTTGCCAATCTCTGATCTTTTTGACTTTGGTACTCTAACGTACGTTGATATGGGAAGTCCTATCGGGGACAAAATCTTTGTCGCTTGTACTTGGGTTTTTTGCGCTTGTTCATACTATGGCGCTTAGAATTAGCAATTGGCTAATCGCAAATAATACCGGGCTTTGTTTTCGAATACCATAGCTTGTTTCACGCAATTTAGGCGCCCAGGCAAAGCTAGGGGGGAAGAGATGTGAAAATTTTTGGGTCTACTTACGGTGTTCTGAATGATGTCTGGGATATTCAGGCTGACAGAAGCTGCCGGATCAACGAGCGCAAAGTCGGCCAACACAGTTAAGCAATTGGCACTATTCCACCATCCAGTAGTATCCCAGAGGCCCGTCTCGCGATTGTACCATGATTGCAAAGCTTTTAATCCGTCGACGGTGTGTGCGGCATATGTTGCTTGGTCCGCGCTGTTGAGGTGACTAGACATTAAGAAAATAGCCCTGGAGGCCAGGGAGCCTACGAAAGAAGAGGAAACCATGGCGACGATATTATAGTTAGAAGAAGGATAAGAAGAATACGTTTCGTATGAGGGGCAGAAGCTTTCCAGAAACTTGCCGGCAAAAGAATGACCTTATATAAAAATGTAGGAAAAGACTGAAAAGACTGAGTCGCCACTTGATGGAGTGAAGAGTGAATGTAAACTTGTAAAGTCGATCACAGTCACAGGATATTAAGGGAGAGTAACGAGGATGTGGACCGTGCCATGGAAACAACCCTGGTACGGATCCGTAGAGAGCTCACATATCATCGGTACATAATACGTACATACTCACAACATTACTCACATGAGCCTGCCACGGATCTGACTCTGATCAGACATGTACAAGAGGTAATAATACAAATTCCAGACATGGGTCGTCTCGGCGACCCGTAGATCAGGTTGACAGTATGTAGGGCTGGTAGGACCAGGCAGGACTCTGTGCGAGCCGAGCCAGCGGGCGCGCTTCTTGGATCCCAATGAGGATGATCGCGGCATTGGATGATTGGCGGTGCGTAGGCCACGGCAGACCTTGGTAGACCTTTGGTAAACCTTTGGTAAACCACTGGGTAGACAGTGATAATCGAGGAAAGGGATGAACAAGCAAGGACAAGCTGGGCGCAACTTGCAAGAAATGCCGGGTTAAGCTTGTGGCAGAGGAGTTAAGATCTCCGATAGGGTTGTGTTGTGTTTCAGAACAGGCATGGCATGACTTGTACTAGACTCGTCTGCCCTGCTGCCCCGTGTTGCATGAGCAACTAACTGCAACTAACAGCGATAATAAATCCCGGAGCGGTATGTAGACCGTAGTGATCCACTTAGAAGTCCGCTTAGATCTTGCCGACCCTTTTTTTAGCAGATCTTTCTTTAACGCATCCATCTTTCGAGAAAAAAAAAAAGAATTGCCATATGGTCACAAGAATGCACCGGATAGCTGCAGGCGGCCTCGTGGTCTTTGTGATCCTCGTGGCAGACCAATGCTTGCCATAGCCGCCGAACCTTGGAAAACCAAAAAGAAGAAAAAGACGCTGATAAGTCAAAACTTGTATTGTTGAGAGTTTGGTGGTACGTATCTCAGGGCGTTTAGATGAAACTGGGGTCAACCAGGCTGCATTAATTAAGGTACGGATCTAAGTTATCTAAGTTATGCCAGATAACGGATTTACTTTTATCCAGCTACTTGGCGTTGGCGACGAAACATTGATTTCCCCCTATTCGAGCTGGGCAGGCAGGTACATTACCTAAGTAGTGTCACTTGGAAGAGGCAGTGTCACTTTAACTCGTGTAAGTAAAATACATAGGTGGAACACTTCAATAGTAGCGGCCTATCAGCAAAAGGAGGTTAGCGGTGGAGTACAATACACCGTGGCGGGTCGGGTATTACCTAAACAATTAGTTATGTCTAAACTACCTCCTAGTGTGTGTATTAATAGGTAACCATGTGGAGTTTGCTCCTATTCCGGCTCCGCACCCGATCCGTCCAATTGTACAACAGTAACTCCAAAAGCCACATGCATTTACACATGTCTACACATGTTCCAACATGCATTCATCCTGTACGATGACGGGGGACGGGAATGATGTGTATATCATCTATATCTGTTATATTCCGTACGTGTATGCTATATGTGTGTATGCCTTACGACAGGCAGCATATAAGCACGTATAAGCACATATATGCAGCGGTAGTCATAAGTCCTGATTAAAACCAATATCATTAATACATACTTCCGGTCGTCCTTTAATTCTTGACAAATCATTCAACTGCTAACCTAGTTACTACCCAGATCCAGCTGACTGGAAACCAAGCTGGAAACAAGCCGAGAGTGACAGGGGGGTCTACAAGGGAACACGGCAACGCTATGGGAATATCAGCTAAAATCATCTGAACTACGAAGCCAGATGTAACCTATTAAATCCGTCTCTATAGATCATATGTTCCAAATTATCCGTTGCACCAGCCATCTCGAATGATCTACAGCTGCCCTTTTCAGCTCCTCTCATGCCCTCTCATTATTCATGCAATACAGCTTAGAATCTCCACAACATATCAAAAGCTGACTTTCACTCACTAATGCGTCACTAAAGTCACGATAGCTTCTTGATCACAAAAGTCAAAATCGCCAACTCAGCCGAGCTTTGCTTTTCAGCCAGCTACCTCGCTATATCTTGTACCGAGCACCGAATATACCCATGACCTCTCTCCAACCTGATTCTCCGCAGCCATGTGCCGTTGATCGAGCCTCCATGATTAATATTAGATCTCACCCCACAAACTCCCCCGCATTCGTGCTTTCTTCCCCTAGTCTCCAAGTTTAGTAGGCGGAATAATTACGTGAATATGAATAGAGCCCCCCCCTAGTCTGGGGAATTCGCTTTAAGACATTTCCGAAGATCGACAATATAAACAAGCTACCTCATTAAAATAATCTTTGCAAGGTAGGCAGGCTAAATTCTAATATGCTCTTGTATCACGCGTCCGATTCTTGAAGTTGAGTCAAGATGTTGTTCGGGATAGTATCTCGGTCATGTCTCATTCTCTTATCTATTTCCAGGTGTGCTTACGCGGAAGTGGTAGCAACCGAGAATGAAACCCAGCTCGTCATCCAGAATGACCGACTATACACACGTGTCGACAAGGCCTCTGGTGCCATGGACGCCGTCGTGTTGGATGGTCAGAACCTCCTGGGCACTCGCTCAGGATCTACCGGCATATTCAATTTAGATTGCTACTGGTAAGTAATACTATGAAACATCTACAAAGTAACGTAACGTGCTGAGCCCAATCAAGTACCCCGAACGGCTTCTGGACACCCGGATCAACGCAGCCCACATATGAGCTATACTCCGGAACAGACTCGACGGGGACAAGCTTCGGCGGTATCAAGATGTCCGACACATACACCCCTACCGGCCAAGTTCTCGAGCAATACTGGTTCCTCAGAGACGGAGAGACAGGTCTACATGTATTTTCACGTATTGCGTACTACAACAAGACCACTCCCTTTTTGCGCAACTTGCAAGAATTTCGAACCTTGTTCCGTCCCAACTCGGATATATGGACGCATCTCGCGACTAACGGAGTACAGTATGCGCCGCTTCCTGGTGAGGAAGCCAAGAAGAACCAGGTCGTCGTACAAGGTGAGCAATTAATAAAGTCCACGTTGAACAGTCCCGCAAGCCCGGAGGCTCGGGGAGAAAAATGTTTCGGGGACGCCCGACCGAAACATGACTTCGTATTCTTCCGCACGTGAAGTCCTCGCACTCGGAAAATACTAACTACGAGTGTCACAGATGCTACGTGGTACATGGGTAACACGCCTAATGACCCGTATGTCCAGCAGGAGGCAGACTACTTCACTAAGTATACCTTCCAGGATACTTGGAGAAACCATGATGCTCATGGGATGTTAGTTGAAGCCCCAGTCATCTAGCTAAACAAACAGTAAACTAACTTGGCCTGATAGGTATGCGGATGGGTCCCAAATTGCGGACAATTCCACGTTTGGAGCTGTAAGTAGATGACTCGTGGAAAGTTTGGCGGTGGTGAGCGTACAAGTCTTATGACTTGAGATGAGACGATAGAGGAAATACATTTGTAGACATAATTTCTAACTCGCATTCCTACAGTGGATGGTTATGAACACGAGGGAAACCTACTTCGGAGGCCCTCTACACTCTGACTTGGTAGTCGACGGGATTGTATACGATTATATGGGTTAGTTGGTAACCAGTCACGAGCCAAAGCTAAGTCACTGACTAAAATTACAGTCTCGAACCATCACGGAGACCAAACGGTAAGTTGACATTCAATGAATGTCATTCGTCATTGAGATGTACTAGGGCACTGACAGCTCAACAGCCAAACATCACCAACGGGTTTGACCGAACGTTCGGCCCAGTAAGTTAAAGACGCGATATCGCACCCCCCCCCCCCCAAACGCCTATTCTGACCGGATCAGCAATTCTTCTACTTCAATCATTTCCCTGCCGGGACCGACCTCCAGGTTCTCCGAGAGGATGCCACGCAGTTCGCAGACCCAGAATGGAACACCGAGTTCTACGATTCCGTCGCGCAATACGTGCCTAACTACGTCCCCAGCAAGCAGCGCGCGACTTGGGAACTGCAAGCAGATCTGCCCAAGAACGCCGAAAACCCCATCGCCGTACTATCGCAAAACGGGGTCGACTTCCAGGATAACGCCTTCGACGCCAAGGCTTACCAGTACTGGGCCGAGATCGACGAGAGCGGTCGCGCCACTATCCCCCGAGTAAAGGAGGACACGTATCGGCTTACGATCTATGCCGACGGTA
Source organism: Daldinia vernicosa (assembly GCF_022497035.1). Classification (NCBI taxonomy): domain Eukaryota; kingdom Fungi; phylum Ascomycota; class Sordariomycetes; order Xylariales; family Hypoxylaceae; genus Daldinia; species Daldinia vernicosa. The sequence goes on from NW_025953921.1 coordinate 867,532, forward strand.
TATTCGGGCAGTACGTCCGGGACGACGTAGAAGTGCGTGCCGGCAAAATAGAGACAACTCGGGTTACGTGGGAGGAGGAAAGCGAGGGAGAGGAGATATTCCGTATAGGCACGCCTGACAAGAGTAGCGGTGAATACCGACACGGTTACGAGCGCGATCCGACGCACCCGCTCCATCCCGAGCAGTACAGGGTATACTGGGGCGCGTACGACTTCGTCGAGGACTTCCCTTCGGGCGTCACGTTTAAGGTCGGCGAGGGCGACGTGGGCAAGGACTTGAACTACGTGCATTGGAGCGTCTTCGGTGGCTATGCCAACTACCTCCGCTCCGAGCCGTACGTCGGCGACGGAAACGTGAACAACTGGACCGTCGTGTTCGACCTGCAGCAGTCCCAGCTCGACCAGAAGCACCAGGCGACCTTCACCGTCCAGCTAGCTGGAGCCAAGACCGCCGCGGGCAACACGGATGTCTTCAACGCTTCCGAGCCCCACGCCAACTTGGCGTATTCCGTCAGCGTGAACGGGAGGGATCTCGAGCCCTGGATTATCCCGTGAGTTACCTAACCTAACCTAATCTACTTGTCTATATTTACCTACTCGGGGGAAAGTTTCTCGTCTTCGGGATCGCTAACTAACAGGCCTCGATAAGGTGGCATCAGAGCAGCTCGTGCGCGGTGCGCTCCGCAGTAATATGCTATAACGTCGCGAACAAGTTCGTCTTCGACCCGGTTCTGCTTAAGGAGGGCGAGAATAGGATCGTCCTGAGCTTGCCGTTCAACGCGACCGACTACGAGAGCGCGGTGCTGCCTAACTCGGTATACGTGCAGTACGACGCGCTGAGACTGGAGGTTATGTAGGCCACGTAGACTACGCACGCACGCACGCTGATTAGAGTCCTTTGAGAGTATATGTAACTAACTAAAAATAACTTTAGTGCTTATATTTATCTAACTAATAAGAAGCCTTTTCCGTTCTTACTATACTATGGTGTGTATTTTATAGGCGTTCGTTGTTATAAGTGCTCCGCTCTAAATAGAAAGTAGTCTCGTGCCTTGGAAATAACATTACAAGCTATGGATCAGGACGTGATTTGCAAATACACATTCTAAAGTACCTACCTAGGTATATATTAGGTACCTTACGTAGGCAGATATAGATTTTAAGCCGGACGAGTTCGACCGTTATATGCAAAGTCGAATTGCACACTTTACAGCCGGCAGTACAGCTCGTCTGACTATTCTATATCGGACTTAAGGGCCGAATTGCATTAGGGACTACGTTGACATCTCCAGTGCTAGCTGAACCCCTTCCATGCTTCCCCCTTTATCTACATAATGCAAGTAATGGTCTAAATATTGGTACGGCATATCCCCCGACCCGGTAAAGACAGCACCAATTCCCAAGTTTGACGTAAATCCGCACTTCCCCGGGATTCTAGCGGCATGGACTATGCAATATTATTGTTATTATTGTCTAATCACACATGTCATATGCTTACCGACATAAACCCTTACGAATTTGACAGTAGTGTACTACATAGTGGTGGGGTCTCAAGACGGCTTTTAAGGGGAAGGGGGTACGATTTTATACTAGCTAAAGGGGGGAAAGCTAGCTTAGGTTGGCGTATAGGAATTCCAGCCTCAGCTATCTAAAATATTACCTACCCCCTACATAGGTCCCCGGGCCTCCCCGTTGCGGGTACTATATCGAGGGGCTGTGCCGTAGGAGCTAATCGCCTAGAGTAGAAAGACCCTCCGTGCCGGCGCCGCGCCGCGGTCGTCTAACTATTACAAATCAAGCACCGAGTGCATCGGAATGGTCCCGGGCTGCCTCTTTTGCATGATTCATGATACGATCAATGTTAGGTGCATACCTACCCTAGGTAGGTATGTATGTAGGTACCTGGTTAATAATACCAACTAGCCCACGTACCCGGTCGTAGTTGGGATACATACCTATCTACCTACGCATACTACAGTGGATGCCCAGGCACATATCGAGGCTTCAGGTATCCCCTATGAAATAGAGTATACGCAAAAAAAAAAAAAAAAAAAAAAAGCCCAGTAATCTATAGGCACTCGGAATCTCCGAGGGTGATGACCGCAGCCTTCGGCCGACATATCACGTTTCGAGTATAGGGCGTGCGCCTCCGTATCGGACTGCTGATTCGCCATGCTATTGGCTACGCGGCCGGCCGACGGCCTCGGCGATTGACCTATATACCTACCTCTTTTTGTCTACAATACTACCTAGGTATCTATGTATGTACTAACTCAGCTCCCCCGCATGTCGGTTCCGAGCAGCCCATTTGCCAAACCAGGGTCTCTTCGTCAGTTATTAAAAGCAGCCTAACCTATAATGAGGCTCTGCTCTGCTCTACTCTACTCTACTCTACTTTGTTCTCCCCCACATGCTGCCGTCGATGGAACTAATGTGCAACTTCTTCTTACGCCCCGACTAATCAATCGCCTAGCCTTGGCTCAAAATTCCGAGTGGTAGAACTAGATTTGTTTGATCCTTGGTCTGCTATAGTTCTGAGCTAGCTACCTAAGTATCTAAGTTAGCAAGGCACGTCAACGTCAGGCCACTTAATAGGAATACGTTACGTGCTGATACAACTTGGTATAGGTACATACATTCTAGCTTGTAGAAGAAGAAGAAGAAGAAGCAGGTCGTCTACCTACATACCTAGGTAGCTATACTTGTACTTGCTTAGAAAAGAATCACATCTTATAGGCTCTAAAAGGGGGGATTAGAAACCGGGTACTCAAGCCTTGCTTGCATCCTCTAAATCGCAAAGATGGGTCACAAGACGCTACAAATCACAGAGGTAAATCGAATTCCCCATCTCCCTACTCGTCCATCCTCCTACTTACACGCCCCCCCCAAGCTGTATATCTACCCAATCAAGTCCCTACGCCCAGTATCCCTAGACAGGGCATCGCTGCAGCGCGAGGGCCTCCGGTATGACCGGCGCTTTATGCTGCTTAAGGTCGAGGCCGGCGGAGGGTACAAGAACATGCAGGTGTTCCACTTCCCGGAGTGTGCGCTCTTCCACCAGGCCATCGTCGACGATGATGGCCATGTCGTCGTCACCTACCGTATCCCGGAACACCCGCTAGTGGTTCCGCCCCCTCCGGAGCAGCATGCCGCCTTACGCGTACCTCTTAACCCCGCTATCGCCGGCCTCGAAACCGTCGACATCAGGCTGTACAGCAGCTCCACCGCGGCGTATCGCATGGGCGATACCTACGACGCTTGGTTTTCCGCGTGTCTGGGCTATCCTGCGATCCTCGTCTACATCGGCGATAACCGCCGTTCAGTGCTAGCGCACGCGCCGCAGCCCGAGCAGCCACAGCCACAGACGCAATCCTGGTCCTCGTACCTGACGTCTTTCGTGCCCTACTACGGGCAGCAGTGGCCGCCGAAAGGAGAAGAGGCCCCCGGGATAGTCTTCAACGAAGCCGCGCCGTTCCTCCTGACGTCCAAGGCCTCGCTGCGCAACGTCAGCGCGCGGCTACCCGAGGGCCAGGAGATGGACATGGTCAAGTTCCGGCCCAACATCGTGGTCGACGAGGTGTGGGAGGAGTCCTCCGGCTCGGAAGACAGCAGCAGCGGCGACGGCGACAACGACACGCCGTCGATACTCGCCGCGTGGGACGAGGACTTCTGGGCGGAGCTTTTAGTAGTAGGATCCTCGCACCGACTCGCGCTGACGGCGAACTGCGCGCGCTGCGTCTCCATCAACGTCGACTACACGACCGGACGGCCGGCCTCGGGCGAGCTAGGCTCGGTGCTGAAGAAGCTGATGAGGGACCGCCGCGTGGACGCGGGCAACAAGTGGTCGCCCATCTTCGGGCGGTACGCGTTTCTGCTACCGCCTGTAAATAGTAGCAGCAGCAGCAGCAGCGGTGGTGGCGGTGAAGGGCAAGAGCTAGAAGCTGACGTCGCTGTGGGTGACGAGGTCAAGGTAACAAGACGCAAAAGCGAGCGAGACACGTGGGCCTGGCCGAAGTGAGGCCGGCCGCCGGTATGACGGCGGGTGTGTGTTCAACAACGGAAAGACAGGAGGATGTTGTTGTTGTCGTTGGGCATATCGACAAATAGTGTGGTGAGGAGAGGAAGTGTGTGTATAAGTGTGAGAGCAAGCATTCGAAGAGAAGAGGCGCTGGAATGGAGCCAGCGACGTCCAAATTGCGTCAGGGGCTTGGCTTAGACAAGCGAAGCAGCTGCAGATAGCTAAAGCCCAAGCCCAAGCTCAAGTAACAGGTGTCGATCGGATAACTGGCTTACGCACGAGGCCGTCGGATCACGATTCCAGTTACATCCGGCCGGTTCAAACCTGGTCTCCGGGAAGAGAGCCGTTGGGGGGATACCCGGAGATCTATAGTAAGGCCAAGTTTGATTCCACGTTGCAACTTCACGATGTTGTGTGTAGCTAGCTGTGGCTGTGGCTGTATAGAATGTACCTATAGATGTAGCAAGATTAGTTATTGTCTTATCTTTCCTTGACTTTTTTTTTTTTTTTTTTTTCGTTCTACCTTGCCTTGCCTTGGCTTGCTTTGCCTTACCTTCAGAGAGAGGACAAGCTGAGTTGACGAAGCATGTATGTATGTCAATCATGCATGGCATATATAATGATTGTGATGCAATGGTGATGCAGTGATGCAATAGATTAGAACGAACAATTTGCTTTCTTTAACCCCCGTTATACTTCCCTCGTCAAGGCTGGCCGTTGTGTTTCCCCAACGTTGGTTGCCGCGTACAAACGGTATGTGCCACGCCGTCTTCCCATAATAACCCAATGGGTCCAATAGATATTCCAAACGTTCCAGACGTCAAACGGGACCTTGCAGACCGCCGCGTGTGCGAAAGAAACGCGTGTCCCCCACGTTGCACAGCGTTTGCACGTAGCCCTGCCTAAATCTCAGCTTTCCCCCCCTTGCCCCCCGTTGGGCTGCACGCAGCAGCCTCAACTTTGACTTCATTCTAACCTGATCTTACCTGATCCTTGCTTTGATTTGCCTGACCTACCTACCGCGTACCTGATCTTCAACCTCATATGAACCAATCTCGATTGCAACGTGGCATCACTGCCAGATTGCCGATTGCCTAAAACTTCTATCTCCGAAACCAACAATGTGATCATTTTTCTATTTGAGAGTAATAAACATGAAAATCATTTTTAGCGTACTTGCGTACTAGTCCTCTTTTGCCGTAATTTCTTTCTTTTTTCTTCTTTTCTTTTCTTGGCCCTCCACGCCAAACCAAAAGCCCCGTGTAACAGGAAAGGAGAGAAAACGGCCCAAGGTAACTTAGCTGCTTGGTTGTTCACTCCCATGTTGTAACCTTGGTCCTTGTTAGAAGGGTGCCCTTTGTAACTTTGTACGAGATAAAAAGGATAATGAAACATGATCCATCGCAAACACGCACTTAACCATCGCCAGTCCAAATCCTACACCTGTGAAATTCCAATCGTAATTTAACTTGTTCCATTGTGAAAAAAAGAAAGGGAATATTTCTATCATGCGCAGACGCCGACCTAATTGGCAATGCTATTCCAGCATGCCTCGAAACTCCGAGAACGACCGCAGTAAGAAACGGAAAAATCGGGCCAATCCATACCAGTGTGGGAAGACACCAGAAACCTGCGCAAAATACATTGTCTATTGGGGTACATGAAGGAAATCATAATCATGAGGTGCCGTCAAACAGGGCTAAGGTGGTGCCGCGTACAGCCTATGACAACGGTGTAACAGTTTGTCGGGAAGTGATCTATCTCATCGGGATCTAAACATATTGGACCGGGATGCGCTGTGGCTTCGTCGAGTGGCTGAAGATGTATGGTCAGGGACTGCTGAAAATGTCACTGGGAAAACAACGGTTTGGGCCAATAGGATGATATTATGGCTTGTCTTGGCCACCACCTGCAGGATCTTAGCATTGTCGACAAGGGTCCCCCGGTAACAACTTCCGGATATCGATGGCCATTGCGTGTGTCGAATCTTTTTCTGTCGGGGTTCGAGAATCTCGTTATTCTTTTTTCCGTATGTAAATCCTATCCAGTAACGCCGGATGAAGAGGTTCCCTCCAATCGAAAAAAGTGAAGCTTAGATTTAAAAGAGCCGGGACCAAGGTCCTGGGACTAAAATGAGCACCATGTTAGCCCTTTGCTTATTTCTTCTGTCATATTGGAATCCTAGATAATGACATATGAGACATGACAGATACGAGTTTCCCACTTACATCTATGAAAAAGGCCAATAACAGAACAGCACGGTCCGGATCCTCCCTCCCCGTGCTTAGACGTTGTGGACACAAGCCCGGCACGTGTGGATCTTGCAGTATCTGCACTCGAAAATCCACCAGTGCGGCCCCGAGTGACACAAATTACAGGTCCATTGGACAAGCGTGCTGTCCGACTTCAGCATCTTGAAAGAGTGCGCGCAGTTGCTTCCCACGGCCATTTCTTAAAGGTGTGATCAAGAATCTGTCCTAGAAGACTTTTTTTTTTTTTTTTGATCGCTGGGGATAAGAATGCCAGACAGCTGGGGGCGAAAGCGGGCTTGCTTAGTCTTTCCTAGAAGTAGTGTTAGTCTTATAGCCAATGAGTAGACTCAAGTCGTAAGATACTCACTTGTTCGAGTACCGATGTAGAGGTGGGGGCTAGTTGGCAAAATGGTGTGATGGATGCTGCTGGGTGTAGTGGATGAAGAATATGGCTAATGACGATGGAGAAGAGTGTCGAGGAGGGTAGACTCAAGAGGTAGTGGACGAGAGACTTTAAATAGTCGACAGGCTACAAGTGAATAGGTAGAGATAACCTTGAGGTCCAACCAGGGAAAGCGTTGGGTTATTTATTGTTTGCCAAATGTGGGTTTGTGACGGGAAGATGTTTATGAGCAGCCTGTTTGTAGTCTAGGACTGGCAGGAAGTCATGTAAACTAGGCGAGGCGGAAGTTCTCTTTTGTAGCAGAGTGAAAACATTCAATGGGCGGTGGAGGTGGAGATGGTAGGGGGGGTGGTAAATGTGATGTGTAACTACCTAGTTACTCGACGGGACGTCGTTGCAAGCTTGGAAGCCATGAGGGAGGCTCAAATAATATGTACGTACGGCTCTATCATATCGTCTACCCTGGGCCTATGACGAACGGTCGGCAGTGTTCCCGTTAGGTCCATACTATGTAACTCGGCACTAGGAGCATTACCTCCAAAGTCAGGGACGGGTAGTTAGGAAACTAGACTAGAAACAGGACTTGATCTTGGGTGAGGTGATTGACATGAAGGAGTTGGGGTGGAACAGGCGCGCTGTCCGAGAATTTTCGATGACAGGGGGAAGTATGTAGAAATTTATGAGAGAAGAAAGTGATGTTCTGCGACAGCCGACAGGACAGGGCTCGACCTGATCGGGGTTTTTTTTGACTTCAACTTTTCAAGGTTGTCACTTCCAATTAACCTTAATACCTAATACACTGAATTACATGTACCTAGGTACCTCTTAGCTATGTCACTCGGGGGAAGGTACTGATGGTACTTGATAATTCGTACTTCATGTCTACTTTAGGTAGGTTAGACGTAACTGCCTGAACGGTGACCGCGTCTGACCTGTTTCTTCTTCTGTAGAGGGTCGGGTCAAAACAACCTTTACAGTCAAATCTAGATACATACATCTAATGTACGCAAGAAAGTAAGAAGTACATTAAATATGTGTAATTGTGTAAGAGGTAAGTACCTATACCTATGTATACCGTATTCATATGTCGAACATGTACTTACCTGACATACTCGCATACAAATATTTATGTACGTATGCGTGGTTCGCTATACGCAAGGAATATAGAAGAATCTAAAACGGACGGAAGACGAGAAAAAAATATTTTTAGTCTAGTTTGGAAAAACAATTAAAAATAATTAAATAAAAAGTAATAGAAATTTAAAGCAAAAGGACAACCTTATGCTTCTTTGGGAATCAAGGGCCTGGGCAAAGCACTGACATGTACATGGGGGGCATGACACGATATGGAACATTCGACAACGGATTTCACTTATTAAGTTTATTAAGTGCGGATTTGAAATCTTGATCAATTAATATTTTCTCGCCGTACGTTCCTTGTTTTCTTCTTATGGCTATTACTGCTGCTGCTGCTGCTGCTGCTCTGGTCTGACTACCTGCAGCACCAAGACCGGTCTGAGTATGATGTTTAAAGCATGACAATGTACCCTTCTACATTTCCATCTGTCCGTCTCTATACCTTAGGGAAGTATAGGTATAAGTTCTCAGAGGGTTCTGGGATTGGACAAGGTAAGGCGTACAAAAAGGATTCCTAGCAGAGCGCTTTAAGCACCGAAGACCAGTCACAATCTGAAGCTAGCGGACGGCACATACTCGGAAACGTATTGGTCTTATCCCTCACCGGTCGGCCCTCGCCGCCTACCCCTACCTTACAGCAATTGCCGAATCGGTAACTAGAGAAGGCCTTACCGGTGACCATAACCATATTCTGTTTCCAATGTACCTCGCGTAAAAGTGCTCATATATACCGTTTGAGCCTAGAAACAATACGGAATCTCGACCAAAGGTTACATGTTTGCGGTTTTCCTGTTTTCGATCGGAGAGAATATAGTTCCGCAAGACATAGTAGTAGTAGTAAGAATGTCAGGGTCCGTTAGGGCGATGGAATAATATAGCCCAGGAACCATTAGTGTACACTACATACATCTTCGAGGTAAGGTGAGCCGGAGCTTGCCAGAGTTTGGCGCGGTTCGCAATGACCGGCACGGTTCGCCAAGGATGATTGTGTCCATATCTGATTCCTGAACCGGCGCTCCCATTTATTGGCTGGTTTAAGGAGGCACTTCATCGTTTGGGCTATAATACTCCTCTATACCCACGCAACGTAGTCCTGCGAACGGGTCCGGGGGTCACATTACGTGCGGATGTAGGTAGGTGATAGGTATGTATCCGTAGGTACAAAACCATGCTAAGGTAGCCCTCTGAGGAAACATCCCGACGTGCTACCCGGGGGGTTTGGATGAGTTCATCGAACTTGGGTTGCAAGATCTGACTACGACGTAAAGCCATTGTAAGGGTAGGTATGAGGTATGTGACGTACCCAGTTTACTGTTTCCGTGATACCTCGGAGTTATGAATAAATAGTTGGTTGGTGCTGGTAAACGCATAAAGACGGGGCTAGAGTGAGCATTAGGGCGGGATTTATCAGGTCGAAGTCACAGTGAGGCTTGAAACAAAAAAAAACCGAAGGTTTGGTTTGACGTTCTACGTGTAGTGTAACACAGTCAACAGCGAGATCCCCAGCTTATTGGATAGGAAGGCTCTTATAGCTGACTAAACAACCCGGTGTGAGATGGATGGATAATCTTACATACAGCGGGTTTTACTTTGCGAGAGGAAAAAAAAAGGGAAGAAAAAAAAGAACTAAACCAGCGAATTAATAAACCCCACCATCTTCTTCCGAGTTTTAGTCATGTGAAAATAAGAGAACGTATATATGTACATACCTCTTATACACACATGCGCATATATCAGATATACGAAATTGCGTAATCCGGCATCGTGAGCGGTTTGCCCTTGGTTGAAAGAGAAACTAACTACCCACCTAGGTAAGTTGTAGGTCGATGCATGCTGCACAGCGATAGTGATGGCAAGGCCGATGATGCTACTTTGACCTGATTACTTTGACCTGATATAGTATGTCCCGCGGATATTGAAGGCATTTCCGCTAGCTGTTTCGGGGAGCGCGGGGTGATATGATGCAGGCATGTATTGTACTTAACCCATACGAATCTTATAAGTACCTACCTTAGGTAGCCTACTGTGCGTTAGGCGTAATGCGTACATACATACCTACATTATACGCACATATATCCGCCTTAGGTAAGTGACTTACGTATTTACTCAGGTACATACATATGTATATTGCACCTGCTTCATTGTCGACCTATATCATGTAATACGTGCATATTCAGGTACGAAGGAGGGTAGGATGGCAGCGGCTGACAAGCTGCCTGCCCGTGTCATGCACTCAGGTACCGAGGATACGCAACTTCGGGGGCTGAAATAGCGAGTACTTACATGTTACGTACCTACATGTAGGTCATGTACTTAATAATACATACCCACGTATAACTTGGTGTAAGTAAGTGCATACATGGGTTACGTAGTTACCTAATATAATGATTTCCTTAAATTTCCATTCTCATAAATTTTTAGTCAGTGACCTCAGCGACCCTCGGTGCTCGTGCCGATGCCTTACGCCTGTGCCTGGGCCTGGGCGTATGTACCTAATCTAGATGCAGCAGTCGGACCCACGAGTTGCACATTACCCGCAACTACTTTCTATTTTGAGCCTCCTGCGCATCTATGTATTAAATTGAAGTCTTCAAAGGGGATTAGTTGCGTCAAAAATCAACCTAATCAAGGAGTTGACGTCTACGTTTTTAGCCGAGCAATCTAGTCTAGGCCTTTATCGTTGCCGCTCTCGCCCAATCCTCATGTCATTGCGACACTTGGTACTTAAATTGACCAAACTGCTATCAGGCAATGTCTTTATACCCCATCAGCCGCATTTCACATACTACAAAATAACGACGACGACGGGTGTGTAAGTATAATGGAAATCTCTTCCGAATTCAAATCGTCTGTATGGATGCTTCCTTACGAACACGAACACCTCCAACGTTACAAATGACCTGCCTTCTAATCCATGACCATACGACGATAGAGTAAGCTCTATCTTTTAAGCGTCGCTTTGAATTACTACAGAATCGCTTCCTTGCGGGTTCAAGGGAGGCGGTTCCGGCTGACCGGTCACGGACAATCCGTCTAGACGACTGCCTCCCTAGTATAAGTTATAACTGGTTTATTAAGGCTATTGCTTGTGCTATGAGGTATGGATCCGTACCCCCTGAAGGTTGAAACATTAAACCGCAACTGCAACATGTGTACGGAATACCCAATAGGTTAGGTACCTATGATTTACACAGCCAAGCTATTATCAGGACCCAAGAGCCGGGCAACTCCTGGTAGTGCCGTTTCCTCATTAGCTACCGCTGTAGTGGCAGTACGGCACCCTGGACCTTGGGGCATGGAGCATGGGATACCCGCTTTCTTGTGGGGATGAATTTCTTTAACACAGAGCCCTACGAGTCCCGCGACGTTACCTCAAACTCCCGACGTGAGCTTGTCTACACTAGCTTACCAAGCATGATTTGCATAATGCCTCGCTATCATTTCCCCCTCGGAACTGAATACCTACTATTGGTCTTCGTTGGTGCTCGGAGGGTCAAGCTGATGACGATGATAGCGTGTTCTAGTATATACATACGGCATCTTGGCGTTTCCCGAAGGATCGGTAATCTAACCTCTTAGCCCTCTCATGTCGGTAAGTACTTGCTCCAACATCCGCTGTACCTCTAATACCCACGGACCTGTGGCTTGGGCTATTGGAACTAAACTAGCCACGACATCCTATTTCGTCTTTAAAGTATTTTGTTACGCTGGCGTCTGCTGATGTCTGCTGACCATGTCCTCATGCGCAATAGCCTGCGGCCGTCCCTGCGACCAGCGGGACCGTGTTTAGGATGTGAGGTCGCGAACCGGTCTCGCTTAATGAAGGATTCTAGCGAGGTGATCCCCGTCTGAAGGTTTCACGCTTTATGCCCCCGGAGAATTTTGGTGAACAAATCATAAAATTCCCCGACAGCGACAGCGAATGAGGCCAAATCCACAGTTGAGGTACAGATCCAAACCTTCCAAACCTTCGAAGCATGGAACATTGGAAACTTCTATCATCCTCCCGGCTCCACCACATAGTGCCGCACAGGCCTAGGAAATCAATGCCGCACGTGGTTTTGACATTGTCGGTTTGTTGGTTCCAAGGTTGTACATAATCCGGGCCCTCCTGGTTTGGAAGCTAGCCCCACTGTCTGACCAGAGCCAGGATAACCTAGTAATAATTCGGCCGTCTAAACAACATTGGTCGATATCAACGCCAATCGGCTGGCTTCCTTCCTCTTCAACTATTCAAACCCATTTACCTATACTACACACTACACACTACAACTACAAGGCTGTAACGAGAATACAATGCCGGCTATGTACCACAATCGGCTGTGGTTGCGTACCTAATGCTAAAGTACTACTACCTACCATAGTACTTGGAGAGACAAGGCCACGTATTTCGATGCCCAGCCAGCCAGCCAAGACTCGACTTTTAATTATTGCGGTATCCAATTGCTACCCGACAAGTCGAAATCGTGATCGTAGGAGTTTTGTAGTACAAGATTCATCTTTGTCGCGTGCGGGAGTCATCACTCAATTCCATGTTGGTCGCCTCTGGTTGGTCACCACGAGATGCAAATGGCCTAAAACGGAAGTTCTCCAATTTACCATGACACCAACTACCGGCCTGCCGGCCACATTAAGCTCGTTTAATAGAACCAATTCACACAGCGCCTGTTTGGGAACGAACGAATCCAGAAAAGTTGCCGGTCGTATTAACTATCCCAGAAACAAATTCATATACTATAGCATATACTATAGCTCGGGGGTAGGCTCACCGGTTGGTCGTCAATACAACATCAAACAAACATCAATCTTGTTCCCCGTGGCCAATCGTGGATGATCCAGGCTTGGTTCAGTCGAATCAGCAGCCTGGCCTTAATGAAATTTGATGCGATCCTTTCTGTATTCGACATGCGCTAGCAATTGGGCTTTAGCAAACACGTCTTGCGTGGCTCGCGCAAATACTGCCAGTGCGAGCTTATGCACATTCAGGGTATTGCTTTCTCCGAATGCTTTAATGCCAACAGTTTCCATATCAAATAACTAACTAACTGGGACAAACAAAACTTCGGGAGGGAAACAGGACTACGTATCTACATACGCAATACACAATACGCAATACTATCGACATTATTGAAACTACCCACCGGTCTGGGTTTGCTTTAACTAATTACCCCATTGGTGGAGAAAAAATATCGAGACTTCCGTCTCTGTGCGGTCTAGCAGGAGAGCATCGTGAGGTTCCGATGGGCCGGTCCTGAATATCGGTGAGGTCAGTGTCAGTGCCAGGCTGCGAATGGGCTCCCCGACACGATCTTCAGATTCAAGACGAACGATTTTTTCTACAAATCTATAGGCTAATAAGTGCCCTCATTATAAAGCACCCCTTGATGTACCTAAGGTATGCAATACGGAATCTGACGAGAGGTCACCAGGGTTCATCGACTACCACGCAATGCTGTTGAGGGTGTGAGCTTATTCCGTCCTGCCTAGCCCTGCCAAGACATCCAGATTCAAAGAGACGTTTCAGTACCTGTTTGGTGGTCTCTATAATAGATTGCAACGCGACCTACCGCTCTTTCGGCTAGCCGTGATAGTAGTTAGCTGCAGGCTTGTCTGATATGGCACTATGCAGAAGTACCTGTCAGACTTTCTAAGGTTCTTTCCCGTTATTTTCCCTGTATTTATTTTTGTTCCTTATTGAGGGGCTGCGCCTAGATTCCCTGCCAGTCCCCCACTATGGATGTCTTTCTTTTGCCTTGTATGTATGATCCTCACCAACTTACTGCCCCCACATTGAACGATCCCACGTCACACAGCCCTGTCGACAAAAAATTTCTGGAGACAGCGACAACCAATTGGTAAAAGTGCCGGAGACGTGGTAAGCTCGACGTGCTTTTATTATTTACAAGGGCAGACCATGTTGTATGTCCAACCTTCTAATATCAGAACGGCCCATAATCAACGTTGTTCTATGTATTATACTGCTGTTTGACAGGGCAAAAGCTCGCCGGTTGATCACTACTTCCTACTAATCTTGTACGAGGACTTGCCCAACCACGGCCTTCGGTTTCCGAGCATGAAGCGTTAATACCGGGGCCCGCGGACTTTAAGCGGGAGGAGGTCTAGGAAGAGCCAGGAAGAGCCCCGAAGTCGCAGCTACTATGTAAACAAGCAGACAGGGTCGGGTTTGCCCAGCGTCAAGTATGGTTCGGTAAAATTAGACGGCCGGAAAGTTGATGATGGACACAATGCGTCCTCCCCCCCTGGGCCCTAGACGGCTAGCTATTCCGAGCCTGATCACGAGGTTCCAGCCTTCGTTATTGGGCAGTCCATCAGCCTCGTTTGAAGGGGCTTCGAAAACGACGTTACGGAGTAGCACTCAAGCCGGAAGATTCAGAATCAGCCTCAATTTGGGGTGACGCGGCGGCCCGTCCTGCTGCCGCATGATGTCGACGGCTCATATTTCGTTTCCATTGTAATCGCGATCCGACGGACGATATTCGACAATCCGGGGGCCGTAGATATGTTTCCGTATTCCTTTTAGCCCCTCCCTTTTCCCTTTAGTTTTCGGTTCCTAAAATTTGGCGGGGCGGACTACCAGCTTCCCAGATTTCGTGTGACGAAGTTATAATATGATCTATCACATTTTGAATCCTCCCTAGTGTTTTCCCTTCCCTATCACTCTTCCCACCTCTTAAAAACCCGGCCTCTAGTTACCCACCGCCGCCACTACCATACCCATGATGTATGTGTCTGTATCTGTATCTGTATCTGCCTACCTACCCAAGCATGCTTCTTAGGCGCGAGGAACTGCAATGCACTAGCCCAATCAGCAGGTCAAAGGAACCTCGGAGATGCAGACCGACGCTTTTCTCCGTACGCAACGTACGTGCATACATATTAGTGCCGCGCGCATCATACCTAAACATGTGAGCTGCGGCACCAGCGCACAACGGGCACAAAATCTGGATCGTCACGGTTACGCATCCCGTCCTGACGATGATCAGATCAATCATGCCAGTCATCCGCCTGCGAGGGAAGAAAGGGGGGAGGGGCGGACGAGAGAAGGTTCTCCAAAAGTTTCTCACCCCCCTTTTCTCATATCTCGCATCAAAACTTCCGAGTCGAACCCCGAACGATAGGTAACTTTTAGGGACCGGGGGGATAAGGCGCGGCTCGACGCTGCAACCTCGCTTCTTCAATACCGGGATGTCTACCACCTACCACCTACCTTACATGCTTACTCGCAATGCCTTTAATAACCTAACCTAGACCTTTCCGTCTGGCTGTCACTTTCCTTATCACTTTCTTACCAAGAACCAAGCCCCAAAGACCGAGCCCGGTGACGTTTGATGATGCATCGATGATGAATAACGCAGGGAATTCGGACTCGCCCGCCGGCTGCCGAGAAGGGTTAAAAGAAAGCAAGAGCGGTTGCAGTAGTAAACGAAGAGGGAAAGAAAAAAAAGAAGAAAGAAAATTACTCTTCAGCACCGTCCCCCTTTTCCGGCATTGGCGGTGAAGGTAAAGGAAAGACGAAGAAAAAGAAGTGACGTTGGCAGCTTTTTTTTTTTTTTTTTGTTCCTGTCCCACGCTCCTTTACATCATCGTGAAAAGTGATGGGTCAGAGGGGCTCCCCCAAAACAGAACCCGCTTCAGGAACCATCGCACCGGCATAGCGTACGAGACGTCGGAGCCACGCGCGGGCAAATCTATGTAAGGTTAGGTAAGATCCACCCCAGCTAAATAATTCCCATACATAATAAATCATCTGTCATGCTGACACACACGTGGGTTCGGTTCGCTACGGTTCGCTTATCATGTCATGTTCCTCGTCTAATAAATTACAAGCGTATCTGCGCATAATATATGTACATAAACGCCCTGTCATATTTGAATTTTTCGGTAGCGATGAAATACGTGCATTACATACCTCCTTACACCTACATACATTAGGTACCTAGGTTACATATGTACTAAGATGACTACGAAAAAAAATAAAATAAAAAAGGTCCGTTCCAGACGCACGTCATGATGCTTATCTCAGGACCATTTCCTTTCTTGATCTCGCTGCATGTAATGCTTGTCTTACTCGTTCGACCCCCGGTCCCATTTATGATGAGAATTTTCTCACCGCCCACAGGCGGACGAAGGGCGAGGAGGGGGGCGGCCATATCATCGACAAAATGTCCCGGTAGCATATCTCCCCCCCCTTATTAATCCACCGGTTCCTCATCCGGATTCCGTGCCGCTCTTGCAGAAGACAGAAAGGAAAAAAATAATAATATCGTCATCCCGTCTTAGTGGTATCAGGGTCGACGGTGGTGGTGGTGGTGGTGCCTGCGTCCTTGGTACCTTCTAATTCAGGGACCGTTGTTCCCGCTGTATTCGCAGCCGGAGGCAGATCAGCCGCATTATTAACCGTTGCAACGGGAGGTGGAACAATAGATGGCTGCTGCTGCTGCTTCTGCTCATCATTAACAGTTGATGCCTCGGTGTCGTCACCGCGCGGATCGACCTTCGCAGGCGAGGACCGCGAGGAGCCCAGCGCTTTCATCTCGAGACCTTCGGTTTCGGTTTCGTTGCCACCGGGATCCTTCTCGAGGCAATCCGCCTCGGAATTTTGCCGCTCCTTCTCTTGGAATGTGAAGGCGTCTGAGAGATTGACCGCGAGGAAAGTCTTGGGTAGTTTGACCCTATTGGTCGCCGTGAGTCAGCTGTCCTGCTACCATGATAAAGAGGGACGCCTCCTCTCGTGGTATGACGTCGGGACTACGTGGTGAAGAGAAAAATTACTTACTGATGGAACTTAGCTCTGAGCGTCTCGATGACCTTCTTCCAATCCGCGTGAGGTGTTAGGCTCCTGCGTGGTGCACATCCTATACAGTGTTTACTGTCTAGTTGGATGTCCAGGGGGTCGAAAATGTGGCAACCGGGGCTGATCGTTATGCGGATGCTGTAGTTGAAGGTAGGCTGATCGACGAGAGACGCATCTACTGGGAGTTTGGTCTCCGACTCGTATAGCTCGAAGCAGATCTGCGAGAGATAATCAAGTTCAGGTATTGTCCTGCGGTTGATTTTCGTCTCGATACCACCCTCGAGGATACAGTTTAGCAATGTGTAGATGTGCGATTCCTTAGTGAAATAGAAGAAGGACTTGGCGTCATCGGACGCTTGCATCTCTTCGAGGTCCTGGACGATCTCCTTGAGCAAGGGGAGTGATGTCAGGAGTCCGATTTCGAGCTGCAATACGACGTCAGTCATCGACCTACCCAAAATGAATAGAGACGAACACACCTTTTCACTGTCTGAAATGCCGTATTCCTGCGGGCAGATGAAGTCAAACAAGACTTTAGCAAGCTGGTAAAGTTCCCGCAAAGGTTCAAAACATTCGTCTGTCTTTGCTTTAGTCTGATTATTACCTTTAGGTAAGTGGAAATATTCAGCAGGTCTATCAACCTCGTGGGGATGTTTCATCCACGATCTCCTTCGGAAAATACGCTTCATGGTCTTCTCTGACCTCTCGGACCTCTCCGGCCGGTCCGACTTATCCACCTTTTCTCCAGGTGACGAGCCAAGGACTTGGCTTTTGTCCGACTTGTCATCAGCCACTTTGCCGCCTTCTTCAGACTCCTTCGACGAGGCTTTGCCCTCGCGGTTTACGATGATACTGAATTCTTCCTCTAGCATATGCTTTGGCGGAGTGAAGACCCATTCGAGAAATTGACGGTTGTGTAGGGCGTCAAACTTCATCGTATCGTACAATTCTGAGATCTTACTAGGATCGACCTTCTCGTGATCGCAGAATTCCGCAAAGAGCTTTTCCCAACGCTCGCGAAACAATTCCGCATCCTCGCCACAGCACCAGCGAGCTTGGATGCCGTTGATAGCATTGGCTTGGGAAAGTGACGAGGCTACAGATGTACTAGAGCTCTCGCTGTGATTCTTATCCGAGCCCGGGGAATTGATAGCGTTGAGGGAATTCACAGCGCCAGTTTGAAGTTTGCTATAATTGTGCTGCATTACGCGACGATGGAAATTCATCAGCTGCACAACTCGTGTTTGCACTTCAGAAGGCTCTGGCATTCCTTCTGGCCAAGCAAATTGGGATGGCCGCTCATTCCCCTTTCGCAATAGACCCTTCAGCTTCTTCTTGACTTTATCCATCTCATCCTTGGCCGCGTTGGAATCATCCAACAAATCCTTCCGTATCGTAATAAAGTCTTCTGGAAGATCATTCTTCTCTATAAACGATGCTGCCCAAATCTGTGCACTAGCCGTAACTCGTCGCTCAGAGCTACTAAATACGTGAACTTGGTCCAGAATATCACGATTTAGCAGAAGATAGTCATTACGCATATTTTGTGCCAATTCTTGCGCCTGGTAACGTGCCGAGTGAGTCGGCTCGCCTCCCCACTTGACAATAAGCTGTAACTTATCTAAAACGAAACTGTTGTCGGCTGCGGTGAATTTGGACATCGTTACCCCTGACATGGAATCTTGGCGCCGCGGTGGGTGTTTCGGCTGTTGTTCAGAGTCAGACACGACTACTTCCGACGGATCAGGCCGGCGCTGGCCGTCTTCGGCCTCCAATTGCTCTTTTGCGGGGGACTGGTCCGATTGCTTTTTAGCTTCTGTTTCCTTAGGTGGGTTTTCTACAATCTCAGACTCCATCTTTACTCCCTCAGTGACTTCAGGAGTTGATTCGTTCATCTCGGCCGTTTTCTTCTTACGAAACATAGGCTTGATTTGAACTTTTGTGCCTGCCCACCCTCCTTTCTTAACCAACACATTACGAAGGGACTTCAGCTTATTTCGGTCCTCCTCACCGGCCTTCAAAGCCAAGTCGACCGCATCGAGGACGCTAGCCAAGGCAGGCTCTCCAATAAGGAGCACTTCTTCTTGGTGGCCCTTTAGAAGGTCGATAAATGGCTGCGTGTGAAAGGTAAATTTGTACTTCTGTTTTGGAGTGCGGTCTGCATGTCGGATGACCGAAACCATTCCTTTGAGCTTCCACGAGTGTTTGGGGGGAGGGGGAGGCGGTGTTGGTTCCTCTAGGTGGTCAGCTGGCTCTTCCGCTTTACTTGAGGGTGTAGTCGGAAGAGTTGGAGGCGCCGTAGTTGGTAAGCTGCTTGCAGCAGAGCCACCTGTAAGGTAAGTTATGGGATTAATGATACCATTTTGCAGTCTTGTCGCGATACCCGCCACTCCCATATCAGACTTGGATGGCGAGGCGTTTGCTGCGCTCTGCTCGTCCTTACTTTCTTTACTCTCTTCAAGGGAAAGCGTGCCCACGCTCCCTGCGGACTTTGGCTGTCTTGTACTAACCACCGAATCTTTTTCCTTGCTACTAAAAATAGCTTTACTTAGTAGTGGATCACCAATGTCGGAAATAGTAGGCGATGGGAGAGGCGGCGTTGGCCCCCCACGACGAATCTTTTCCTTGATGAAGATATCCTTCAAGATACTCGCACAGTGATCGTAATAGGTTTCGTTATCTTTGACGAAGCTCCAACCATTGACATCTATGACATAACTTTTACCACCCGCTCGAAGTAGATCGAACCCGCAGACGCGTTGCCCAAACGTATTGGCAATCTTGCTTGCAATCTCCTTCTCTTCCGGGCCCAACGAAGTGACATAACGTATTTCTTTGCCATGCGTATTGCGCCGAACAATCCCATCTACGACAGGCGACTTTCTTGTCTCGGCATGGCAGTAATGCGGTCCGACCGTGTAGGCTTTTACGTCTTCTGCGTTGTCTACCTGCATAAACTTCTCATAAATGAAGCTACCCTCCGGCTCGGTAATAGCACGGGGAATAATAAGATCCTTAACAAACTCTGAGCTTTTGTTACCAATTTTCCTGAAGAGTTTACGGGCACCCCCGCCAGACGATTTTGGAAAATAGATAATGATGTTGTGGTCTTCGCCGCTGGTTGGTTTCTCAACAAATGGCTTCTTTAATAGGGTACCGTCCACGCTTAAGATATCTCCATCGTCAAGCAACTCTACCTTGCGAGGGAAGTGATAGTTTTCTGGTCCGTTAGGCTCAAGGGTGATGCCGGTAACATCTTTTATATGTTTCGCAACATCTGGAGTTAGCAAACTTGGTCCGCCGTCGCGATTTACTTCGACTCGTTTCGGGGTTGGTACTTCGATCTTATCAAGTATTCGCAGGCAGAGTCGCCTATCCCAAAGTACCTTTTGCATCGGCACATCGTTGACACAGAACGGTTTTCGAGCTTTAACATAAGCTATAGCCTTTTCCAAAGGGAAACCATCTGAATAGAAAGATATTAAATAGTCGCATATCGGCCAGTTTTCCACTTCTACTTCGTTGTTAGTATCCAGGGCTATCTGACTTTATTACCAATGCCGTGTTCTCACCTTCGTCTAAAATTGTCTTATCCCCAAACACAATAACGTCGAATTCACGGTTTGCAATTAATCTGTTAAGAATATTCCTGCTCGGTTTGCTTCTGGCTTTAGCATCTAACGCGCAAACACCAATGATACCCCATGGTGCTGGCTTAATCTCTTCCTTTTCTTTAACGTGAGGACCTCGCTCGCTACTAGGGCTTTGGCTACTATTAGCAGTACTACCGCTCAATCGCCGCTTGGCCCTGCTTCGAGATCGAGTCACCTGGGGCCGAGGGGCCGGGTTTGGCGTAGGTGCAGGGTTTCGCTTGACGAGATCTAGAGGATTGGTATGATGACTCTCCCGCGAAGTTAACTGAGGGCCGCTAACAGGGTTCGGATTATTCGAATGAGAAGATGTGGTGACTGTTACATTAGACACGCCAGACTCGGATTGGCCCGGGGATGGACCCAGGCCTTTGCCTGAAGCCATGACGCCCGATACTGTGCGTTGGATACCACCGCCGTCCGAACCGTTGGTGGAGGGAGCAGAGCTTGCAACGCCACGAGACGACGCAAGTGAGAAAACGGATGAGACAGAAATGCGTTTTCCGACCTCGTGTTCTGAGGACGAGGGAGGTAGATTTACTGCAGGTTCCGGTAGCTGACAAGGAGAATTTGTGTCAGGAACAGAATGGCCGGGCTGTTGTTTCGGCGTATTCTCAACGTCGTCGATAGCAACTTCGTCGGTCGTGGGGGTACTAGGAAGATGGGGTGGCTTTAATGGTCTAGCTAGAGGTGGCATAGACAAGCTCGCGGGTTCAACTGATACATCGGTGGTCCCAAGAGGCTCAGCATGTCGACTTTTCCCGCTTGCTATGGAACTGGCGATGCTACTAGCTACAGACGATGGCGAACGGGTGCGGGAGTGTGGAAATGACCAGGAAAGTCTCTTGCTCGAACCACTCAGGCTCCGACCCGACTTGTTATTATTAGTATTATTAATCTCCATCCTTCCTAGAACGAATGACCCTAGAGTCTAAAAATCTGTACAGTGTACTCCGCAGTCTGACCGTTTACCGCAGTGTTTCGTCATTCGATAAGTTCCAAGTACCTAACGGCGTGGCTAGATAAAAACCTTCGGGTGCTCAGTTTCCCACTTCTTTCTTCTCGTAGCAACCCCCTAGAGCTTAGGGTAGCTACACGTGTGTACCACAATACCTTATTTTGAATTGGTACTATGGAAGGTAAGTAGGAGATCGGCTACTGGCCCCTAAATTCGATTGCTAATGGATAAGGTGAGGATCTCCGGATACTTGGAAACGGTGGCAAATGATATGTCGTTCACCTCCTAACTAGTCAAATATCGTGTTCTAGTGTAGGTAGTGAGTTGGGCGACACCAGCCTTGATAAGACCTCCACGATGGACCTATATAAATGAGTTCAATATTCAGATCTTGCTACTGAGTTTATTGCGTATGTGTGAAATTATTCGTTAGGAGGAATTGGGTTGGTTACTAGGCTTAGTGCCCCCCTTCGAAAGAAATATAAAGAAATATCGATTCGAGACCCGATTTATTTTTAGTTTGCCGCGACTTCGTGACCTGAATGTTGGAAGTGGGTCGCAGATACGGCAATTCGGAATATCAAGCGTCAGGGATGCATCACGAGAAAGCCGAGATGCTACTGTAATTATGGAATTTTGCATAGTGGGAATTCTGTAAACCGCATCATTGGCAATATGATAAGGTATGTACCTCATGGTGGCGTCTTGAGCACATGCCAATGACATGAGATCCAATGCTAAGGCCTCAAGGGTTAGTAATCAGCCAATAGCATAGAATAATTGAGATGGTGTGGCGCTTAATACAATACAACAATCAGTTTTGTTGTTTTCAATAGGTAGGCATTAAGGCGGTGAAAGTGGAAAATTATCACCTTAGCTACCTCATAAGATGTTATTGAGAATCTCCGCTTAAGAATATCTTGTCATCGACTAAAAAAGTATTTTCTTAAGACAGTTAAAGGGTTAAAGTGAACATTCTTTCTAAGTAGACAAACGGTGGGCTCATATGCGATACTTCGTACACTAGACCTTTCATTAGGTGGGGCAATATACCGGATACCTACTGCTATCGACGGTTATCGATAATGATAAGAATTATAGCATTAGAGCTAAATGTATAGGTACTTTAGGTAGGTACCTATTCAATACTTCACTTAGTCTTGAAGATTAAAGTTAAGTCTTTTTTAATAATATAAAAATTGCTATAAATGCAATCCATAGAGTTAGTTATTGTTGGAGTTAATTGCAATATTGGTAAATTATCCCTACAAGTTCCAAATTCAAAAGCTTCATCAATAACAGTCGTATCTCTAAGTACCTCTTTACCAGTAGTTTAGGATAAGACAGTGGGGCCAAGGTACCTAGTACAAGACGCCAAAAAATGCTTCGCGCTGCTCCGTCCTAAAGGAAAAAAAATCCATTTACAGATGGCCTCTGTGCAGTCGTTGCGCTGCGATTCCTAGATGCGACTACGAAAGCTCTGGCAGTTAAAGCGCGATTCATATAGGGGCTCAACGATTATTACGACGAGTAATTCGCTATAATGCCTCATTCAGAGCCAGAAGGACCATTGGTCAAACGTCAGAAGCTCAATTCTGTCGCGAAATCCAATAAATCGTCCACATCGCAACAGTCTAGGATCTTTGCTCCATATCGGGTATGTTCAGACACTTTCGGAATCGCAATGGCCATACCTAGTTCTAATGTATAGTATTAGACAATCGGCCTCGTTTCTCCTACTAATGTGCCCTTTACCACTGTTCCTCTCGGGAATACTACTTTCCAGGTTACAACATCTATAGGCCGCTCGCTCCAGACCTATGACCTTAAACGCGGTCTCAATCTCGTCTTCATAACTCGGCCCCAGACGCCAAGTACTATCACGGCGACATGCGCTTGGAAACAGAAGGTGTTTGTTGCTTGGGGCGACTCCCGAGAAGGCTCCTCTCAGGGTATATGGATTTTCCAGAGAGGGAAGAAGGTTGGCGAGTTAGAACTTCCCTCTGATCTACACGAGCCTATCAAGCAGATTCTCGTTTTCGGATCTTGGGTTGTTGCCTGTGGCTTGACAAGAATAGAAGTATGGAAGACGACGACATTGGAACACTATACGACTCTTTTTACTATGGCTTCGAAAAAGCTCGATAACGAACTCACCGGAGGTATATGTACTATGCCGACGTACTTAAATAAGATATTCGCCGGACGTCGGAACGGATGGGTCGAAATCTGGAACATCTCTACCGGAAAACTTATCTATACCATCCTACCTCCATCTCCAAGCTGTGGTGCTGTCACTTGCATGCAGCCAACACCTGCGCTTTCTCTAATGGCTATCTCATACGCAGAGGGGCCTTTGGTTATTCATAACGTACTCACAGACAAAAAGATGCTTGAGGTCAACGCAGGTACCGAGGATGCGCCCGTGACCAGCATTTCGTTTCGCACGGACGGTATGGGCGCAGGCCAGGATGGGCGCAAAGATGGTGTTATGGCGACAGCTACGCAGTCGAGCGGCGATATCACTTTTTGGGATCTTAACCAGGGTGGTAGGATTATGGGTATCCTTAGAAGCGCTCATAACCCCCCATTGCAAGAGGGGGCATCGATTCGTGGGGGTGTAAGCAAAATTGAGTTCCTTGCCGGCCAGCCCGTCATCGTCACCAGTGGCAGAGACAATTCCTTAAAGACTTGGATATTCGATGAGACTCCATTTTCGCCCATACCACGAATACTACACACGAGGAGTGGCCATGCTGCACCAGTCACCAGTTTGCAGTTCTTGCCGACCGATTTTGAAGGTGCTGAAGCAGGTAACAAATGGCTTCTTAGTGGTGGTAGGGATAGGAGTCTCTGGGGCTGGAGTCTTCGTCGAGACGGTCAAAGCACAGAATTGAGTCAGGGCAATATACGCAAGAAGGCCAAGAAATACGGGATTCTAGACAGCAGCACCCTAAGCCGTGGTCCAACTACCACACTCGATGACTTAAAGGCGCCGGAGATCACATGCATAGCATGTTCTTTAAATAGGGATGGCGGTATGGGTGCCTTGCCCGGGAAGCAGGTGTTGTGGCAAAAATCTCAAACCCAAAAGAAGCCCATAGATGCCGAGATTAGCGGTATGACGGGTTGGGAGAGCGTGGTTACGGCACACAAGAACGATCCGTTCGTTCGAACCTGGTTTTGGGGCCGAAAAAGAGCTGGAAGATGGGCATTCCAAACCGGTGACGGCGCAAACGTATCATCAGTGGCTATGAGCCCCTGTGGGACCTTTGCTGTCGTTGGGTCTATTGGCGGGTCTATTGATATGTTTAACCTTCAATCAGGACTACACCGCCAACGATTTCCATCCAAGCTCACACCGGCACAGGCAAGACAAGTCAAAATGCAGCAGTTAAGACAAGCGGATACCGTCGTTCAGCTTCAAGCTCGATCCGCAACTGGTTTTGCGCCAGGAGTTGGGAAGCATACGAAAGCAGTCACCGGGATTGTTGTCGATTCAATGAACAAATACGTGATTAGCTGCTCCTTGGACGGCAAAGTAAAATTCTGGGAGTTCCTCACAGGAAATCTGCTTGAGGAAATCAACTGGGCTCCGATGACAGGAATCATAGGCTGCCGCTACCATGCTGCAAATGATCTCATAGCTTTTTCCTGTGATGACAACTCTATTCGGGTCGTAGATATTGAGACGAAACAAACCATTCGTGAATTCTGGGGATGCCAGGGCAAAATCAACGACTTCATTTTCTCTAACGATGGCCGCTGGATAGTAGCAGCGTCTCAGGATGCTATAATACGAGTTTGGGATCTCCCGACAGGTCACTTAATTGATGCTATTCGATTAGAGAAACCTTGCACCGCGCTAGCCTTCTCGGCAACAGGGGAATATTTGGCTGCAGCCACTGAGGGGGAGTTGGGTGTTGACATATGGAATAACAAGGCTCTCTTCACACACGTTCCAACCCGACAAATATCCGAAGATTCAATCAAGCAGATATCGGGACCAACGGCGTCAGGAGAGGGAGGCCAGGGCTTACTCGAAGCAGCTTTTGAAGAGGCAGCCTCTCAAGAAGATGATGAAATCACTGCACCTGGCGTGGATCAGCTCAGTGCCGATATGATGACATTAAGTCTGGTTCCGCGAAGCAGATGGCAAACACTATTACACTTGGACTTGATTAAACAGAGGAACAAACCGACGGAAGCTCCAAAAGCTCCAGAAAAAGCGCCTTTCTTCTTGCCATCAGCAACCAACAACGGCGCGTCAAATCTAGACGCAGCCCAGCCGAACACGGACCAAGCTCAGAGTCAATCTAGGATTACCCGTTTCGATCGGAACAGGGCAGAGCAAATATTCACGAATAAACTGCAAGCGGGAGCTACTTCTGGAAATTGTAAGAGCCATTGCCTATATTCCCTATATCATTATATTTGTAAGCTAATTTTAACCAGTTACCGAATTCATCGAGCATCTTAAGTCTCTTCCTCCGGCTACGGCGGACCTAGAATTGCGCTCTCTAACAACTGGGGATGATGATGAATCCAACGAGCTGCTTCATTTCATCCACGCCATGACCAGCCGCCTTGTGGCACGTCGTGACTACGAGCTCACCCAAGCCTGGATGGCTGTCTTCTTGCGTCTACATTTCGATTTGATCCTGGCGAGTGATACCCTAATGAGCGCGCTGTCGGAATGGAAGAAACACCAAGCAGAGGAATGTAATAGATTAGATAGTCTTGTTAGTTACTGCGGAGGAGTTGTGAACTTCCTGAGAAGCCCACGGACATGATTTAGAATTGCCACGTTAGATATATATATATACCTATATTCAAATATGTACGTAGAAAGTCAACTCTGCCTGTAACGGGGACCTTCCTGCCAGCGCCCCTGAGGCTTTACGTAGCGTCCTCCATCGGTCATGATTCCTTTCCAGAATACTCTCACCAGAGCACGAGAGACCATCAAGAGTGCGATGCTCCGCCTACCAAACGAAACTCTATGAAGCGTACGCAAATCTCAGCTAAACATATTCCCCGAAGGCTACCGGCATGAATTATTAGGTCAGCTGATGCAATAATCTTTATATTAGCGAGATTGATCAACGGTGTTTGCTTATAAGTTTTTGGTCTCTTGCCAATGGGGCGCTGAAGCGGTTAGTTGCTTTAGTCAATTGCCTAGGCGATTTCATCGCCTCCTCTCCCCAGACGATTCAATCATGTGCCTAGGTTTGGATATATATCCAACTTGAGTCTTAAGCTAAGTACATGTATTATATTGCGCGCAAAGATCTTATCACACATCGGATCTTTATAGCATACCTATTATATACAAGCGAGACATTTTGACGTAGATACTAGTAGCCTTACCAAGGCCGCACATGATTAATAGCTACCCGTCCCATGTATATATAAACTAATAAACTACCTATACAGCCTAGAAGATCCTTTTACTCGGCGATGTTATAAATACCTAGTAGGTATGCGAGGAGATAGACGTGGAAGTCTAGCACGTGTTTCTAAACCCGAAAATAAGAGAACTACATAATATGGGTGGAAGGGGAAAGGGATTATAATAGCATTCTGGGATGAAGCTGTAAATTAATGATCATTCGACCTAACTTCAATACTCTATACAACTACGTCGTCGTCATCGCTTGGTGGGCCTCCACAATTATAAAATCCAAAGGTGGCCTGCAGACGCGACCGGTGCTAATAGGGGGGGTTGAATAAGGGGGTTGTTTACCATATAGAATGATCACAACTACCCTACCAGAGAAATAGCAAGAGACCGATTATTAGAATAGTTATACACATCTTATTATAAGGAACGTGGTAGTGTTCTAATATTAAGTACCTAATTGTTGAGTTATGTCAAGAGTCCCATTACAAATGGATGGATAGTGTTAATACTGTGTAGGTATCGTGATTCTATTCGATAGCACTCGCTTTCAAGTTCAAGTAATCCTCACCATCGTAAAGCTAGGCTTCGGCAAAGGTACCTAAATATTCTTTAAATGGGAGAGACTTTGTGTCTCGGATTGCCCCCCCTGTTATGATCCTAGATGAGACATCTAGGACAATGGATATTCTCACTGTGTATAGTCTAGATTTAGAGTTCTTTGCGAAACAGCAAAGTTGATTCCATACCTTCTAGATCTACTTCGTGATACCTTCTTTCGACTTCTGCGTAGCACTGGCATATTAAACACTGCCATGTAACCTGCAATGTTTGTCAGTACCAAGGTATGTCGTCGCGCAAAGTTAGCTCTTTGTACGAGGAACAATTAGGTAGCATCGACCAAAGTTGTGAACTCGATCCAGTGCCACCGGCGCTGTGTGCCATGTCAAGGAGCACGAAACGTGTTTGTATGCTATTCTGTACGTGGTGGCTTCCGTTCGTGTTAGCCTTTAGGTATGTTTTGATTGTCATACACGTAAGGAGAGTGTAAGCACTTGAAACAACCTATGTTGTTTTAGTTTACCGACTTTTGATATATCGATTCATGAAGTCATCATGCATTCGATTTCGAGCACGTGCACAGTTTGCCTGAAGTCGTGAATAAGTTAAGTTATTTTCCACATAGTTACACGTGTAACTATCCACGTCCTGAAGTTGTGAGCGTGACAAAGGCATACATTCACTCCCCTTAGTTATAACCTTAGTTATATCAATAAATCACAACGTTTAAAAGATTAGAAAAAATATTATTATTTTAGGAACGGTGTAAAGAAGTCAGCGGATTAGACTTAAGTAAATAATGTGCCTGTGTCGTTCTTGCCTTAAAGACTGTCAAGTACCTATTTTATTAATCCGTAGTGAGGTCCGATCCCGCTTCCGTTGCCGATTCTGGTCCGTGCTAGGGCCCTTAGCGGGTCCCATTGCGTCGGCTCTAAAAAAGGCTTGGCCAATAGGGCGCCGAGAACGGGGGAATGTGGGATGTGGGATGTGGGAGAATGGCATGACTGATAATCTGGCCCCTATTTGGGCAATCGCGAACCTCGTTGCTCCTGACGGTGTGAAGACGATAATTTGAACAGGACTAGACTCAGTGTGGACCTGAGTCAAGCTTATCCATTATGGGTGTAGTAGTTTCTTAATATATAAACATGTCTTTCTTGTAGGACAAAAAAACCCACATCATGTGAATACTTACGAAGCGTATCTCCATAGGCATCGGGTTTATTCCTTGTATGTTCTTATTCCGAGGGATGGAATGCGTAGGTACATATATCAGGTAATAAGCGGGCTCTAACAACTATTATTGCCACATATATACCTAATCATTGTGCGCTAATACACCCATTCTTGAGTAACAATTATTGTTACCTTTGACATATTTCCGCTACAGCCCATGAAGCTCAACACGGCGCTTCATTGACTTGGATGAATAGCCTTCTAGAGGTCTAATTCACAAGATATCTGTACATAATGGCGGCGCCATCTGGACAAACCCCAGAAACCATCGAGATGTCTCTCAACCCAGCGAAACCCGGGCAAGATATAGATGCGGCAGCTAATAGCTCCACCTCTAGTGGGAGCGTTCGCGCTACGAACGGCGACGAGGAGCATGCTATGTCGGCGCTTGAGAGGATCAAATCGAAGTTTGGAGATCGACCGGAGTGCTTTAAGAACACATTCCAAGAGATATCCTTCATCTTCCAAGCTACCATCGCAACCGCCACAACATCTTTCCTATCCGGTGTTGCTCTAGTTATCACAGTTCCCGTCTCTCGCGACTTGGGTATGACACAGGGTGAAATAGCATGGATCAGCGCATCGACGTCGTACGTATAGAATGTCTTTCTAAATCCTTAACTAAGTAGGTACTTAGTTTTTATATATCACTAACTTGTTATTATTATAGACTTGTGGCTGGTGCTCTCCAGCTTGCCTTGGGGCAGCTAGCCGACTTGCTGGGGAGAAAACCCATGTTCATAGCTGGTCTGGCCAGTTTCAGTGGATTCGTGTTGCTGGTGGCTTTCTCCCAAAATCCCTTCTGGATGTTGATTGTCTGCGGTATCCTCGGTGCTTGCTCGGCTATGGTTGTTCCTCCGGCCATAGGTATACTGGGCGCGGCCTACGCCACCCCTTCGAAACGGAAGAACTGGGCATTTTCGGCATTCAGTGCTGGAAACCCCTTAGGATTCGTGTTTGGTACTATCATCTGCGGCATTGTTACTCAACTGAGCAACTGGCGTGCTGCCTTTATCGTCCTATGCGTTATCTGGGCCCTTTTCACCCTTCATGCGATTTGGGCAGTACCTAATGTCGAGAATTTCGATCGAGCTCCTCTGAAAGAACGCCTAAAAGCGCTGAAGCAATTCGATATTGTCGGTACGACTCTGACGATTTTTGGGACAGGCTTGTTTACTGCGGGTTTAACGTAGGTACCCTTGGAGTCCTAGAGCCTCAAATACTGACGAATCCAGACTGGGTCCTGAAGACGGTTGGGCAAGTGCGCATGTGATTGCGATGTTAGTTGTTGGCGTCGCGCTGCTTGTCATTTTCGTCCTATGGGAAAGGGTATTTCCTCACCCCCTGATGCCTCCATTCATCTGGAAGGACAGGAACTTTAGCTTTGTGAGTTTTTATCCAGAGATACTTGCCCTCCTTAATACTAATAACTGTAGATCATCCCTACTATTGCCCTCGGCAACATGGGCTTTACCGCCAGTTGTTTCTGGGTAGCCTTTTTCTTGCAGGAAGTTAAGCAGTACTCCACCCTCATGGTCGCCGTTCATCTCCTTCCTCAGGCTATCGCTGGGCTGCTATGGAACGTAGTTGCCGGTCGCATACTGCATCGCATTAACAACACGGTTATCATGATCTTCGGTGCCACATGCTACCTCGCTGCCAACTTGTTGCTCTCTTTCATCAAGATAGAGACTAGCTACTGGGCCTTGATGTTCCCAGCCCTCATTTTGATCGTTGCTGGTGCTGATCTTCAGTTCAACGTGGGCAATGTGAGTTACGCTCCTGTGATTTACATTTTGGCAATTCTGACTTTACTAGATGTATGTGATGCAGTCGTTACCTAAAGATAAGCAATCCTTGGCGGGCGGCATTTTCAATGTGGTTATCCGCCTGGCTAATACCGCCGTGATGGGGATTTCGACGGCAATTTATAGCTCGGTGGAATTGACGCCCGAAGGCATGGCCGATCCGATGCTGAAATTCACCAGAACATTCCAAATGTCTATCGGGTTCTCTGCGGCATGCTTGGTATTGACCTTTTTTATTCGGCTGGGGACACAGGGGAACTCTCCGGGCGAGGAAGAAAAAGATAAGAAGAGTAATTCGGAGAACTCGGAGATTCCAACTGCTATAGTTAATAGCGCAGCTGAAAGTGAGCAAGAAGAGAAGAAGTAGGCGGACATGGTTTATGAAGAATAAAAATTAGGATTAGAGTCAATTCGTCATTACGAACTTAGGTAGTCGGTACTAAATAAAAAGTTAGGGAGTGCGTTAATGTATGATTTAATCTTGGTATTCCTGCCATTTGATCATCCTATCCTTCAAGTCGAGAATCTCGCCATCGACGACGAACGTGCCATCACCGCGATGATGGAACATGCGGCCACCCTCTCCGGGCTTCTTGTCCGGATTGAGCCACGCCTTGACGGGCTTTAGAACCCACATGGAGTATTTGCTCACCAGCTTAGTGTCTTCGACCACGCACTCGATATTCGCAATGATATTGCCGCCGCCTACGAGCGGTGCCTTGACCTTGGCAGCCGGGCAGGCTTCCAGCCCGAAGCGCTGCCACTTGCCGCTGGGCTCTTCCTCATCGTCGGCCGAGCAATTCCCAATATCGACGACTACGCCGGCCATCGCTACGTCGGGCACAGCGAGCACGCACTCGCGCTTCTTCTTGAGAGCGGCGAACGAGGCATCCCAGGGCCCGAGACAGATGCCGATGAGAGGCGGCGATTCGTGCTGCATCACCATGTGGAAGCCGATGGTCATGACGTTATGCGTCGAGTCGGCCAGCGACCCCGTCGTGACTAGAAGCACGGGGCCGGGCTCTATTAGTCGGAATACCCGGGATGGAGGGTACGTCTCGAAGCCATGGTGGAGGTTACGGTCTTGCGGCTTGGAAGAGGAGGCGGAAGAAGCGGAAATCTCCACTTCCTCCTTATTATTATTATTATTGGCTTTGCGTTGTTTGGAAGGCGACGAAGAGGATGCCTCGCTCTGCTGTTCTGATCGGCTTTTACGCTTTGGACCCATGGACTGTAATAAGTCGTGTGGATAAGATTAACTTGGCTGCTTTATTGTATGAAGCTAATTGGGTTTCTAGAGGTCGGGGTTACGTGCAGTAACATTTGTTAGCTCTATTCTATTAGGTACCTAGGTACCTAACCTATGTAGCTTTAGCGGGGTGTTATCAGATCTGATATAATGTTACGATAAAGTTCAGAAGGGCGCAAGTGGCCCGTTCGTAACGCTTTTACATCACCCGAGGTCGGACTAGCCTTTGTTAGCCCTTTTTTCTCTGTTAACCTACCTTTTAGAGAAAAAGTGTAAGACGGTGGTTATAATACCGGCGCTTATGTAAAGAAGTTCTATCGTAAATGCAGGCTTTGGTATACGATTATCGGAGTGACTCAGACGGTATACAAACAAGTCTTACCTATCATCTTGACTTCGTGTAAATTAAGACAGCTCAGGTTGAATTTGAAGCCTTTGCCCACCTCATATCTGAAAATTGGTTCCCTTAGACATATATCTATCTATCTTTGTTCATAACTGAGTGTAGCGTTGTCTACCACCTTGCCTTTAAACTCGGCTCACACGACTAATACACCTAGTAATCATGGGGTCTAAACATGCTTGGAAAGTAGAGGTTCGCTTCGCCCTTGGCAATTTACTTACTATTATAGTGTACCTTAGGTTACTATACTCACGATATCAAGAATAAATGCTAACGGTTTTGAATACTACGTAGCTTCTCCCTTGGGACCACTCAAGCCCAGATCATGTACAGAGGATGTATGACCAACGTGTTGCTTGTGGGTGGAGGGCTGACGAAGTACCATCGGTAAGAATATCCTTCGTTACATTTTTTTTTTCATGCTGCCATTCGAGAGCATATATACACCCTCCGGGCACGTCCGAGAGTTATAGATTACCGAGCCGGTTCCTGTGACTTGAGATCGCGCAATGTGATCCGAAAATTTCCGTGAATGGCAACTTCTAATTCCAGGCTTTATAGTGGGTAGAGGCGGCACAGAAAGGTGGAAAGATATTTTACTGGGTTGTGAGTTCTATAATCCCCTCTTTGGGTAGCTTTGTGGTAGCTGATGGATTAGCTCCTTTCGGATGCTTTTCCGGATAGAGAAAATGTACTTGAGCAGCACACTAGTGCCTATCCGAAGGTATGCTTGTAATTGCTTGTTTGACCAGTATACTGGATGACCTAAGAACTTGTACAAAGGAAGCAAGCCCATTGAGGGATACAGCAGCAGCAGTTCGGCTCGTCCCGCGGCAGCCAACCATGGTGGAGTTCATCCCTATTGGTCATGTTGCTCTCGATATCCACGAACCCGACGAGGACATCAAACTCGGCCTTCCAGCTACCGGGACCGTGTGGGTTCATCAACTGTACATTTCGCGGGCACTCCATGGAGGTGGATTTGGTGCCGGAGCCATGTCCAAAATCGAGACGCTAGCCACGCGAAGCCCAATGAATGCAAAAATAGTAGCTTTGGATACCCTATCGAAGGAGATGCAGACCGAACCAGAGATACGAGACCTCCTATATGGGGAAGGACGTCTTCCTCCGCCAGTGGTAAGTCGTGGCAGTATTGTTAGAAGTTGTAGCACTCCTAAAACGTGTTGATGCAGGTTTCCAATGAAGACTGGTATACCAGTCAAGGGTACGAGATACTTCGACGAGAGAAAGGTGCATATATATGGAACCCTCAGGAAGGAGTCAGTGTGCCTAGTAAGTTACATCTCAGCCGTTTCGGGGCCTTTGTGTTACTTCAAAGCATGTGCTGTCGTCCCCTCTCGACCTGATCAAGGGCCAGGGGCTCGTGGAACAAGCCTGACAACTCACATGTCCTTTTCAAGTCTCGGCGTATTTCAGAATTGCTAACACTTGGGACTATAGTGAACCTTGTGTATATGAAAAAGTCTGTTGCTTGAGAAATCCTGGGTCTCGGGACAATCCAAGGAACATTGGATGGAAAGACACACCCTCTTCTTAGCCTTTAATTAGCCTCGCGATAGATCGATTGGTCTGAAGCCACGTAAATGGAAATGAAGTCACTCCATAGCGTCTGCTATCTGAACTCCGTGCTTGCATCGCATATACATAGAACAGGAGCAATAGGAGTGGAGAGCTCCGTTGCCGCGAAGGATGATGAGAGGTTAAAAATAAGCAACCTGAATGCCCTTAATAAAAGCCATGGATGACATGTTTGTCTGCTGCCCAACGGCCATGAGAAATTAGACGCGAGCAAGGTGGCATTGCATCGGGAAGAATCGTTCAATGCGCTCCTTCCGAACAGGTAGATAGGCGCGTCGTGATAGCTAAGTGGCCGGGTATCACACAAATGGTGAAAGAAGTCATGCAGGACAAGTCATCTAGCGGCATCTAGAAAACAGAAACGAGGTGAGGCGACCTCTTAAACGGTATAAATGATATGGTCTGAGGTAATTGGGGAAGGGAGAATAAGTCGTGGGGGTTGATGTACTAAAAAGGAATCCGGGGGTGACCCGTGCGCTAGCATGGCAGCATGGATGCACGGACCCATAATTTAGCCCCACTCGAACCTAACCCGGAAAGGCGTTAGAACACTGCAGACGCGACAGTGACTCGACTACGTGCAGGAGAAGTCGCGAGGCTTCTACGAAGTAAATCAAAAAAGGTCTTGCCGTGATTCCCCCACCAGTCGACCATTCTGCCATTTCACCATCTCAACTATTGGACCGCCGTCTTTCGCCCTCTATTTAGACCTTTCCAAGGTCATCCTCATGCCTCACCAGTAAACATTGCGACCCAACCTCGTCGTCGCATTGGGCAGGATGGCGGCATAATACATAATAATCAAGCTCGACCTCTCCGCCTGTCATCCGATCGATTCAACTACCATCCGTGGTCAAACACGTCAACATCGGGACCACGAAAGATTTACAGCCATTGAACGCGTAACGGATATAGACAGAGCTTACGAAAAGTAAACAAACTTAGCTTATGTGTCTTTCTTTCCGAAATATTAGCAAATCTGCCTCTGTTCAGATGCCGCCAGCCAGCCAGTTCCTGAAGCATTCAAAGACGAAAATGCAAGCTTGGGTCACAAGCAACGGGCTCAATAATAGCCAACCTGCTCCTGCTGGATCTGGGCCAGGAACGGGACATGATGGCCAAAGCCACCTTCCCCAACGCCACGTCTATCTACCTCAACCTACACCTGCGGCGTCGCAACCCGCCCAGACGGTACAGGCAACGCAAAATTCGCCTCCACGATCACGCGCACCTATAGTCAATGCAAATTCCAATAGAGCTGCTGCCGTCGCCGCAGCTAAGTTACCTGTTCCTGCCGGTCGTAATGGTCATACCCGAGATACGTCACTTAACATACGGCGATCGGGAACCGTTGCTTCCGAGCCTATTCAATCTTCGCGGCGACCAGCGCCTTTCTGGGAGGGTTCGACGGTAGATGGCTCCATGTTTAGTGACACCGCTAGCAACGTTGACGCAAACGCGGCAGGCACCTCTATGTATCGGATGCCTTTTCGGGCGCCTATTACTTACCAACAGAGAGGGAATACCCCACGCCCACGCCCCCCTGCCAAGGACGAAGCTAATATGCCGGATCAACATGCCCCTTTCGTTATTGGACCTAACGGAATCATAGATGTAGTAGGTGGTCCTCTTACTAGAAGTGCTTCGACACCGGATGCTAGGAATCACCGTGGCCACCTGAAGGGAGTATCATCTCCGGAACTTGACCAAGAGTCAGAAGATAGCCCATATCAGACGAGCCCCGAAAAGACCCCTTCTGCTAAACGGCTTCATCATCCTAAAGCGTTAGCTTTACGTAATAACCGCCGTGGTTCCTTCTCCGAAAGGGCTGCATTTCCTCAAGAAAATATCGTATCTTCGCCTCCACGTGAGGCCTACCCAATCCCTGATAATGATTTAGATGACGATGCAAGATCTGAACGTTCCGTACACTTAAGAGTGAAGACATTACCAGAACACCAACACCGCCGCTCGACTATTTTTGCTGACACCGATACACCTATGGTTAGCCATCCGGACGAGTCAGATCGCGAGAGCGTTGCTCCGCCTGCGCCTGCGCCTAAGCTAGTCGCGAAACCTAAGCCTCAACTCAATCGACAACTTTTTATCAAGGGTGGTAATAAGGGCGGGCTAGGATTGCACGAGAGCGCGATGCCTCGCTCATCGATAGAGAAGCGTGTTTCTAATCCAAAGAAGCGTCAATACGAGCTTGACTACGATGATGGGGCTCTGGCAGCAATGGATTATTCCGAACTTAAGGATGAAGTATTCGATTTTGACCCAGCCCAAGCAGAGGCCCAGTCGGCGATAGGACCACCCCGAGGCACATTACCAGAAAAACTTGATCACTTTTTTGACAAGGACCAGGAAAGCCAAATGGAGTTCTTTTCTAAGATGCCCGTTAAAGACTGGGAGATATCGGGGGATTGGTTCCTTGAAAGATTTGGTGAGGTTATGCAACGGTTTAGAGAAGCCCGCCAAGCGAAGCGAACGGTAATACAAGACTTTGAAAACGAGATTGCCGACCGGGACGAGGCTGTTAGGAGTAAGATCCGAACAATTGACAGCACTCTCGCCGAACTCAAAAACGAAGGCGAGGGCATGATGAACGGAAAGGAGTTTGATTGAATCAAGTAAGCAAGTACGCGGTACCGCAGGCTCTCCGTGACTGATAGCTTGCCGCCGACGGATTTTTACGAGCTCATTCTAAAGGGAAGGATATACGGCTGTGGGTTAGCTTGGGCTATGAGGTTGCTGTTATTATAACATGGGCTAGAGCTATGGTGTTGGTGCTTTCAATCCGGTGCTCTATGTACGGCAACAAATGATGCTATTGGGCCTTTTCACATTAAGTGAGGCTACTTGGTAAGATACCCGCTTACTCGCGTATCAAACGATGACCGTCTGTTTGACTTTTCTGTCTTTACCGACAATTAATCTCAACTGACATCTGGGTTTATCGGCGAACAGCCCATTTCTCAGCTTGTCGGAAAAAAGCTCGTACGCGGGATAATAGGCATCGACGAACTTAACAACCTGCTCGTTTGTCATACCTGCCCCTCTCTCCCTCCGCAACATGGCCTCCTGCTCTAACCTCCAGTCGTACACCCATTCGATATCTTCGGCGTCAATGTGGATGAATGCATTGAACATGTCTGTGATGACATCGTAGTCCCGGAGGCGCTCATTGACGAAGTCCAGGTGTTCTAAAGGGTGTCGGTGTAGCGTCCTGCTTGGCGAAATCCACTTGAGTGACACCTCCACAGGACTCAAATGCCGAAAGCCAACACACCAGCCCTCGAAGATGACCACCTGAATCTTGGGTTGACCCGGGCCGTTGATCGTCTCCCATTGCGATTCCGGGACCCTGTCGCCTTGGCCCGAATAGGCCGACTTGTCATATTGAGGAATCTTAACCGGCTGACCCTCACATAAAGCCGTGAAGAAATTTCGAGCTAAGTCCATGTCATGTGTACCTACATAGCCGTAGCATTAGAATCAAATAAGAATAGATATCCTTCTGACTTAAGATTTTGGGTGCAAGTTGTCGTACCTGGCTCGCCTCGAACCTGGACTAACAAATTGTCCGGGTGAGACTCTGCCAGTGCCTTTTGATCTTCATGTCGCAGGTAGAAATCATCAATGCTGCAAACCAATGTTTGTAGGCCTTCGTCATTCTGTAGCCTCGAAGCAAGGGCCTTTACCAGAGTCGTCTTCCCGGCGCCTTGTACGCCGTTTAGGCCGACGATAAAGGGCCGAGTAGTGTTAGAGGTGCTGTATTGCTTATATCGTTCGAGTATAAATGGTATGCATATGGGGCTCTTGTCGTCGATTATCTCCGGTGTAGACATTTTGGCAGACCTCTTATTGCATCCGTGCTTGTGATCGGCTGTAGATACTGTATGTTCGGTTATTCGGGCGTTTGACGCTTATACGCTTATTTACCCCAACGGGATTACATGCATGAGATTTCCATACGGCACGTTTTAGGGGTGCATAGATAGAACATTGTACATAGAGCAAGTGTAGGTAATTAGTATCAACTAACTTTGTGGGGATGGGGAAATGCGGGGGAGTTTGTTTTGGTTCAGCGGCTCGGATGGTTAATGGTTAATGGTTAATGGTTAATGGTTAATGGTTGATGGCTGGAACTAATAGACTATTTGGATGCATTTAACTAGACCCTCAATTACTATACAAGTATATATTTGTCTGCTTAGAAGTAGATTTATAGAATTTGAATGCCATAACCGATCAGAAGGAAGTCTTTTAAAAAGAATTGCTTGATAGGTTTAAAGTTCTAATCTATTATCTCCCGCAAAGCGGCAATACAAAACTTCGGCTCTTCATGTTGTGTTAACTAGGTACCTAAACTAATACGGCTAATTGCCTACCTTAGGTAATTCTAGAATCTTAGGCCTAATAGTATAGAATACCTGACATAGACATATTAGCACACGTGATAGTGACACAGGAGGCGCAATACATACAACGTACATATGACTTCATACAAGGTTCGTAAGCATATCAGAATCTCGAGTTTGTCGACATGTGAACGGTCTTGTAAAGAAGGCACGAGAGGGATAAGTATGGGGTAAGAAATAGGTGCTAAATCCGAGGAGTTATACCTAATTTAGTATAGTTAGCTTGCTATTGCCTGGTCCTTTGAAGAAGTGGGTCAATCTGGGGCCCCTCGGCATTCCTGATTCCCTGGCAGCTCATGCGAAAGCTGCCTCGGCTGAATAGCCGGAGTTCAAATGCGGCACATTGATTGACCAGCTCTTTATTATCAGGAACTTGGACCTATCATCCCGTAATTCAGCCAGCTTTTTCTATCATTCATTTCTGCTCTCATGCCAATCGTGTATTAGAAGCCATCTCCAACTAAACATCTGTATTATCTACCATCGAAAGTTATTCCCTTTAGTTAATCAACTTCTAATTCCCTATTTTTTCAGAGCTTCGAAACACGACACCATGGCAAGCGAATTGCGCTTTGACGACCAAGTCGTAGTCGTCACCGGCGCTGGTGGTGGCTTGGGCAAGACATATGCTACTTTCTTCGCATCAAGAGGAGCCAAGGTCGTTGTTAATGACCTTGGAGGCTCATTTAAGGGTGATGGCAACTCAACAAAGGTAAATAGAAGTCTCAATCATATTTCAATTACGCCAAATATCAAACGCATCCGCTAACGTGTTCTTTTTTACAACCATTAGGCTGCCGATGTAGTCGTAGATGAAATCAAAGCCGCCGGTGGTCAAGCCGTGGCTAACTACGACAGCGTCGAGAATGGCGAGAAGATCATCGAGACCGCCATTAAGGCTTTCGGCCGAATCGATATCCTACTCAACAATGCCGGTATCCTACGAGACGTTAGCTTCAAGAACATGACGGATCAGGACTGGGATTTGATTCAGAAGGTGCACGTAAAGGGCTCTTACAAGTGCGCACGTGCTGCCTGGCCGCATTTCCGCAAGCAGAAGTACGGTCGTGTCATCAACACCTCATCCGCTGCCGGCTTGTTCGGCAGCTTCGGCCAGGCCAATTACTCGGCTGCTAAGATGGCTATGGTTGGCTTCACCGAGACGCTCGCTAAGGAGGGCGCTAAGTACAACATCATCTCAAACGTCATCGCTCCCATAGCCGCGAGTCGCATGACCCAGACCGTTATGCCTCCGGAAGTCTTGGAAAACCTAAAGCCCGATTGGGTCGTTCCCCTTGTCGCCGTTTTGGTCCACAAGAGCAACACTAAGGAGAATGGTGGCATTTTCGAAGTCGGTGGAGGTCACGTTGCGAAGCTGAGGTGGGAGAGGTCGAGCGGTCTTCTCCTGAAGGCAGACGATAGCTATACACCGGGTGCCATTCTTAAGAAGTGGGACAAGGTTATCGACTTCTCAAACCCCCAGTATCCGAATGGTCCCAACGACTTCTTAGCTCTCCTCGAAGAGTCGATGAAGCTCGGCCCGAACGAACAAGGTGAAAAGTTAGACTTCACCGGCCGTGTGGCCTTGGTCACGGGCGGCGGTGCTGGTATCGGACGTGCCTACTGTCTTGCCTTCGCCAAGCACGGTGCGTCAGTTGTTGTGAACGACTTGGTGGATCCCGATACTGTTGTTGGCGAGATCAAGAAATTAGGCGGTAAGGCAGTCGGTGTCAAGGCGTCTTCTGAGGAGGGTGACAAGGTCGTCAAGGCCGCTATTGATGGCTTTGGTCGCATCGACATCATTATCAACAATGCTGGCATCCTCCGGGACAAGGCATTCAGCAACATGGATGACAGCCTTTGGGATCCCGTTCTGAATGTCCACCTCCGAAGCACATACAAGGTCACCAAGGCAGCATGGCCCTACTTCCTTAAGCAGAAGTATGGACGTATCGTGAACACCACGTCGACGAGCGGTATCTACGGTAACTTTGGGCAGGCGAACTACGCGGCAGCGGTAAGTGATTAAAACATAAAATTGCCAAAACGAACTAAGTAAAGCTGACAAGCCTTAGAAATCTGGTATTATTGGATTCTCTCGCACCATCGCTCTTGAGGGAGCCAAATACAATATCTACTGCAACACCATTGCTCCTAACGCCGGAACTGCCATGACCCGAACCATATTACCAGAGGAACTAGTCCAGGCCTTCAAGCCCGACTACATTGCTCCTCTTGTCCTTGCTCTCTGCAGCGACAAGGTGCCTAAGAACCCCACAGGTTACCTATACGAAGTAGGCAGCGGTTGGTGTGGCCGGACAAGGTGGCAGCGGTCAGGAGGTGTTGGCTTCCCGATAGATGTTAAGCTGGTTCCCGAAGAGGTCGCCAAGACCTGGCCCAAGATTGTCGACTTTGACGACGGCCGAGCAGACCACCCTGAGAAACCCCAAGACTCGGTGGCGAAGATCCTGGCCAACATGGAGAACAAGCGAGGGGCATCTAAGGTATGATGAGCCCTCTTTCTTTAATGTCCTCCTATTCGGACTATCATGTATATATAAATGTAATATGTTATAGTCTAGCAGACAAATGAACTATTGATGTTGACCTTTTGTCTTTTTTTGCTCAGGCTCCCTCCGAGAGTAACAAATATCTCGAAGCCCAAAAGAATGCTTTGGCTGCCAAGTCCGAGCCTACGGAGTACACCTACACGGAGCGCGACAGCATGCTCTACAACTTGGGCATCGGCGCCAAGAGGACTGAACTGCAGTATGTGTTCGAGGGCCACGAGAACTTCCAAGTGCTACCGACGTACGGCGTGATCCCGCAATTCGACACCAACATGCCGTTTAGCATGGACGAGCTAGTACCCAAGTTCTCGCCCATGATGCTGTTACACGGCGAGCAGTACCTCGAGGTCAAGAAGTACCCGATCCCAACAGCAGCCCGAACCAAGAACTTCGGCAAGCTGATCGAGGTCGTGGACAAGGGTAACGCTGCTGTCCTCAAATACGGCGTCACCACCGTAAACGCCGAGACCAACGAAGAACTCTTCTACAACGAGGCCACTGTCTTCTTGAGAGGTTGCGGAGGTTTCGGCGGCCAGAAGAAACCGGCCGATCGAGGCGCGGCTACCGCTGTTAATCCCCCGCCGAAGAGACATCCGGATGTTATCGTCGAGACTAAGACGACCGAGGAGCAGGCTGCTATCTACCGACTTAGCGGCGATTACAAGTAAGTTTCCCCCCCCCCCCCCTACTATCGCCAGCATAGCGACACCAAGACTGACCGCGTCGTCATAGCCCCCTCCACGTCGACCCGAGTTTCGCCAAGATGGGCGGGTTCAAGGTGCCGATCCTGCACGGTCTATGCTCGATGGGCGTAGCGAGCAAAGCCGTCTACGAGAAGTTCGGCCCGTTCCGCAACGTCAAGGTCCGCTTCGCCGGCACCGTACTCCCCGGCGAGACCCTCGTCACCGAGATGTGGAAGGAGGGCCCCTCCAAGGTCGTCTTCCAGACCAAGGTCAAGGAGACGGGCCGTCTGGCTATCTCGGGCGCTGCGGCCGAGCTCGTCGGCGGCGGCGGAAACGGAGGCAAGTTGTGAATCCGCCTGGGAGAAGACGGGGTTGGCTGGTTGTGGTTGTGGGTGGGGGATCTAGTGGGACGAGGATGGGTGTACGAGTCTGGATGAGATGAGATGAGATGAGATGAGATGATAATAGGGAGCATTAATTTTTTTTAGCATTGGGGGTTCTCCTTTCTACACATTTCTTGGTTCGTCTAATTGGGCGTTGTTGTGAAAAGATGATGTATGTTAGGTACCTAGGTACCTATGTAGCTTAAATTAACTTGGAACGAGACATTTTCAGTTTGAAGTAGGAATCCGCGCATGAATGCAAGCAAGTGTGTTAACTATACTGATAGTTAAACTGAGTATTATTACTATTTGAATATAGATGTTTACTATTGCTCTCGACATCTACATACGTCAGCCTCTTGGTATATATGGACGACGTAATAAATATCCTAACCTAACTTAAAGAATTCTACATAAATATATGAGCATTCTATAAATACAGGGGTTTCGGCGACAATAGTAGGCCCTAGTAATAGCTGGTTATGTCAAAATAATAGCTACATCATTATATTAGGTACAGTAGTGTTTAGGTACTAGAGGCCGTAGCCTGTGGCAAATAGTTGCATGTACGATGCTACTGACCTAATGGGTATAACATACAGATCGACTCCTATCCCTTTCCCTACCATACGCCCGATATATTTCCTCATACGCCCGTTCCCAATGTGAGGTTCGCTTTCGAAATTTGACTTCAAAGAGAGGTTCAGTCGATAAACCAGATAATGCTCCTTTTTTTTTACCAAAACTCCGTGCCCAACCCGATCCGTTCCACTATACAAACACAGTCTCTATAATAAAATCACAGAACTCTTCAATACTCGGGACCTTACCGCCCGGAAGCAGCCGTGCCAGGCTCTTGTCTCGACTAAAGCTGCCTACGCCATCTTCGAGATATGCCTTCTCTGCGTCAGACAGTTCGCGTCTTTCGGATGCTCTCCATTTCCGTTCTGCTTCTATCTTGGCTTTTCGAAGGATTTCCTCGGTATTCTCAGCCTCCCATAAATTGCACTTGCTACATTCGCCACATTGTCGACCATCGCCCTCGGGCCTAAAATGTTGACAAAAATGCTGGTAGCCCTCGTTTGGAGTACCGATGTTTTTGCGACAGACATAGCACATCTTATAGCCACAGGGACAGGTCAGCTTGTTGCATCCAGCTGTCTTGACGAAGGAGGTGCTGCATCGGGGACAGACACGCTTGATCGCCATAGACATCGCCTGCTCCACTTGTGTGCGTAAGGCGACGAGAGACGACTCGTGGCAGACGTGAACATCCATCCACGCCTTCGAACATGACAAACAAGACGAACGTCGGCAGGTTGGATTCTGGCAGTTGAATTTTAACCCGCGACGGCGACGCTGGTACCTTATAACGGCCGCTCCTAAATGCTGAGACACGTAATCCCGAAACGAAGGATTCAAGCACAAAATGGCAAAGGCTAACGCTAATATGAGGATGGGAAATAAAAGGGGAGATATAATTAAGCAAATGAAGATGATGATAAAGTTTGGAATATTGCTGACACGGATCCTGGGTCTAGACATGCTGGCTGGCATATATAGATCGTCGACTTCGGCGTAGGTGCAAAAGGGACATCGGACTAGAGGTAAGCCACTAGACAAAAGTCCATGCTCCGCTAGTCGTTGTTCAAGTTTGCGTATAATCTCATCTCCATTTTTCTCCCCTTGCATAGCTCGATGGATGTGCTCGGGCGATACGCAGCTGTCGCACTCTACCGACGCCACAGCAGGACATCGAAGAGCACCTGTTTCCTTTTCGATGCTACGTTGCCATCCCTGCCCAAAAACCGCCTCGGTAATGGAATGGCGAACGCAGTTAAAGCAAACTACATGCCCTTCGGCAGTGCAGGTGGTAATCTCTTCAAAAATCACATCCGAATAGCAGCAACTGCACTCAAACATGGCTTCGTGGGCTTCGGCGTCCTCTGTAAGTAGGGAAACGGCCATGGCGCGGTCCCTTTCCTCTCTCAATAGTTGCTCGCGTTCTTTTAATGGCATTATCAACTCTTCAAACAGTTCCCTATCCAATTCGGCACTACCGGTTGCCTTTAAAGTCGGAACCATCGACCCATCGTCCGCGGATTTCCATATGATAAGGGGATGCGTTTCGGCCTCGGCAGAAGTCACAGGCTTGCGACGAAAGAAGAAGGAAGATAGAGTGAACTTCCACGTCTTGGAAGAGAGATCCACGAGGGTCTGTCGCGCGTCGAGATACGAGTAGTTGAACTCGGAAAGGACTGCGTCAATCGAGGATCTAGATAATAGACCCTTAAACTCTTGCGCGGCTAAAGTACGCACTGCATTTTTGTATTCCACCGTTCTAAACGCCTCGGTTCGCGAGACTGGAGCGTTCGAGCCCGAGCCGGTATGCTCGCTAGCTCTCCGCCGCCCCTTAACGAACTCACCAGGGTTCTTCAACAGCTTATCCGTGATGATGAATAATCGCGACTCTTCGGAAAAGGATGCAAGCATCTCCCTAAAGACTTCGACTTGGATATCGGGAAAGAGGGCTGCGAGCCTTTCGAGGTTCTGGTTTAGGTCGAGCACATCTGGCGGCGGTTGGCTAGCGGGCTGGATTTGCGACTCGTCGGAGAGGTACTCAGGAGA
This sequence comes from Daldinia vernicosa, assembly GCF_022497035.1. NCBI lineage: Eukaryota > Fungi > Ascomycota > Sordariomycetes > Xylariales > Hypoxylaceae > Daldinia > Daldinia vernicosa. The sequence goes on from NW_025953921.1 coordinate 911,709, forward strand.
AGAGGAAGTAGGGTTTCGGGGGCGCGACGGGGAGACATCAGGAGAACGTTGGAATTGCTTGGACCTGCTTGATATAAAGGAACCCCTCCGCCCTGATGAGGCGCCGAGTAAACTCGAAAGAAACATTTTACGTCGAGCCAAACGAAACAATGTCGAGCGAGTCAAGCATCGTCGTTTATGGTACCTAGTAGTTAAGCGTCGAGTCTCGACTAGATTTATAAAGAAAAAAAATATGACAAGGGGGGGGGCTTGCTATATGTAGTATCAGAGGTATGGATTGGGAAATTTGTTGTTCACGGACTCAAAAGATCAACGAAGGCGCATACCTAATATATGTAAAGTAGAAATATAGACGCCAAAAAGAAAGGCAGCTGACTAGAAGAAATGGTCTGAAAGTGGTTTGAAAGTGGTGCAACTTGCAACTTTAAAAAAAGAAGTCACGTTAGGTAAACGCAAATGCAAGTGCAAGCGCAAGTGCAAGTACAAATGACAAGTACGAATGACAAAGACCAAGGAGAAATACATACATTTTATTACGTATGGCCTCAATCTTGGAGAAGTCCACCTTCCAAGGATTGCGCTTGCCTAGGTACCTACATATGTACATATGTACCTAGAACCCCTAGAACCAGGGCCAGAGTCCCCTTGCAAAAGGGTCGGATGTTACCCCGTATTAAGGCTACCATATTAAGTTAGTTGCACAGACGACTTTACGCAACTCAACTGAACTTGCGAATCTAGATGGACCCACAGTACCTCTTTTCAAATATAAACACCAACAAAAAATTCAAATTCCATCCAATCATAACAAACGCACGGCTCAATGGTCCAGTGGTAAGATACTCGCTTCGGGTTAGCTATCTCTATTCCCCGGTCTCTTTACGAGATTGAAAATGTGAGTGGTCCCGGGTTCGAATCCCGGTTGAGCCCGTTCCTTTTTGCGTGATTCACGTATTGATGTATTAGTTTTAATACGGGACAATTTTTGTGAATTTTTCTGCCTTGAAATCGTTCTCTGAGGTGGAAGTATCGTATCGTAAATTGTAAGTATTTTACGGAACGAACATATGTACATCAACTTGTATACATCAACTTGGAGACCTCCAAATCTCCAAATTTGTTTGGTGAGATCTGATTGGTTCGGTCAAATCTCCTCAGAGGTACTGTATGTACGTGTAATATGCCTTAGTTACGTAATTGTACGACTTCCCCCAACCTATGATTGAGTGAGCTTGTATAAAACGCTTTGTCCTTCCCCAAGCTGCAAGGTCAAACTCGAGCTCTCAGCCCCTAAATCCTTATTGGCCCATACATCATGGACCTCAAACTCCCCACTAATCCCGAGATCATCCCATGATACCCTAATCGTCTGCACGCCGGATAACGATGTCCCAAAGCCTCCTTGGCCCTCGTCCGGGCCGTAGTTAGCGATTATCACCACGGCGGCCCCTGACTCGTCTGGCCCAGCGATCCACGCCTGTAACTGTTGAGAGCTGGGGAGGCCAGTTCCCGGGTTACGGGGCTGCATCGGGTGGTGGGAGGTAAAGTCACCAATTGCGATAGCGTCTGCATCTGCCAATAGATTGAGTCCAAAGGCATCAAGGTTAGTTAAATCAGAGCCGATGATAAGGTTGGCACCGGCTCCGAGCCAGTGTGTCATGATAGTCTGGCGCTCGTCATCCGTCACGCCTGACACCGAGGCAGGGTTGCCTACGAACAGGTTATCCATGTCAGGGTATATGGTTAGAGTTGTATTATATAGCATCACGGTGGTGATGTACTGTCGGTAGTTGTCGATGGCCCGCTGGACAACTTCCCAAGAGACAAATGTAGACTCCCCACAGTTGTTGATGTCCTGGTCGGTGCGCATAGAGTCAGCATTCGTCTCCCAGATGTCGAAATACTCCTGTGAACGATCCAGCTTCCACGAAATATCTAGACGTATCTCCCGTCCCGACTGTGCAATAGCTTCGTGGTACGCAACGACCTCGCCACTCAAGTCAGGAGGCAGGTTTACGTTGTTTGACGGTGATCCTGGCGTTACAAAGTCAAGCTTGATGAAGTCGACACCCCTTTTACAAACGTCTTAGCTTCAGGTAATTAGGTAGGTTTTGTTTTCGATATAGAAACTTACCAAGAAGCGAATTGGTTCACAACAGAATTATGCCATTCTTGAACGGCCGGTTGAGAGTAATCAAAATTGCAACGAGATAAGCCGTTATCGCCGGAGCACACCGAGCCAATAGTGACACTCGTCCCAAAGATAGTTTTCGCCTCGTCGGCGATGAATGCCCCGGGCACGACGTATACGCCGAGGAGTAACCCTTCAGCGTGTAGGTGGCTAGCTAAGCTCGGAATATCAAATATGGACGAATCATAAATGATACGTCCAAACTCATCGCCATTGCTACCTACGGACCATCCAGAGTCGAGACTGCAATATACATATCCGGCGCCTTTAAGTGCAGTGGTTTTTGCGAGTACGTCACATTGACTTATCACTCCAGTCTGGTTAAATGAAAAGCCCGGTGTTGTATTGGGGTTGTCCTGTATACCGAAAGAGTTCCATCCCCTAGGTGAACTCGTGAAGCCATTAGGAGTTGTTTCGATCTGAACGACATGCAAGGCCGGCTCAGATACCGCTAAAGCAATCACACCTGTTAAAGTGCCACTCGCGGCTACTAAAATAGAGCGTCGGGGTATCATGATAAATTAGGATAGTGAGTAAAGCTCGACGTTGTCTGGATAATAATGTCAGTATTCTAGATGAGACATCAAGGACAAAGAACATGTATGTATATACGAACCGTGGGCTCTTCAGATAGGTTAGAGTTCCTCGCGGAACAACGAAGCTATTTCCATGTTATTTGGTTCCACCTCGTGACAAATAAGTCGCTGTTTAAAACCCGTGTCTCTTAGTCCCATGATAGCCTATGAGCCATCATCGGGTAAACGGCAATGGGTTATATCCGGGACACGGAAGGGCGGAACGGAGTAATGTGATACATCTCATAATAGGTTTGATCTTGCGAGGCTCACGGTTATGATGGCGGTCAGCGGTAAGGGTCTATCGCCAGCAACGGCCCCCCTTTTAGCTGCCGTCAGCTTCTGACTAATATTTACGGACAAGTTGTGGATTCAATGTAACGGTGCGAGTAAGCTATGAGCTAGATTGTATGAGGTAGAAGACAACTTTTTATCAACATATGTTGTAATTCCACGCGAAAGCGCAAGTATCGATACGAGGCTCTAAAGTTTTAACTTCTGAAATCATGCAATTCATTAGTTACGTTGTAACTCTGGCGGGCAGATTGATTTCAAGTTACCCTCCCATTATACTAGCCAGTATAAAATATATATTTGGTGCATGTAGCATTATGTCTCATAGGAGACTATAGGCTTAGGTACTACAGATACGAACTGGATGGTTACACACATAAAGACTTTGATAGGAAAGTCAGTTAGAACGTTGCCTTGTGCGACTGTTACATTTTAGACGTAGCACAAAACAATAGATAAATAAGCGTCTACAACTAAATCTCATTAGGTGAAGTCACATTTAGATATATGCATGAGACTAGCAGTCTCAATACAGGCTATAACTCTTCCCCTTACAGCCTGAGACCATGACTGGCTTACATCTTGTCTCCATTGGGTTGTGGCGACCGCTTGCTATCTCTCAAACAGAAGCGGGTTACAAGCGCCATACTTGCAGTTGCTGTTAACAACTGCCTGTTTTGATATACGGATCCGTATATGTCAAACAAAAGCCATGTAAACGAGCTTGTAGCGGACTACCAGGACCCCGGGTGAAATGCTCCTATAATAAATTCTAACTGGGCATTTAATAGCGTAAGTGTGGTCAGCATATGTCCGAATCCACTAGGTAATTCGCTTAATTTTCCGGGTCATCGGTGTTATACTACGGTGAGGAGGGTGGGTGAATTGATACTTCATGGAGGCTCAATTCGTAATCTATATCTATATCCTATAAGCGCTTCCAGCCTGCCGTTTTATTCCCGGTTGAGCTGAGCTGAGCTGAGCTGCAGTAGTCTCGCGGGTGTTACCACACTAGATCTCCTGGGATAGCGACTACTAGACGGGTGAGGACTAATACATAGAAAAATCGGGAAGTAGTCGGTATTTTAAGTGATAGATACCAGCATGTATGATTCCAAATAGCCTTCAAGTCAACCAAATGCGTGTTATTAGAGACGATCAAGGATGAGTTGTGACTATGTCGCAAAAGGCGACGCCGCTAGTTGCGAGTACGCAACCAGGGCTTATGTGTGACAGACTATTATGTAGGTAGGTAAGTACCTACGTGTACTCAAAACGCCAAAGAGGCAAATTGTATATGGCAAAACAAGTTACAAAATGAAACAGTAAAATAAGTATAGTTATATTGTAGTGGTTATATAATTATTAGCTGATAATGATAAGGGGCTCTTAGAGCTGATTTAGGTACTTTAAGTGAAGGCCAGCTACTCACTACACGTCTTCCCCCACCGCCTAACCTTGAGCTCAATCATAGGTAGGTACGTGAAACAAGATCGAGTACCTTTGCTTCTGAATTAATTTCTTCCTTTCCGTTCTGAATGTACTTATAAGGTATACAGTAGATGATACTTCTACGAGTCCTTACTGATCTACAATCCTATCTTCACCGCCACAACATATGGTCCGGCTTTAACACCTTTGAATGCCACAGATGATATATTGAACATGATGCAGATGTGGTATGGTAGCATTGCTGGGACTATTGGATAGTGTGATTTGGCTAAGAGTAAGATATACGTACCTGGTGAGGAATAGCTAAAATTTTCAAGTTATTACGAATACTATAGGAGCCTGTTATTAAAAATAACCTCACGCTAGAAGCGTTGTCGTGGAACATGAGATGGTATTGGATGATCTATTTCCCTTTTGAAATACTAGCGGTAATCAAATCTCTACGATACCGTGGGCTTATGGCAGTATAATCGGTTGTAAATGGACTGATCCTAATAGTCTCCACCCATATCATCTTATACATATATACTTCTCAAATTTTCAGGGGCCGTGAAATCATTAAAATAGTGTATATATAAAGATTCACCCGTCCTTCTATCATCCAAGTAGTAGACAAAAATAACCCTCAGAATCTTCCATACATACCTACCTTGCTATCCAAACCATCACCATGCGTTTTTCTCTTCTCGCTCTCCCCTTTGCCACTCAGGCTTTCGTGGCGGCATTGGCAACTCCTGAGCAGCCTGGCAATATTGCGGAGCGAGATGCTGCTGTAGGAGAAATCGAGTCGCGCGACAATGGGTTCCAGATCAACTACTATACAGACGGCGGTTGCGCCTCTTACCTCGCTGCTGTCTTCCCGTCCACCGACGGTAGCTGCTATGACTACTCATACAGTGGCGACAATAGCGCCAACATCGCTAATTGTGATGCTCCGGGGGGCTATACCTGCTACTGTAACTTCTACGCCCAGTCAGGCTGTCAGGTAAAGACTGGAAACCTGATCTATATTAGATTAAATATTGCTATGAATAAAAACTCTAACGGCTTTACAGGGTGCTTCGCAGACTATTGGGTACGGCAACTGTGCCTCGAACTATGGTCATGGCTTCCTCTCCATGCAATGTTACTATGCTTAAGAGCTAGGGTAGTATAGCAGTTGGGATGTCGATTCTCTGCAGGAATAGTCTAGATGGAGTACTGGTCAGGGGCTTACGGACACTCTTTCAAATGACGGTACCTGACCATGGTATTTATGCACGGCGCCGCTCATTTAAAAAGAAAAGCAACGAGAGGGATTGCTATGTTATTATATATTGCTATCTTAGTAATTGAACCCAAATCGGAAGGATACTCTCAGCTCGGTCAACCACTACATTGGCTCTTCAAATGCCTTAAGAGAATAATAATATAGCAAACATAACCTTTTTTATTTACTTCTCTCGGACACTGTCAGATATACTGTAAGAGCATAGAAACTATTACGAAATTACCTTTTAGTGGTACAGTAGTATCTTCGACAGATACCGTTCCGCTTGGAAATTCTGATATAGCTTTCCTCTGACCTAATACAGTTTATCTACCTAGATATATTGACAGAATTATCCGGTGGCTTTTATAATGCCTATAAGCGCGTCTTAAAGCGTGCCTATGCATACTGTATTACGGCATAAAGTAGCATATCATGCCTCCATTCTCATGAGCCCCTTTCCAATTATCGAAATTAACTGAAGGGGGGGCCTTTTGGCTTATTGGCTTAGGCAAGCCTTAGAGGAGACTACTGCAAGCCCCTATAAAGTCACGCCTAACCACATCAACCTATGAGATTTTATCATCGAGGATCACCCGCCAGTTACTAATCATAAGCCCCCAGATATGTATAGAAACTGCTTTATAAGAATTTATTTTAATGAATTGCCAGCGAGCAAACAAGAACGCTTTGTGTTTTAATCGGATAGATAATTTAAAATAATAATTTAGGAGCCTACCTGAGGTTGGGTCAGGCCAGGTTCACAACCCAGGCCAAGCTATCAGCTTGCCTTCTAAAGACACCGGGATGTTCAGGTATGTATTAAAATAGGTTTTATTATTTTGGAGTTCTTGAACTGGCGACGTACTCCGAGGATGACGTGGACGCACGGCATGGCTTATCTATCCCTCTCTCCCGGTGCAATGCCGTCTCCAACTCAAGGACGCCAGGGTAACAGATACATTGCGATACCAGATATGGAGTGTCGTATTCAATTCGTTTAATCCTCTGCTACGTACTACGTGGGGCAATTCAAGTATAAGAGGAGGCAATCCTTCAGAAGACGGTCTCAAATTTAAGTCGATTAATGAGCCTGACCATCACCGGCACGAATATTAGAGTGAAATATTTTCCAAGAGTCCCATCCAAATATTTCCATAACGTTTATACCTCCCGTATTATTCCGCCATGGCTTCTACTTTAGTTTCAATGCCTAGCACAAACACTACAGTCAAACAGTATGCCTTTGCTGCTCGCCAAGGTACCGACTGGTCATACTATCTAGCCCACCGCCCAGCCTATCCGCAATCTTTCTTCGAGCGCATCTATAGCTACCACGCCCAAAAATCCGGGGCAGCTTGGTCTGTAGCTCATGATATTGGAGCTGGTTGTGGAGTCGTCTCTGCAGTCCTTGCTAGTCGCTTCGACAGCGTCATAGTCTCAGACCCTAATGACGGATATACTAAGCTCGCCCGAGAATACTTACTTGAGAAGACATCGTTCCCCGAGTCTAAATTCAAGTTCCTTCAAGAAACTGCCGAGGAAAGCTCAGTTGGATCGGGTACTGTCGATCTGATTGCCGCGTGCGAGTGTATTCATTGGACTACACCGGACGTTGCTATCGGGGAATTCGGGAGGCAGCTCGGAGCTGGTGGGACGCTTGCGATCACATACTATACTCGCCCGCTTATTGAGGGAAATGAGCGGGCTGCAAGAGCCTGGAAGGCTGTCTGGGATGCTTTTCCGAAGAAAGTTCAACGATACGGGATAGGTGAAAACCCTTATAAAATAGGTAATACTGCACTTGAAAGCTTAGAGTTTCCCGAGGAAAATTGGGAGGCCATAAAGAGGATATATATCAATTCTCAGGGGACCGTGGACAGTTTCATGCTGGATGACAGAATAATTGAAAGTAGGGTCAAGGAAAGTGAGGAGAAGGTGTGGGTAGAAGAAGATGATGATTGGTGTGATGTGTGTGATATCGAGTGGCTTAAAGGCTATGTCGCCACATGGGAACCGCGCCTCCAAGAGTCCGAAATACAAGATATTTGGGATGAGTTGGAGGCTGCTTTGGAAGGGAAACCAGTTAAGACCAGGACACCGATTGTGATGATTTTAGCCACAAAGAGAGGCTAAATGCCAGCTCTTAGGCAACCGCGTGAAGAGGTAAATGGCTGCAAATATTTGCAAACTAGGTATAAAATACGTAAATACGCAGTAGTCTAAGGACTGGACAAGATAACATATATAAAATAGACACTTTCACTAATATCAAGGATACCACCTTGGCCTCGCTTCTCTCAATCCCCTTATCATTTTGAGTCTCTTAACTCTTCTCTCCACTTGTTTGAACGTCCTTCCTTGCAGAGGGAGACAACCTTAGCCCAATAGTAAGAATCCATAGAATTATTAGCTGGGATACTTTCGGTAGTGCGGTATCTCTAATAAGCTTTTCGAACTCCTCGTGGCTTGTATGCGACTTGATTACAGTTATGCTTCGGTCCACTTCATCATGTTTCTGGCCCGGGGGGTTGTCTAGGTTGGCTGATGTTTTGACTCTGCCATTGAGAGACGACGGTTCTCGGCTTGTAGATTCTGAGTGTTGGTCCATGGCCGGCGATGGTATTTCTAATTTAGGGGCTGATGTAGATTGTCTTGTTATAGGCTCTCTTAGAGAAAGTAACGCCGATGAGACTCTTTTAAGATCCTGTAATTCTACAGACTCTGAAGAACCCAAGCTGCATGTAATGGGCGGTAGATCGTAGTTGAATTGGTTATCCTCTTGTTCGTCGCCTGGCTCTGCTGCCTCCAAGATCTCGTAAGACAAGTTGGCGCCCGAAGAATTCTTGGGAACTTGAACGAGTTTTGCGTTCTTTTTGTCCATTTCGGAAGGTATATTTTTAGCCAGTTCATCAAGGGGATATTGGAAGAGGTTCTTTCTACCACCAAAATCTACCATCGTCGTCGCGAACTGAGGCTTGACGGGAAACTTGAATTTTTTAAATGCGTGCGTCACCCTGTGTCGTAGATGTGTAGCTACTCCTTCGAGACAACCGCTAACTTGGACCCGCATAAAGAATGGCTACCCATCATGCTCGAATGCGAATGCCGTATGAAACGTATTGTCGTATCTTAGCTGACTATCTAGATTGCTTTCAAGAAGACGCCATTCGAGAATCGTCGGTCTTGCCAATTTGTTAGGCGTCGACGAACTTGAGAACTTCCATTGGCTCCGGTGTATATATTGCTTCATCGAATCTCGCCCGACACCACCAGCTCCAAAAATACCACCGACTTCCACGTGAGGATTAAAAGAGTGTTTCGTGATCTTGGAAGCTGAATCCAGCTCTCCGTAAAGGTTCTTCGGGCCATGCTCAATTATATGAACAGTGATTTTGGCCGATGAATTACCATAACGTTGTAGGTCTTCGTCTTCTTCGTCCAAGGTCAGTGAGACAATTGCGTTTTTAAGGCGACAGTCTAGCGGCTCAGTAAAGCTCAAGTCCAGGTAGATTATGCCACCCGGATTCTTTTCCGGGGTTAAAACACCCCATCGCGACTCTCTGAATAGAAACTTGCACGCAACTTCCACATCTCCAATTTTCCCTTTACCAAGGTAATGAGACGAGCCCTCTAGACGCTCAAAGCGTCCAAAATCATATTTTCCAAATCTCCGACCGGATTGGAGACGCTCGGTCCATGATAGTGCGAGACCGCTATATACTGGCTGTACAGGTGCATGAGTGAGAAGTGATTAACGCGCGGGGTCTTACCACCATCCTTAAATGGTATTTCCTCTAAATTAAGAGTAGGTCCCTCCTAAGACATTTGTTGTGTCTTATTAACCTATACTGTTCTAAGTGGATTATTTGTGTATTATTATGTTGCTTTCCTTCTGGAAAGAGCATCATGAAAGGATTTACCCCTTATATCGAGGAGCTACCACGAGGAGATCCTAAAACAGACCCGCAGCTTTCCAGTCCCTTTCTAGGGATATACAATGATCAAAAGAAAGCCAAGAAGATGCAAATCATGTCGCGAGGAAAGCATACCGCTGATACTGGACCCCGACACCGCGCATATCCTTTCGAAGATCCTGCCCGCGCTGGCTCCGGAAAAGGGGTTTCCTTAGGAAGTTCCGCAGCCTATGATTTTGATAACCCAGGAGTGATATCCCCTAAAAGAGAGGTCAATAGTTGTTGGAATCCGTGTCACGATGCTGACGACGTTACGGTCCATCTCAGGATGTCTGTGCAGGAGGATCTGGACGACAGCCTAGAAGAATTTTGCCGTCTACAGAGGCTAGGCGATTTTATCTCTGCGAGACGGTTCTTCATGGAAATCCTACAGGATTACATATATAAACCTATAATACGCATGGAATATGCTGAGATGCTACTCGAGCAAGGCGACTATAATGCCCTCTCTGCGGTTGACGGCAGTACTGTATGCTACGCAGAAGACAATGATGGAGATAACAGTCATGGACGCTTGCTTAGATCTTATTGGAAGCTAATGCAGGTTCTTATCGCTTGCCATAAGCCTGGTAATGTGTCGCATGACTACAATGCTATTATGAATGAAACTTTCTTTAATCTCGATATTATAAGGCATGTCATAACTACAGAAAAGAGAGAGATAACTTCAACTGAGGTGAGTACGCCTTCAATTCACTCATTTGCGTACTGCTAAGTAATTAGATCAAAATGCTTGCAATGGCGAATCGTCTTGCCCTTTACCAAGAGCGCCTGGACGGATTATTCTCTTCACAGTTCTACAGAAGCTTATACCTAATTCTTCTTAGGCACGGGAGTATTTGGGATCTTTATGATATCTCTGTAGCTAGGATGACGAACCCAAATCTTGATGTCAGTCAAGATTGGATCGACGACCCATCTCCCCGAAAGCGCATCCAGACTCTCATCAAGGACTGGTCAAGTGCAATTAAAGGATATGATACGTCAACGACACTCGCACTTCTTAGTATTCTTGGGTCATATATACAGGACAGATCGACAGACTTCGATGAGGAAGATAGTGAGTTCATCGAGTACGTAATTGATCAGTCTACGCTTCTTGCAATCTCAGTCATGGAAAACGACCCCGATAGCATGAGAAGTCGTCCTTTCGTGAAGTGGATGCTGGCAAAATCTTATAGTAAGAACACTGGACAGCTTCACCTCCAATTAGGATGCCTTCGTTCATCGCCCGGAACTATGTTTCATGGCAAAGGTTATGTACTGCCTGGATATGTCCCACTGAAAATCGAGAATCCGGGTTGGAAGGTAGATCAGGCGGCGCCCGATATCGAAGCGTCAGTAAAAATGGCAATCAAAACATCGCACATTCTCGGCGACTATCAAACAGAAGTAACAGCTCATCAATTACTTATCATATTCTCCGCAAACCCAGCCCAACAATTTGAAGAGCTTGGTAACATACAGAAGAAAACACAAGGAGACATCTTGAATTATGCGAAAACACTAATTTCAAAATATCTGATTTGCGATACCGAAGCTTCAAGAAACGACCTCAAAAAGGAGATCTCGGAACTACTTTCTATTCCATTATTGCATACTTACATAGGACATCTACAAGGCTGGGCTCTTTGGATGCTACAGCATGCCCTAGAAAGCGACGAATCAGGGGCTAAGAGAGCCTTGCATGAGGCCGACATAATGTTTGATGGACTCGACGGTGTGAATCGAGAATTGATCGATCAAAAGTTTTATACGAAGCACCGTCTTTCTCCAAAGAACACAAAGCTGCGAACACCCAGCTTCTACGAAGTAGAATCCCAGGTAAGGAAGAACGGCTCAGATTCGATGGAATGAGTTACTGGTCTAACACCTCAAAGGCTATAGTTAAACGGCCTAATGCTAGCATGTCAAAGGAGACTGCAGGAATGGGCTCAGAAAAGGCAAACATCGGGCCAAAGACGGATTGGAGAGAGGTCATTCACAGTAAGTATTAATCATATAACTACACATTGTTAATATATGCTAATACTGGATTAGAACCAATTATGACAATGGAGAGCACGGAGGATTTGGGTGAATATGGGACGAAGGTTCAAACACCCACCCTTCAATTTGAATAGACACATTTCAGATTTCTCATATGAGGTACTATCCCCAAAGCTTCCGTTCAATAGATATACGATAGTGTTGTATGTAGCCTTATGATTTGTATTCTCCCCAATTTTCCGTTTGCAACGAACTCCCAATTATTACCTTGATATAGATAGAGGCTGTTTGTCAGCCACATAGAAGACTCTAGCCATGCAGAAGAAGCCACATCAATCCAAACACACAGTGCGGTAACAAGGCGCCATACATTGCCCGCCATGGAAATACTCGGGATCCTAGCGCTAGAATTAGGTTGCCCCAACCCTGTACCCGTCCCCAATGAGGAAGGTATGAAGTAATACTCCACACTGTCCTTACCCACCCCCGGACTCAGCTCGCATGACGCCCCATTCGTTCACCAACTTTCCTGCAACCTTACGATCCATATGTACATGCATGCGCTTCTACCTGCTAAGCCTCCTACCTTAGTAGTCTTCCTTTATATATCTACCTAATACACAATACAACACTCCTCACTATTTATTCCAATATTTCTTTACTGTTATTTCCCTTCCACGTACGAAAAAAAAAAAAAGAGAAGAAACCGAAAATCAGATCAACATGTGTACCCCGGACCTGTTCCTCGGCCTTCTGGCCATCCTATTCCCCCCTCTGCCGGGTACGTCATCCCCCAATGCCAATGAGTCTTGCCCCCCCTCCCTCACACACGAGCACTCGTTATTCGTCTGCCTTGCGTGGATAGGCAATCCATCTCACGACGACCACGAACAGCCATCGATTATTGCGATTTAAACGCCGATTGCATTTTAGAATCCAATAGCTAACCACGAAATAATTATTAATAGTCTGGGTCAAAACCGGTCTCTGCTCCGCCGACTCCATCATCAACATCCTGCTATGTATGCTAGGCTTCGTAAGTCCCACCATACCCCACGACCCACGATATCCATCATCCCCATGCATACGCTATCCGCATCAATCCTAATCCCAATCCCAATCCCCGTCTCAACCTCAATTATATTCTAACTATATCCCACAGCTCCCCGGCCTCATACACGCCTGGTACATAATCGCCAAATTCCCCGAATCGTACGAGTACGAAGTCGTGCCGCAGGACAGCGAGCCCGGCCACGTCACCTACGTCTTTGTTCAGGAGCCCCAGCCCCAAGCCCGTCCTCAGGCCCAGCCCAAGTCTGCCTCTGACCCGCACCCCAACTACGGCGCTACCAACAACAACAACAACCACAACGACTCTTCTTCGTCTGCTGGTCCCTCCGACGGTCACCACTACGAGGGCCACTCCCCGCCTACCTATAACGAGGCCGTCCAGGGCGACCACAAGATCCAGACCCAGGACTAGATGTCCTACGTGTTGCCTACCGCGCTGATCAAACGGCCGCGATGGTGCTTGTGGATGGACCGGCATCCCGGGAGGTTCTAGATTCTACCTAAGGCTACTCTCTCAAAAACCCAGCTAGAATATCTCCAGGAAGACTTCATACATACAGCGGGACTCACTACGGATCAGATGGGAGAAGGATATGTTTTTCTTAGTCTAGGAGTTGGAGGCAGGACTGGCTTCGGACTGAGCAATGTTTCGCGTTATACCTCGTTTCGACCATTCGACGAGGTTTCTCGGGGTTCGTCGAGATTTCCTCTCTGGTGGTATGTAATACAGCAATATTGTAAAAGAATAATTAATATATCGTAGTTCAACGAGATATATCATGATAGTTAACAATATATTCCGTCTACAAGTACTACTCAATAAACAAGAAACCTCTTTATATCCATCTATCCCCGTCATCGTCATCGTCGTCATCATCGCTCCTAGCATTGCCCGACATGTCTCTACTTTTCTTCCTTCTGCCGTGGTACACGCAGATGCCCGTGCCGCCGGATGCGTGCCTCTTGTTGGTCGGGCACATGGGGCTGTTGGGCAGATGCTCCGGCATGTCAAACTCGAAAGAGCCGTGTGTCACGGTTTCGTATCGGTTTAGAGCCACCGGCACCTCCCACCACTCCTTGCCCGAGCCACTCTTCCTCTTATTATCTCTCTCCTGCCTGTCCCCGTCCCGGTCCTACCCAGTATTACGCTCGGGAGCAGGAGGGGAAAGAGGTGCAGGGCAGCGAGAAGGCCTGGGCTCGCTTTTACTATTCCTGCCGGTTTCGTGGCGAGGCGTTGGTGTCGAGATGTCGAAGAAGAAGGACTGTGGTTGACAAGCGTGGTAACCGCTCCCGCGTAGGGGTGGTGTCTGTATGCGAGTTGCCTCCTGAATTTTCAAGTAAGCGAATCAATCGAGTATCGATACGAATATTATAGTCGTCAGACTTACACCGCCAGGGAACTCGGCGCAGAATGTATGCGTCGGTTCTATATATATAAATCTGTTAGTTAGTCCGTCTCTTACTTGCCTAATTAATCCTTTCGTTTCCATTCCCCTTATCTGTTCTTCTATGTACAAATTGGGATCTTCTTAAAAATTATAGGGGTCTTAGATAGATAGGTAGATATACTCACCGATATAGGAAACCGGGCTCGTGACAGGCGTCCGGCCCCGGAGCACGTCGAGGATGGAGCTTGAGGCGCTCACGTCGGAGCCGGCATAAGCTTCGCGGTGCCAGGGGCTCTTTCCGAAGAGCTTGAAAGAACGCCGCCCCTTGCTCTCCTTGCGTAGCAGTGATGCCGCGCGGCCCATAAGCGGTACAGGCGAATGAGTCTGGCCGTGGCCTAAGGGCTGTGCTTGTACGTCCGGCACCGAATTTGCCGTGTAATCGTGTGCATCATTATCGCTGTATACCTTCTTGATTTTCTACATTAATCATGTGATATCCTTGTTAGTGCCCTGGCATACATACATACTTGATAATGAGGGACAGGGGGTTATATAGAAACTTAAATACGGTCCCTCGACTTACTGGCCTACGGTCCGGGAAAAGCCTTGAGAAGAACGATTTCCTGGGCTTGGCGTCGGGCATAGTTGCAGCTAAATTGAGGATAGACGAGACCGAAGCTCCCGGCGTGCTTGTCAGTTGGCTTGCGGGAGTTGCAAGGGGAGTAGCGGAGTCCGAGTCGGCACTTATTATTGTAAGCGGTGAGCTTTGTATCGGTCTGGCTGGCCCGGAAAATGAGATGGCGTCTTCGCTACCTTGGAACCCTTGGGGCGATCTCTGTAAAGATTGGACGTGGGCTTCTTCTGTTAGATACGGGCTGGGTCGTGGTGATTGCGGCGTTCGATTAAGCGGGAACATAGACTTGCTGCTCTCGCTGCTCGCGCCATGACGGGTGAACGATAGCCCCTGAAATGACTGGTTATGGCTGTCCTCGCTGGGAAGGGGGCTAGGTATAGGCTGGGAAATCCTTGGTATATGATCCCATAGACCGCCGGATGAATTCTCCAACCCATCTTGAGTGTCCCAGCCGGAACTACTCTTGCCAGAGCGCTTTCGCCATTTGAAGTGCTTCATGACCTTTCCAGGGCTCTCGGCGACTTCGCGCTCGGCCCAGTAACCGGCTGGAAACCAGACCCATTCACAGCCTTCCCTGGCCGGCCGCGGCGGATCGATATACGTGGTATTCGGGGTGACCGGCGCGCTCTTGTACGATTCCCTCACAATCTGCCGTCCGGCGGGGTGCATAGTTGGCACCGAAGACGATGGCAGCCTGCTCGTTGGTCCGTCCATACCGGAGATGCTGGGAGGTCGCTAGCGACTGGTAGTACTCCGGTGAGACCATTCCGATGACGAGCTTCTATCCTCAGCGCTGCCTCCCATAGCGAGGAACCGGCGCATTTTTAAGGGGTAGGGATGGGGGTGGATAATAATTATTAGGTCTTGCCACTTTGAAAGGTTGATTTTATGCGAGGGTGACAAAAGATCCATTGTTGATATAGGAATTTCGATCATGTAGAATGCGGCTTATAGGTAAGATTATACCAAGGCCGATATGGCTTGGTTAGGTAGACAGATAGGAATATTGACACGTTGAAGTCGGTAAAGGTCCTTTACGCAATATCCACCACACTTCCAACGGTGTGGCATATGCCTAGGGTTGCCTTTCTTTACAAAGCACTTGCCTTGCCTTTTCTATGTCGAAAGATCTTTCTTCTTCCAATTATGAATAGTTAGTATATACATGCATACATACATGTGTATGCGCTTTCCTCCTTACTCTAATTACATGTTAGGTGCCTTAGTACCTGTATATTTAGGTAGATACTTCAGTCTTACATATACCTACGTAAGGCATCTAGCATGTACTAATATATTCTTAGTCGTTGTCCTATTTTTGGTATGTATATACCTAGCCTATAGGAGGGCTATATGTGATTGGAGTTATCCTGTAGACTTAGTCCTCACTAGTCGCCATATTGTACACTATGTTACATCCCTGGATATACATGTACGACACCTCTATCTAATTTATGCCCGTCTAAGCTCTTCGGGCGGCCTCATTCTTTTTAGTGTGCGGCTCTAGCCGAGTGATGGGCTCCAGTTCATCGGGGCTATCATATAAGGGTTCTTCATGTCCTTCCTCATTCCATTCGCCAGGTATTTCATGCCCGGGTCCATCGATCGAGGCATCTCCACCAAGAACTCTTTCTTTCTTGCGCTCCGATTTACTAGCTTGCTGGCGAATCTTTTCTAATCTCGCTCTACGCTTAGCAGTGTCAACGCTGACCTTAGCCAGATGAGCATCGATCCGAGCCTCTACTAATTCTTTCACGTGAAAGGCAAGGTTCTGGCTTCGAAAGACGCCAGAATACCGATAGCTAAGCCAGAGGTAGAGTGTTATCGTCTTGTGAAGACTTTCTAGTCGTCGCAGATTTTCTGGTGAGTTACCAGTCGCCTCCTCGACCGTGTCAAGAAGTTCCAGGTCGATCCCTGGGATATCGAGTAGCTCACCTCCTTCCATATTAGAAACACACCTCGCGAAAGCTTGCAGTATTTCAACGCCAGACTTATCAGCTAGATAGACCGGCGCATTTAAGAAGACGCATCGATCATAAACCGACATGGGATAAGGTTGGATATAATCAGAAACCGCTAGCATTTCTTTTAGGCCGCACATGTGAAATCTCGGAGAAACTCGGGCGATATCTCGCAAGCGGGATATTATATAGCTGAATGGAGTATTAGGCGGGAAGTAGGATGAAAATCGTTCGATGACCGACGGTGGTGGTTGTATGCCAGCCGACAGTATAGGTTCCGGCTCGCGAGAAAATGCCTTCTTTACGATAGAAAGGTCGGCCTTTTCTAGAGTCGTCACCAACCCAGGCTGGCCAGTTTTGGGCGGTGGGGTTCCAATTGTCTCTTCTCCATTTGCATCCGTCGTCGATTCCGATTGGGTTGCTTGGCGTGCCGTTCTGTAGCGGCCAGCTCTACCTCCTATCTGCTTGATTTCGGACACTGATATTTGCCGGTAGCTGGTTTTCGTACGTTTGTGTGTTTGCTCAAAAATGATCCGTTTAATTTCTAAATTGAGACCCATGCCAATAGCGTCACTGGCGACGAGAAAATCGTAATCGTTATCAGGATCATTAAAAAGTGCGGCCTGCTGAGCACGAATTTCGGGTGGCAATGATCCGTAGACCATAGCACATCGGCGACCCGTAGTCTTCTCGATCTGATTCTTTATAGCGTGGATGGCAACTCGGGAGAATGTGATGACCGCATCCCCCTTTTCAAGGTTTGAGTAGTTGTCCAGGCTCGTATCCATGGTCTTTAGCGGGCTGAGTCTGTTATACCGCGTTACAATGCATTCGTCGCCGATGGTAGCGCATAGAGACTGAATTAATTCCACAGCACGCTCCTCTCCACAGAGATGGACTTCCTTGGCTTGTACACCTAGGACCGCTTGAGTCCACGCCCATCCTCTTTCGGCATCTCCAATCATTTGGATCTCATCAATGACTGCAACGTCCACTGGCAAATTAAGAGGGGTCATCTCAACGGTACAGCTTCTAAAATAATTGTCTTGGTCCTCAGGAATACGCTGCTCTTCACCGGTAATCAAGGCACATGTCTTGCCCTTAGCATTGAAGCGAGTATATACCTCATGTGCTAATAGCCGAAGAGGGCCTGCATAGATACCGGACTTGGAGTTTTCAAGTGCCTTTAGGGCATTGTAGGTTTTCCCAGAGTTCGTCGGACCGACGTGAAGATGAATTGTGCGTTGCATAGCCCGTGTAGCAGGGAACCATTCGTAAGGAAACCGAAAATCCGCAATCTTCTTATGCGTAGCGGCGATATTCTTGGGAAATCTTGAGCGCATAAGAAAGTTTTGGAAGCCATAGGTCAACTCGTCAGTAAGCCCAACAATATCATTTTCAACGAAAGCATTGCGCAAGCCCCAGAACAAGGGGTTCTCGGTCTTTGAGATAGCATTCTTCTCGCTCGCAAGATCGCAAGCCCTTTCAATCGAGTTCCTAAACAACTTTACCTCGCGGTCGAAGTCGAGCTTGGAGTTGAGACCGAATGACTTGTACTCCTCCTGCTTGCCTCCCCAAGAATTTGAAGTATTCATCAACAGATCATATCTACCAAGAGTTAGGTTTCGGAATATGCCATAGGTCTTCGTCGCTTCTCTTTGCGACTGTTTGGATTTCTTGGAACCATCGGAACCATCTTCGCCTAATTTATTCAAACGGGATTGAGCTTCTTGATATCTTGGATTAATAAACGGTGCACCCTGCTTCAAATGCTGTAAATTATTAATATTTATAATTGGATAGTCTTATGGTCTTCTTACCCGAGCTTTGGCATAGGGATTTGGCTTCCCCTTTTTTTGGACGCGAGCCAGGGGACCAAATGTTGTAAAGGTATGTCTATACGAGGGGACATTTCCAACTAAGACATTTCTAAAGGCATATCTATGATATGCGTGAGCCGCATAGCTTGAACTAGCCGGTCCAGTCCTGAGAGGGAAGTGCATTTCGCATATAAGGAGTAAGAAAGAGATCTGGAATCATATTAGATTAGATCCCTTTGCATTTAAAAAAATTTGGCTTGCCATCAACCTTGAAGCTAACGAAGCATTCGATGGGAGGCAAATCATAGACTTCGCACCCTAAGAAACTTCAGCGATGGTGGGCACTGATAAGAGGTAGGTACATAAATTTTTCTTATCGATAAATCCGTAGTTTATCTAAGAGATGCTTAGTACGACTTGAGTTACGTACAGCGCACGCACGGAGTACAAATGGTACTTGCCTATTGTGATATACTGGTTCTTAAGCTCGGTCTTCTATTGGCTACATACACTAGTGTATCACTTAATGCATTCCCCATCATCATTAATGGATCTTCAGTTTACCTAAGAAGCCTAAGAAGGTAGCCTCACCCCAATCGCCCAGCCGCCTGAACTTGCTGACTTAACTCTCGTCAATCCTATTGCCAATCCTATCCCCCTACCTTTGAAAGTCCCTCCCTCCTAGATATTCCTCTCCTAAGTTACTGGATACTGGATAGTTAACTAGTCAAGAGTGAAACTCACGAATACTATCAAAAGTCTCGAGCGATCAGCTACATTCTACATAGATTGTGTGTCTCAATACATCATTCACGATGGCGTCCTCCTCGACACCTCAAACTCCACTTCTCTAGTACGTCCCGATCCATCTTATCCGTCAAAAGGAGCCAATGAGCGTAGCTAACAGGCGCAGTTCGTGCATCGCGCACCACACCACG
The DNA here is from genome assembly GCF_022497035.1 of Daldinia vernicosa. Classification (NCBI taxonomy): domain Eukaryota; kingdom Fungi; phylum Ascomycota; class Sordariomycetes; order Xylariales; family Hypoxylaceae; genus Daldinia; species Daldinia vernicosa. Next base: position 931,248 of record NW_025953921.1, read on the forward strand.
ATCCTAGCCGAATGCACGACTTCGGCATCGTCGCAAACCTCGTCGCTCGCCTCCCTTATCCTCCCCAAGATCAACCATGACGCTCCTCAGAAGCTCACGTACACGCATGGCTCGCACCACATCCACTACATATCGGAAGCGCCCTCGGCGCACCCGGACAATCGGTCGGCCGGCGGGTTGACGTTCCTCGTGATCGCGGAGTCGTCACTGGGCCGGCGCGTGCCCTTCGGCTTCCTATTCGAGATTCGCAAGCGCTTCTTCGACGAGTTCTCCGCGGAGACGGCCGACTTCGCCGACATGCCTAACTATGGCGCGGGAAGCTTTAATGCTGAGCTCAAGAATCTGATGGTCGAGTTCGGCACCACGAGCGGTGGCCGCGACGACGCCATCACCAATGTCCAACGCGAGATTGATGACGTCCGTGGCATCATGACCCGCAACATCGAGGGTCTACTCGAGAGAGGCGAGCGCATCGACTTACTTGTTGATAAGACGGACCGCCTAGGTGGCAGCGCGCGAGAGTTCAGAGTGCGCAGCCGCGGTCTCAAGAGGCAGATGTGGTGGAAGAACGTCAAGTTAATGGCGCTACTCGTAGTAGTGCTCCTCTTGATCATCGCCGCGATCGTGATCGCGGTCAAGAATGCTACGGGATGAGGCGGAAGTACAACATCATACATGTACACGTTCTTTTAAAGTTAAGAGATATCCATGCGCGGGCTAAGGAAGAGAGCGTGGAAAGCTTCCTAATTTGTTGTATTTTTAACGGCGTTTTTTTTCTAGGCTGACAAGATAAGGAAGATGTAGTCTTTGCTAATACCAAGGCTCATGAATAGGTGGAAAAAAGGACAATCTGCCTTGTTCTTTTTGTCGGCGTCGGTACTCGAGCCGGAGGGATTGCTTTAGGATACCAAGTGTATTCTCGTTTGTAGCTATGTACATACAACTCTGTATCTTTAACAAGCAGGTTTAACAAGCATAATGGTTCAAGCAGCTGCAAGTGAGCTTTTAGCTTCTGTGAATATAGCCAAGTCTGCAGCAAGCAGATTGCGTCTTATAATATAATAAGAATAGTTCCTTTTGACAAGCTTAAAGATTGTTAAGAGTACTCAGCCACTTATATTAGCCAAAACATTGGTTACCGACGCCCGCCCCTACCCATCTACCCATGGAAAGCATCTCTTATAACCTAGAAGAAATAGATCCATCGGCTCCCCGCTGTGTTTCCGGATAGGCGTATCCATGCGCAACGGGGCTAGTTACTTCCGCCGCGTCAAATACGAATGGCGACCTCTGTAATCTCTCGCTGAAGAAAACAGGATGCAGACTCGAAGCGTCCATTTTCCTAGTCGTAAGAGTCGAAGGGTATAGTGTCGGTGCTGAGATACCTTGTGGCATGTGATCAGGAAGTGGTAACGGCTGAACCGCCGGGACCGGAACCGGAGTCGGCATCGGCATTGAAATCGGCTCTTGAGAGTACGACGATTGAGATGGTGAGTTTAGAGATAAGGCATTTGGGCATATATTGTCGGGTTCATGAGGTGGTACTTGAGTCGATAACTGATTTGTTCTTACGTTGGGCGGCTGAACGTAAAAGTTAGTAAACAAAATTAAGGACGAAGCCATAGCTGTGAAATCGAAACTAACCCGAGGTTGTTGTCCTATGTCGTCATTCTCACGTGGGGATAAAGCAGGGTGCTTTAAGCCGAAGACTTGAGATACCGAGTGCCGCAACATTACGTCCCGTTCGATTGAAGGAATAAATTGAATTAGAAATTGGTATACATTTACCTGCTACGATGCTGATTTCCCGAGGGTAGCAATTGATATTGCCCTACGGTGGAACTCTAGTTAATCCGTTGCGTCTTATGGAAATGCATACCTACCTGCCTAATGTATACTCGGTACGTCGAACTCATGCAATGATGATGCATCGATAAGCTATTAAATTCGGGGCCATTGCAGGCGGACTGGCATCTGTGTCGTATTAGGCTGGATCTACTAGACTAATGCAGTTTAATCCTTTAGATATGCACCCCGGAAGTTGCTATGTATATAAGTCGTTGGAAAAATATGCAACTTTTAGTAATGAGATACTTTAGTATTCAATATATCTTTCTCGGTTCATTGAGACTATTTCCTCGTGAGTTGCACAAGAGAATTAGAGCCAGGATACTTAATATTAAACTGTCTATTAGGAAGTCTATTCACGACGAAGTCTTCTTACCCTTCCGTCGCGATGTTTTCTTTTCGGCCTCTTTCCCCTTTTTGATCGTGTTTATTAACGAATCGATCTCCTCGGCTTTTTCTGCTTCCTTTTTCTCCTGCTCTTTTAACTCTTGCTTTTTCTTTTCCAAGACTCTTAGCGCTGCCTGTTCCTTCTCAGTCTTCTCAATAAGTTTGTCGCTGGCTTCCCATAACTTTTTCGCTACCTCTTCATCCTTTACCTCCATCCTCGCAAAGTCAACCTCGCTGCATTCCTTAATAAACTTGCCACCCGGTCCCATCCCTAGCCTTGGATCCATAACAGCATGAAGAATAGACTGGGCACCCATTTCCGGGCTCTTCAAAAGAAACCAGGGTACCACGTAAGAGAATACATAGACCGCAAGTCCCCAGAGTGAACCCCGTGTTATCCATCGCAGCATTCCAGGAGTACGCGTAAAGCCAGGGTCGACAAAGATGACTCGTGAGTTCATTGGAAGTTCGTCCGGTCGCTTGTACGCATCGAGGTGTTTTTGATATGCTTGTCCAAATACCATTAACGCCAACTTGCTTCGGGCGTACGCTTTTCCTGGGGTCCATTCCTTCTTCACGAGCGCACTGTTCAGCGTCGGAGACCGAATGTAAGAAGAACATGTCGGAATGATTATTCGTACGTCGCGATCGAAGGGTTGGGCTCGGAGAGCCGGACTTAATATTCCTAATAGATGGAAGTTGGCGAGATAATTGACCATCCACATCTCTTCAATTCCTTCCTCCGTCTCCGTACGTTTGCCCCCTGGCGGTGTAATAGTGGCAGCACATAGAATGAGCATATCCAACCGACGGGGCGGTGCGTTATCAATCCATTTGGTAGCAAATTTACGAATACTATGTAGAGAAGAAAGGTCGACCTGCTCCGCATATATCATTTGGTTATTCGTTCGTTGGCGTAGCTCCCCGATATAATCCGCGAGAAAGGGGTTCGACGGCGGTAGGTGGGTGAGAAGCACAATTTGGGCTCCTCGTTCAGCTAAGCCCCGTGTTACAGCAGCGCCTATTCCTGATGTTCCGCCAGTTATCATGACCACCCGGCCGTGCATTTTGCGTTCTGCCACGCTCACGGTTCCGCTGGAGTATCGCTTCAGAAGGTATAGGAATCCGGTAACGGCTCCGATTTGGAATAAGGTCCATGGGTCGCGCGCCCAACCGGGAATCCAAGCCGGGGGGCCATTAATGAGGACATCGTATAAGAATGGAATTGGCATGATAATCGGGTAGAAGCAATTGAAATTCTAGGGGAAATTTCAAGAGGAAGTCGTTGCTGGAAGGTCTAGCTGACGGGAAGCATCCATTTCTAAGCAATACGTGAATAGCGTGTACCGTGTACCTATGTACAATACAGGGGCTGTGTCGACAACTTTTTTTTTTCTGTCCTTTAGATCCCTGCCACTAAAAAAGCACCGACAGGGGTTGATAGATCGGAAATGCAAGGCTGAAAGTGCCGAGACGAGTCCCACTTCTATATCTTAGATAACCACATGATCCCTGCACTTTGAATTTCGCCTCATTACAGGTACCTTCCAGCCTTTTCGACTTCCCAATTTTCACTATTCTTTCTCTTCTTCACGCACAACGTAAAAGGTTACGGTTACCAGAAAATCCAGGTTTTTATCCAGATGAATGTATTTCATTAATTATCAAAATGCCGTCCGATGAGTGGAGTGATCCAGAATATGACGTCCCTCTTCAAGACAAGCGACCTTTTGGATCAGGACTAAAGCGAAAACGGGTCGTTTTCGTCCCTGCTTCTTCAGGCAACCTCAACACTACAGAAGAGAACACACCCGCGAAACCCTCTAAATCTGTAGCTGATTTATATCTGAGTATTGTATTGCCTAAGGAAAAGGAGGTTAACCAATCAACCTCAAAAGAGGATTCAGATGTTGCTACAACCTCCCGAGTCTGTGAAATCTGTCGGTTACCCTTGGAGGAACCCCTGGAAGAGGGCCTCGACTCCGATGGGAAAGCAAAGACGAGCTCTCGGCCACACGAAGCGTCGATAGCACATCAGGTATGCCTGGCTCATTCGCATCCGCCTTCGGCGCTAGACCGGTCGCGAATGGGGTTGAATATCCTTCAGTCTCAAGGCTGGGATCCGGACTCACGAAAGGGACTAGGCGTTGAACAACAAGGTGTACAATATCCTATCAAAGTAAAGCCAAAGAACGATACCCTAGGAATAGGAGTCCAAGTGCCGAAGAACCTACCACCCAAGAAGGAGAAGGCGAAGACTTATGATGCCAAAAAGGTGCGGAAGATGGTCATGGAGGATAAGAAACGGCATGAAAAACTCCGGCGGCAACTCTACAGCAATTCGGAGGTGGAGAAATACCTGGGGACTGGATAAACCACACCGCATGTCTTTGGTCACATGTTATATATGAGACTATTTAATCATATGAGATACCCCTTTTCCAGACTGCCAATAGATTCAAGTCTGATTATTCTATAGTTAATATTATTAGAACAACATAACTTAAATGGCTGGGCTATATCAACCGTGGCTTGACTTATTAATTCATATCTCCATGAACTAAAGATAAAGAACCCTGATAACGACCTAATGTGTCACGCTATGTATGACATCCCGCAACTCTAAACTTCTCAGACAGCTAGAGTTTAGCCGCTACGGTGAATGTTATCCTAGATACCTACCTAGGTACATAGGTAATCTCACGTATATAGATACCTCATATGAATGTCTATTTGTCTCTGTTTATATTGCGAAGAACAATTCCATTGCACGTATTAGGTAGGTACTTAACGAATGTAGGTAATTCGTATAGACATATGTACCTACATGTATATAAGGCTGGGTACCTTGTAGTACATACATTAATGTTGTCCACTAGCGACGAAGTGGGGCTTTCCAATGTCCAAACTCGGTCGCATTAGCGGATTGGCGCCCTGAAACCGAACCCCGCCAATGGCCAAGGGCCAAGAACCACATTACCACTTTACTACTTTACTACATTTCTACATTCTCATGGTCCCGTCTCTCTGAAACTCAAATCCTCTTTACCACGTTGTCAGGTGTAATGCGTTCATCGATACCAGAAACTTGTATATGCTTTGGTGATACAGGTACATTCTTCTTACGTCGATCTCTTGTCACCATACGCGCCCACCGGAACTCTTTACTCGTACATGCGAACAATTACCAATAGCGACACGTTGGTTAATAGCTACTTGTAGGAGCTTACCTCTAACCTACCTCCTACTTCTGAGCTCGCCAACTACGCGACACGTCTTGTTTTCTTTTCTTTGCACCTCGAAAGTCTCGTAGAAATAACGTATCGCCATAATATCTCCGTAGTGCCTACGGGCTAAGAGACAAAATGGGGGTATCCGTGATTGAAGAACAACGCGACGGTGAGAGGACCCCTTGTACATCTACGAGGCTAGAAGCTTGCCTTTCTTATCGGCAAGAACCTGTTGTTGTTTGTAGCATAGCTAACATTACGAATTCTCTCTCGCATATAGTTATCATAAATACAGTTAAGAACATTACTGCTGGCGATGTAAGCTATACCCCTTATATACCCCTTTCCAAGGCCGAGACGACCATATTAACAGGGCATTGCTTGTAGTGGAAAGTTCTAGTCGTCGACACCGAATCTAAGAAAATAATTGACAATGTCGTCAAGGAGGATGATATTCTTAATCATAATATCGCGAGTACGTTACCCGACCACATCTTGTCTCTGGCGCATTGGCTGAAGAGAGTGCTGCAGACATCGAACGTATCGAAGATCGGAGAGATATGAACCCGACTATGGACGCTATATATATACTATCACCGCAACCTCACATTGTCGATTGTCTCATGGCTGATATTGAAAGACGGAGATATAAAAAATGCTTTTTAGTATGGACCACGGTACTCGATCCTCAATTAAGGAGGCGAATAGACGGTTCACCCTTAGCAAAGCAGCAGATTGCGGGCTTCGAAACTCTCTCCATCGACTATTATCCTCGCGAATCTCACGTCGTTACGTTTAGAGACCCTTGGAGCTTTCCGATTCTATTCCATCCCGCTTGCAATGGACTTATAAGGAAGCACATGCAAGATTTGGCTCAGAAGGTTTGCGGAACCATATTAACTTACGTCTGATACCTGTCGTCTGACTTGAATGTTGATAGATCACTGGTTTATGTGTGACCCTTGGCGAGTACCCTAAGGTCCGCTACTACCGGCCCCAGAATCCGATACACGAGGCGAGCGTATTATCGTCGCATCTTGCCCGTTTCGTATCCGAGGAACTTGACGAATATGCACAATGGAACCCTAACTTTCCACCGCCGAGTTCTCGTCCGCAGGGTGTTCTCATAGTGACTGACAGGTCGATGGATTTGATGGCTCCCTTGGTACATGAATTTACATATCAAGCGATGGCACACGACCTACTACCGATCAAGGACGGAGATAAGACGACGTTTCATATGACCGTTAACGAAGGATCCCCAGATGCAGAAGAGAAGGATATGGAGCTCACCGAAAAAGACAAAGTGTGGGTTGAAAACCGGCACAGACATATGAAGGACACCATCGATAAGTTGATGAGCGATTTCCAGAAGTTCCTCGATCAGAACCCTCATTTCACAAATTCGAACAGCGACACTACCAGTCTTAATGCAATCAAAGACATGATGGCGGGACTGCCGCAATTTCAGGAGATGAAAGAAGCATATTCTCTCCATCTTACCATGGCGCAAGAGTGTATGAACATCTTCCAACACCATAAACTGTCCGAAATGTCTCCTACAGAACAGGATATGGCTACAGGCCTTGACGAAGACAACCGGAAACCGAAAAACGTTCTCGATGCGATTGTTCGACTCTTGGATGACGACGCTGTCACTCAGTCGGATCGTCTGCGCCTCATAATGATGTATCTCCTTTATAGAGACGGAGTTATCCCTGAAGATATCCAGAGGTTATTAGCGCATGCGTCTTTACCACCACAAGATGGTGAAGTTATATCAAATTTGGAACTACTTGGTGGTCGCACAACACACGGTCTCAAGGATATCCGTAAGGACCTGAAGCCCCTGTTTCCCATCGACCCGAAGGTACCGGTTCCCGAGGATAATTATATGTCACGATTCAACCCTGCGGTGAAAACTATGCTGGAACACCTATGTAGAGGAGCACTGGATCAGACAGCATTTCCCTATGTCAAACCACCACTTGACCCCAACGAGGACGCGCTTATTGGTCAAGGCTCTCTGCGAGCAGCGAAACCTAGTTGGGCTGGTGCTGGTAGACGTGTCGTAGATAACAGGCAACGCATTATTGTCTTTATGGCCGGCGGGGCGACGTTTTCCGAATCGCGCTCTTGCTACGAGGTTAGCGCGGCTATGAACCGCGACGTCTTCCTGGCAACTAGCCATATGCTCACACCACAGCTATTTGTTAGACAGGTGGGTGATCTGAGCACAGACAAGAGGCGACTTGATATACCTATGGAGAGGCCACCCCAAAGAGCACCGGCACACTTATTCGAACGACCCGCTCCACCACCGATGGCCACTCCCCCGGTACCACCAGGTGGCCAACGCCCGCCTCCAGGACGAGCACCGCCTCGTCCTGGCGGGCTACCGGGCGGGCCAAAAATAGGTGGCGAGCCTCATCATATTCCGCCTGCAAATACTCCACCCGTACAGGCAATGAGCAACATGTCGCTTCACACTCCTAAACCATCAAACGGAAGTGATGTCAGACCTCCGTCGTCGGCGAGCGGTAAACCACACAAACTAGAAAAGGAAAAGAAGAAGCGTAACATCTTCGGGATGAAGAAGAGTTGAAGCAATGAAGAGAAGGACGTAATCCCATAGGGCTAAACCTCAACATGTAGATACAAGTCAAAGCGCTCAAAGAGTAATACCGTAAGACTAAGTAGGGCTTAGTTCTTTATTGGGTAGCATGACTGCCGAGCGTTTGGAGATAGGAAGGCAGATAGACCGAGGAGGGAATCGATAGCATGCACATACCTTTGGCAGCAAATGCATGGCGTTGAGGAGTTGGCGTCTTGAGAGCGAGCGTTGCGTTCTGTTGCTGTATAGAGTTCCGCATGGCAAGAAGGCAGCCGAGGAGGGAAGAGATTGGCTGGTTGGCTGGTTGGTTGGGTTGGGTTAGTTATACAATACGTACGGCCTTTGTGTACATGGCTGCGCAAATATAATCCAAATTATAGACATATTATTTTTCTACTGTCCAAGAACTAAGTTGAATATCTGGCTATTTGAGTACCTGGTGAGCATGCTAAATATCAATCTTGTTAACTACTTAAAGAGGTACCTAATATATATCGTAGACAGCAGAATCGAAGAGTGGGAGGAATTACGACGGGATACTTCTAATTTCTTCGTTTGCCTACTGATAATCCTCATACCGTTCCTCTTACGCGCAATAACTAAACGTCCTCTCTTTCTTCAACCAACCGCTCCTTATTCCCGTCGTTTGTCAGCACTTCCGCCTCCGGTGTTTTGAATACACATCCTTTTCCTGTTATACTATTAATAGTATATATATACCTATATAATATCATATTTCTACCCACCTCATTAATGCCGCAGACACGTAATCCAGGTAAGCAAATTGCACCGAATGGCCTTTTCTCAGCACTCGCCCGTCCGGTCTCATTCTCCCTTCGTCCGAACTCCGTTCCTTTCTAGATTAGTTAGAGATTGTCCGGAAGTCCTGATTTCGGTCCGGAGGTATTATATATATCACAAGTCACAGGCCATGTCATATTGAGTATATAAAGTGTTAAAATGAATTTACTGGGTTAGAATCGTCTCTTCCATTATCAAATTTCATAATTCATTCTCATTACTACGTTACTATCGGGTCAACACGTAAACTATTATTCTGTGAACCTGGTTGTATTCGCTGCAGAGACAGAGCCCTGCAATAGGATAATTAACAGGGTAGAGCCTCTGTTCGGTTCTAGACTAATTTTGCTTTGCTTTGCTGTTGTTATTGGGAGCGAGCAAGGAGGGTTATTACAATAGTACACGCTCTAATCCCTTTTACTTCCAAGGAGAGAAAAAGGAATCGCCTAGACTCTCATCTTTCGTCCCTTGTCTTCGCGTCCGACCTGTTCCTACCAGTACACTTATAAGCGTCCCGTCGCCTCCGCTTAATCCAGTTACTACAGGGAAATATTGGGAATATGTCACGATAAACCCGTTAAGTTTACATCTGAATTGAGTGTGATGTAATGTTTAGTTCTCGGGGTAATTAGATTCGGAGGACTCCTAGTTCCGACGGAAAGTGCCGGGAGGAGGAGGCATGCCGCGGTGATCGAAACCGAATGCTACATTATCCGGTCCTTGGAAACCAGGGATCCCTGGGGGTATGAATCCCGGTGGTGGCGGGCCGCCGAAGAAACCGGGAGGCGGTGCCATGTTGCGTGGGGGGCCGACTATTCCCTCTGGAGGAAAAGCGGCTATGGGAAAGTTTCCTGGTGGGAATGCTCCTGGAATGGGGACGTTGCGTGGGTTCCCTGCCAACCCAGGAGGAGGGATCATAGGTCGACCTGGAGGGGGTAACTGCTGTGCATTGTTCTGCATCCAAGCAGTGGGATGAATCTGGTCCAAGCCCGGGGGAACTTGGCGCTGGAGAATCTGGGTTGGCTGCTGTGGGCGACTATCTTGCTCTCTATGGTGAATTGGAGCTTCGTCGAAGAAGCTGGGCAGGTTGGTAGGACGACCAACTTGATGTTGCGTAGTAACACGCTCATGCTGATAATCGATTTCCCTGTCTGGTGTAGGGAGGATTTGTGCTGGCCTGGAAGGCTGCGGCATTCTCATAGCAAGTTGCTCATTTCTCTGGCTTTCGGGCGCTACTCGGGCGCTCTGCATTAGAGTCATGAGGAACTCAGCATTACTGTTGCTATTTCGACTTGGTGGTTGTTCAGAACGTGCCGCGCTCTGTCGCTGGCCAATGAGGTCATGCAAGACCTGCTGTTCTGAGCGTATTCCGGCGGCAAATTGCGGGTGCACTTGCGGCCTAGGTGTGTGAACATCTTGAACTTGAGGAAGTCCACGAGAGAGCGGCTCTTCGCGGCGGTCCTGTGCATAAAGCTGGTAAGGGCCGGGGGAAGCGATCACATGACTAGGAGGAGGCTCTGAAAACCCGCCAGATGGCGGTGTCGTAGCCTGAAGGGTTTGCTTCTGCAGCTTTTGCAATAATGCTTGAAAAGCGACTTTCTCGGCTGTGTCATTTTGCGTTTGCCCACCACCTAGAGCGAAAAGGGGGTTCATCTCACTGGCCGGTGGAGCACTAGCAACAGGAGTTGGAGGGTCAACTTGGCGTCGAGATTCTTCTTGAGAAGAGAAAAGCTTCTGAAATCGAGAACCTGTCTTTGGTTTAATAATAGGAACAGAATTCTCCTTGATGATTTCACCAGCGCTAGCTGGCGTTTCAATGCTTGAACTCTGTGCAAATGCAGCGAAAAATTTATCCGGACCAGTCTCTATAGCAGGCGCCGACTTGACTTTTGTCTTCTCGATTTCAACCTTCTCGGGTGGTGTTGATACTTCAGCAATTGGCTTAGAGGCCGGCTCAGCTTTTGCCGGGTTCTTCCCTGCCTTCATACTATCCATGAACTTCATGAAGTCCTCTTGAGTATGCGCTTGGGACTGCTCTTCGACGGGCTCATCAAGCCATTCCGGTTCCCGTTCCTGACGCTGATCCCGGTCTCGGTCCCATCTTCGTTCAAATGTTCGCTCCCTCGGCCTATCTTGCTGTCCTTCACCTTGGTGCTCGTTTCCGGCCCTATCTCTCCAACTCTTGGACCTGTCAAAACGCTCTCGAGGAGCGGGGGCATCATTGTCCCTTAGCCAAGGTTGATCGGTCCTGTTCCTATTTAAGCCGTTTTTACGGGGTTTATCGCTATCTTCCCCTTCTTTCTCCTTGGCAAACTCGCCGAAGTTGCGACGGGGTCGATCCCCATTGTCATTGTCATCTTGATCGCGCGGTCGGCGTTCTGGTCCAAAACGCTCAGGCCGATCACCCATACGACCGTGGAATCTTTCAGCGCCTTCATGGCCAAAACTTTTACGGGGCTTCACGGTACTCCAGCCCTCACTGTCCTGGTCGTCACCGCGTCGGCGGAAGCCATTCCGAGTGTCACGATCGCGGTCACGGTCACGAAAGCGCTCAGAATTGTCGGCATCACCATTTCGAGAGCGGAAGGCGAAGCGGTCTCGAGTATCGGTATCCTTCAAGGCCTTATCATTATCAAATGGTTTGTTGGCCCTTGTAAGAGTAGCCGACGAAAAGGTCGTTCGCGGGGGTCCAAGGATAATATCCTCAGAAACTAGGGAAACGGATTAGAAGAAGTTAGATAGAAGGGAATTAATCTAAAAACATACTTCCGACGTTTCGCGACGTATGTCGGTCAATGCCTACTCGTCTATTAGACTGGTCTAATAGGGAATTGTCGTTGCTTCTCCTCTCGGTCCCAGGTTTATTCCCTTGGTTGTTGCGGAAGGCTTCGGGCGGTGGCCTGTACGACTTATTAGTATGACGGCACAAGTAAATTCCATCCTTTAGCAACTTAAACGTACCCCATCCATTCTTCAGCAGGAGGAAGTGCGCCCGGCTTGACGCACAAAGGCGACTCGCGCAGAAATATCAGCGTATCTACTGTATATCGTAATGCCATATCATTTGAGGAATGTGTGGTTATCTAAATTTGAATAGTATGTATATGCGGCGGTGAGACGTGGACAGCGTCCACGTTTGAAAGGTACACGGTCGTTGTAGGGGCGGTAAAACAGGTTATCGTGAGTTGGCTAAGCAAGGCTCTCCTTAAGAGTATCTGTCTTGTGCGGGGTGGAAGAGTCAGTGAGGGCGTGACGAGGGTTTTTTTTTTTTTTTTTTCTTGTGTTGACGACACCGGTCGGGTTCAAGGAATACCGGACCCTAGAAGGGAATTCTGTCGCTCATCAAAAGTTGATCAAGGTCGGATTGCTAATTGGAATTGGAGGGAGGAGGCGCGTCAATTGATAAGGCGATCAATCGGAAGACGAGGGTTGTAAGAGGGTACGAGGGGGTATGAGCTACCTCGGATAGAGAGAAGCGACGTGAAGGAGAAGTGGCGGTGGTATCTCAAAGAAGCATTTAAAATTTAACTAGATGTTTGATGAATTAAAAGTAATGCTGTAATGGCTTTTTGGTGGCTGCACGAAAGAACGGGTGCCTTTAGTGTCGTATTGTTGGGTGTATGATCAGAAGATGTTACAATGCAGGTTTTGTAGGCCGACGTCAACAAAACATTTGTCCAAATACCAAATATATTTCCTTGAAGGAGACCACCAGAAGTTTATTAACTGCCCTGAAAGATATGAGATTTTGGGAAATATAGAAAGTGGTCCGTGTCCCACGTGTCCCATCTTTCGGGGTAGGTATGAAGTACCTAAATACGTAGATATGTACTTCTGACAAGGTAGCCCCGTCAGCCGCATGCTATGTACATATATGTACCAGAGATTGGCAGCAGATACAGAGCAGGCCTGACGTACTATGCAGTATTGTACAGCTAATTTAGCGTCACCGCTGGCCTGAGTGGGTCGATACCTGCAAGCTTTTGATGCCTAAATCGGGTCAGCTAAGAGTTCCACAAGGCAATTATATAATCAACTTCTATTAAATGATTTTGATATTAGGTAGACTTTATATTTGGTTACCTAACATATGTATATCAACCTTAACACATAAAGGGTAACGTATTGTCCTTGTCTAAGACCTCTGGTCGTGTCAATGTTTATGGCGAACCAACTAGAAATTTCACGTTCCACTATAAATCATGACTCCTACAAGAGAAAATGGGATGTGTATGGGAGCTGTAAGTAACTCTGCATTAACTTATAGAGGTATGTAAATGAGTATACTTTGGTAGTATATATATACTATCATGGCTCTACAAGCCTTTCGATACCACCCTTGCTCCACGCCGAGATACGTTTTTGATCACAGGTTTCCCATAATCTTCTAAGCACCGCCTGATACACCCCGCGCTCAGTAGCGTCTGCTGCCGTATCCCTCTGCGCCAAAAGCCAGCTCACAACTCCGAACCTCGTAATCAAAGTATCGCTCCCCCCTTCGATACTCGACATCCTGTAAATGATCCTCAAGATTTGCATCCTCAGATTAGGACCCATAAAGGGATTGGATGCCAGAGCAAACAGCCTCTCGGGAACTCTGCGTTTATGGAATAGAGCCACGTCCGCGGGCGTTCGTAAGCTTTCGAGCAGGAAGCCCAAGAGCCAGCTGACTTCGGAGTAGAAAGCCCCATCTTCGGTTGGGCCCTCTTGGAGGATATTTTGTATAAGAGGTATCTTGTCTAACGACCATACCGGCCCGCTAGTGAGGAACAGATTGACCTTCTCGTACAGACTGTGTAAGGGGTTCATTAGAACTTCGAGGGCCTTGCAGGCAAAGGCGACCATCACACTCGGTAATGGCCCGTCGGTAAGCGAATCTCGTGCTGATTCACTAAGTTCCATAAGCAGGAGCCAGACTTGTTCGTTGTTCTCGTATGTTGAATCCTTGATCTTCGCAGCAACCTTGACTATGTTTATGAGTGCTTCTTTTCTGATGCTCGAATGCTCAGACAAAAGCAAGCGAATTAATGAAGATGCATACCCCTCCTCGACAAGTTCTTCGGGTGTTTTGGACGCCCATTTAGACAGAGAATTATCCTTGCTCGTTATGATTGGCACTGCCAGTCTCTGTTCTAGGTCCTGGGGACTGATTTGTGCGATTGAATCGCTGTCCACTTCTTTAGCAGCGTAATTACCCTGCCCATTAAGATGCAAGGCATTATGATTCGGGTCATGTTTTTGTGCTTCTTGTATGAGTTTCTTCCTTTTTGGGACGCGTAACTTTTCTTTGAGCTTCTGATCTGTAAGGCCAGTAGAAAAGAGCTCCTTCGAAGCATCTATGAAAGGCTTGCTTACACCAGCGGCAAGTGAGTGTCCAAGGTATTCCGAGAGGAACTGCACAAATGCTTTTGATGTGGCCTTGCTAGAGGACGATGAACTGAAAAAAGGTATCTGCTCCGCAATCGTCATCATGAGAGGGCAAGTAACTGTATCTTCGTCTTCAGAGATCTTGGCTTTATCTAGCTGCTCTTCGATCATCTCAAGGTATTTGACCGGGGTCCTAGCACAGCGCTCGACACAGTTATCCAGGAATATCCAGATCGCTGGATCGACGGTCTCAAGGCTCCTCAATGCTGCAATCAAGGGATATAGCCCTGGAGAGTTTGGTTGGTCTTCTACCAATTGATGTTCGCTGGCAACCCAATACAAGACACTATCTAGGCTCTCATTAGATAATTCAGTTGTCTTTTCGACAGATAGTCTCAAGAGGGTTGTAAAGGGAGAATGGGGTATATCGGAGGTTCGAGCAAACCACCGCATGTTTGGGGAGTATTTCGCAATTGCGCATAAGTTTTCGAGTTCTAATAGAGACATCACTATATCTTCATCTGCTCTATCGGATGCCTCAACTCTCTTGATAGTAAATGACAGTATTGGTGAAACATCGAACTTGGCCCTTAAGGCAACCTGGGGGATGACTTCATAATAGAGTAATAACAAGCGACTTGCTGCTTGTCGTTGAAGTAAATCATCCTGCTCCATGGCAAGATAACATTTGATAACATCCTTGATGTCTGGTATCCTTTGGTAAAATTCGTCCAAAAGCCGGCGAGCTGCCTCTTCCCAAAGAGAATTAGATGATGATGATGCCTCTCGATACATCTCTAGAGCTCGGCCTAACTTTTGCAAAGCTAATATTAAGAGACGGATGGCATAAAAGGAAGCTAACTTAGATTTGATAGAAAGACATCGCGTTATAGCTTTCGGCGTCATGGGTAATGGGATTATGTTTCCAAGTACCACAGAAGTAGGAGGTGGGATTCTTGCATAGCCTTTAGGGTGTCCAAACCAGGAGGGAATCGGTAACTGAACAACATTGTAAAGTAACGCGGCATAACCAATCCAAGTAGCCGTCAGCTTTGGGTCAAACGCGAACGATTTCTTGTGACAAAAGTAGTTGGCAGCCAATTCCGGCGATGTTTCGAAAATCGCTACTAGAAGTTCATTCTGCTTCGTGCTGGACCACGGCCGTAATGTCTGGATAAACTCCGCCAACAGCGAATTCCGTACAGGTACATCGTTCTCAAACTTGTCCATCCACGGAATGCTATCGATGCCAAAATCCACAGGTTGATCATCGTTGACCGCTGATGGTATCGCGTTGGGATCTACGCCCTCGGGGTAATAACCATGTTCCGATCGACGAACACCAGCGTCGGAATTAGTACAAGCAGCGGTCAGGAACGCATGGGCTGATTGCTCGACTGTTGGGCGCTCACGCTCTAATTCACTCTCGTGCTCGGCAGGGACTTCAGGATAGCCATAGAGCTCCGCTATCCTGATGAGCGAATGCGCATTCAGGATCTTAATCTTGATCTCCTTTGGCAGCTTCTTGTCTAAAATAACAGAAGCTCTCAGCGTATCTAAGATTTCATGGATTAATGAAGGGGGGTCCTTTCTAATGTGCCTCATAAGCGCCGCCACAATGTCCTTCTGGGATAATAGATCGCGCTTTGCTTCAAGATGGAGAAGCTTCAAGCTACTTAAAAGGAAGCGTATCGCGTTTGTCCTGACAGACGGTCGCTTAGGATCTTCCACGCCTTCTCCTAGATATCGAAGACCTATATTCCTCGCGAGCGATTTAAACGTATTATTCCTAGCTCTGAATATTGGAGCTGCAAGCGCTCCACCATCGAAGCATACCGCTTCTCTGAGAAGCCTTAACGTGGGTGATATTATGAAATCTTTGCCGTTGTCGGCCGAGAGGTTTTTGGCAATCAGCTCTTGCTGCCGTTTCTGGACAAGAGTCCGACATATCCCTAAACCATATGACACCAGATTCATTTTTCCGGAGAGAACTTTGAGAAGAAGCGCGAGGACAACCGCAACGGCGGACATGACATTTTCGTTATTTAACTGTGCAGCCATGCTCCATGATTCCATTATATCCGGTAGATACACGGGGACTTCGTCTTCCTGTTCGCGTGGCTTCACCGAGTCCAAGAACTCGTGTAGTATTTGAAGCTTCTCGGAATCCTTGTCTTCGTTGTTGAGGATGCAATCGAGGAGGTTTTTGAACGATTGGAGACCTAAGGTCAGATACTATCAGCATTATGCAGTCTAAGAGATAGCTGCAAAGAGATAGCTGCAATTGAATTTGAACCAACATACCGTGTCTAGCTTTTCGAAGGTCTTGCTCGAAAGCTAGTAGCTCGCGAAGTTGCCTTCCGGTATAGACATCCTCAGAGGTAGGAGGATCATGCACGTGGGCAGTCTTTTGCTTCTTCCCCGAATATCCTCCATCACCTCCGTAAGACTTGCGCTTTGCCATTTTATGTGGTTTTTAAGGGAGTCGCGCTTGACTACGGCATCATCAGGATGATTATTAGGCACTCAATGTTTGAAGCGCACTGGACGAAACAGCTAGTTAGTTAGTAATTGTCGAATCTAGAGTTTATGGTATGATGCGTTATTGAGTAACGGTTTTCTTGCTTGCAAATGCTATGGAAATTTATCAGCTAGCTTTCCCTCTTACTCAATGTCGCATCCAGGAATTATGAATTTCATCTAACAGACTAACCTCAAGTAAAGGGAAAATAGAAAATATCTTGAATTGCCGACTCTGACCGCTCCCCCACAATTGCGGATTGGGCTTAGTTCATGCAAGCAGCAATATGGATCCATAGGCTGTTGGAAAGTTCCGCGCCGAGGCCGTCCAGGTGGATCCACTACGTTCTAATAAGGTTTAAACCCCGGCTTCTGGTAAAGTAATATCTATCCAATCACATGTAATAGTTGGTATTCACAATGCATAAAGAGGTACATAGTTAAAGTAAACTTATAGGTACTAGGTTAATATATTGTGTTATTCCACTTTATTCTCATCCTCTATACCAACATCATCACCAAAACATCCAAGTCAAGGGTCATAATGAGTCATATCATATACGGAGCATCACTTCGTCGCGATATAAACGCACGAATAGCTTCCTCTACTCTACACACGACAGATATACAACATTTCCAGAGACACAACTCCCTACACCCACCAAGATGGATATCATACTACTTACTCCCCACCGCAAATCAGGCCGTTCGCTACGTTACCCGTAAAATGCCAATTACATCACCTAGGTATCTCCCAGCGCCTGTAATCAATAGATCAACATGCCCGTGCTCTCGTCCCATATTAGGTACATATATCCTATCCTGACGCCTACAGCATATCACCATTCGACGAACTCCCCTTATGCGGTAGGAATGAGTTCGGCACCTTGGGCACCTGCGGCGAGATCTGCTGCTGGCGCGCACGGAACAGTTCCCGCTGCCTCTCGGCGTCGCGTCGTCCGCCGCCCGTAAGCCGGCGCATATGCGTCCTCGTCGTCTGCGCGATCGGCTTGATCATGTTCTCCAGGAAAAACGAGCTCTCCGGCGCGCCATTCGGTGGGCGGTCGTCGTCGCCGTCGGAGAAGACTTCTTCGGTTAGTTCGTCGTCGGAAGTCAGCTCGCCGAGCTGAGGTTGGGTCCACGACATCGGTGCCGAGGGCGAGGTTATCGAACGCGAGTGCAGTCCCGGCCGGGCTATTGCCGCGGGATTGAAAGCACCTGGGTTCATAGTGTTGGGCTTAATTTCTTTCGACATTGGCACCCGGTCTACAAAGCCGTTTTGGAACGACGTATTGGTTGAAGCTTGGTGTAAGATGGGCAAGACGTCGTCATAGAGGCGAGCACCGGACTCGTAGCTCTCGGGCGAGAATTCCGTCACCGTTCTTGATGATCGTCCCTCACTAGGGGACGTCTGTGACATATCATCGAAGAAGTCGTCTAGACTATCCAACTTGGTTACCAAGTCGGCCATCTGGCCATCACCCTGGACATCATCCGACATCATAGTATCAGTTCGTTCTGGCATCTCAAAATAACCATATCGGTAATCATCGGCATGGAATTCGACCTCAGGTGTCGGTGTTGGGTCTGTGGCCGCGCCATCCTCAGGGTTTGCCTGACACATATAGAACGCAGCATGTATATTGGCCCGTGTATTCTCCGTCTTCTTTGCCGGGACCGGGATCGACCAGCCAGAGTCTTCCGGAATACCAAATAGGCTCTGAGTTGTCTCATAGTCTTTCCTATCTTTAGACGCTGCGCTGGTCATGCTCATACGGACGTAATGTTTATCCATCGGAGTGCCAGACATGGTCATGATATTGTCAAGCACATCTAGCGCTTCCATGCAATACTCGGTCTGTAGAAGTCGGAAGAGCGGGGAAATCAAGTCAGAACCATGACTAGCAATTTCGGGTTTGCGCATCTCAATTTCGGGAATGATAACGCAAAGTAGCCTCATAGTCATGATCTTCACCGAAGGTAGGCTGTTCGTAAGGAAACCTAATAGCATTGTTAACATCTGGAAATCGAGCTGCGGCAAGAAGATTTCGCGAAGTGCGGCGAGAAGCTGGACTATGAATTCTTTGCTAGAGGCGTATCTCGACCCCATAAAAGCTCCCAGAGCCGCGCATATCGAAGACAGCCCTTGCGCCTCGGCTACCGCAAACAGGATTTCCGCGGTTTGCAAAGTTGCCTCATCGATAGGGCCATGCTCCATAGCCTGCAAGAAACGTGGAAAGTTACCAAGGATGGAAAAGAATAGCCTGTTGTCATTTCCGATAAGATCACAGCTTGGTAGCTGAACAAGCTTATCCAGAATGTTGAGTGTGGGCTGAAGACAAAGAGACGATCTCAGACCCTTATAGAGTAAAGGTTGGACGCCTTCGAAGGAACCCTCCCACCTTGGAGGTTGGCCTTCCATAAGGGCATTCCGAATGCCTGGGGAGTGGAAATCAAGCTTTTCCAAGAACTCATCGAGCATCTCAATTGCCTCGAGAAATTCAACCTCGTTAATCGAATCCAGACACGCACATGTCGTCCAGAATAACTGGGGGAAGGATATGAGTTTCTCCGGCTCGAGCTTCGAAATGAGGGTTTTTAGAGTTGTCAGGATCTCCATAGAGAATGTCTGGATCTCGGTATCTTCATCCGCAATGGTATTAGATAATCGAGCAAGCATGTCGCCAAGCATCAGCTGGTCGAGCGAGGTGAGGATACAGCGGAAGATCTGGAATGAACGACAAGCGAGATGTCTGACCGGACACGAGGTTGCCCAAGTTAACGATAGACGACTCCACTGTTCCTTGATTCCTGGGAAAGTGATTTCAAACGTCTTGACAACTTCCGCGGTCAGATGTTCCATACTCTGAGGTACCTTGTTATCACGGCCGTCAACTTTGCCGTTGCTTTCTTCGTAACCCCAGACAACAGCACGGTCGTGGCGTCGAATTGCATCAACCACGTCCTCGACCGACTTTTTTGTTTCCATGGGAGTACCCTCATCCATTTTTGAGACAACAAGCTCGTGGATCAAGTGAACTAACATTTCCCGGGCTTGTTCTTGAACGAGAGGCGTGTAGTGATCCCAAAGTACCGTGATGACTTGTAATAAGACTATTAGATTATCGGTATTAAGTTGCACAGGTGACACCATCAAATCAACCAAGAGTATTAGGGATAATTGTCCCAACGAAAAGCCTGCCTGCTTAGTTCCGACGGGCAAGGCTTCTGACAAATCGGCGCAATAAGGCAATTGTAGTTGGCTGAGATCAGGAGGTGACGGGACAACATCTCTCTTTTCGTTGGGGACCATGGCTTTAGGAGTGATCTGCATCAGCAGAAACTCTACCACTTTAATGCCCGGCGTGCTAGGAGTGCTTGATAGGAACACTACTATTTGTTTGGCGTACTCGACGAAGTTTTGCTCTCTCCGTTCCAAGCAGAGAGAAATAATGAAATCAAGCACAAGCCGGACGTTCCCAGGAAATGGACCGGTGGCGAGTGCTTGCCAGAGCGCCTGCACCTCGTTATGAAGTGCGGCGCTGGACTTGATGGTGACTTCAAGTAGATTGGCAAGGAGTACGTAAGATTGAGCCGTGGGCCCTCCATTTGGATCGACCTTTAATTCAATAGTCTGAATCCAGGGCAGGATGACGGCTACGACATTTCGCTGCGCACCTGGGGGGAGATTCTTGAAATAAAGTGTAACCTCGGAAAAGATATGAAATGCGAGTTCGGGATGTTGCTTTGCGAGACGTTTGGAAATCTCAAACTGAGCTAACTTGTAGACAGCCTTAGTCTTATCCGCGATGCTGATCTCGAAGTCTCGGATCTTGGAGTTCTGGGCGGCTTGCTGCCTCTCCCCGAGGGCCCTGAGAACGTGTGCTGACTTGGATCGGATATCGCTTTGGTCGCTTCCTAGGGTAAACAAACACAATCCTAACAATTTCCAGAATGGCGACGGGTAATCGAGATGTTCTAGTAATACCTCAGTAATCACGGTGAAATAACTTTCAAGCACCTTCGGCACTTCTGTGAGGTAGCACCGCGCGATGCAGTGCTCCAAGAGGTAGGGATGGTCCTGGTTATAAACGATCAGGTTCTTTATGGCTCTTCTCCCTATAACATTGACCCGGTCACTTCCGGAGCTGAAAATCGATTCCACCCAGTTCAGCATCCGTCTCATGTCGAAATGAAGTGTAGCACCGCTCTCAGTGGTTACACTGACTGGACCAGCACAAAGGCTCGCCATAGCGCTCAGAGCTGCCGTCTTTAAATTTCTCTTCTCTATTTCCATAGCTGCAGTAATAGTGCCTCTTTCGCCAAGAGATTGCTGGTCAATCAATGACTGTCGCATCGTATCTTCCCTTTGGCGGATCTGCATCTGGTTTGGTGAGAACCCACACCAGTCTTCCATCAGGGTGAAAGAAGACTTCCGCGACTCAAACGTCATCCAACGAGACGGGTCTTTCGTACGGTTTACTCCCTCGAAAAGCCCCTCGACAAGGCCGCAGTAATGGCGCCTCAGCTTTTGAAATTCCCAATCCATCTGAACCTCGCCATCCATGAGGAAGAGCTTCAGGTCCTTCGTGTACGTACAAAGATTGCTGAGGATCCAATCATCTTGGTAAACCTCGGGCTCCTTTAAAAAGTGGCAAGTCAACTTATATACGTAAGTGATCTCTGTCCGCAACAGGTCTGTTTTCCGATTTCTACGCGGGCCACTATTGGTTCGCTGGTGTATCCGGGCGCGTGCTTCGTCGTTACATCGGGATACTTGTCCCTGTAGCTCCTCGAGTAACGTTCGATATATGTTAATATTGATCGAGCCCATAGCAAGCACGACAGCTTCACGAACGGAAGCCGAAGAAGCTAAGAGCAACGGTATCAAGAATTTGAAGAGCGTCCTAGCCGATACAATCTTGTCGGCGGTTTTGGATACTTTCCGCGCATGTGGGCTACTTTGCGACGTGCCATTTATAGTAGTACCAGCCTCGGTCAAAGTGGTACAGGCAAAAGTCAAGTACAGTTTCCATTGTTCAACAAGCACGTCAGGCTGCGTCGTCGGCGTCCTTCCCGTGTATCTAGCACTTCCGGGGTCGGATCCATAATAGAGACCCCGAGTTGGTTCTGACAGAACAACTATACCCTTGTACATCTGTAGAATTCGGTTGCACACTAGATCCCGGCCGATAGTCACAGTAAAGGGACATCGATCATAAGCAATCCGTATGAAATTAGGGAAAATCTTAAACCAGAGAGTTGTGTCATATGAAACGTCGCTGGTGCAGAGCTCAATTAGGGCCCCTTTGTTGTTGCTGTTCTGCATGCCTCTTTGAAGTCGGCTTCGTTCTGCTACAGATAGATGTTCGTCCTTGAAATTCATCACTTGCACCGAATCATTTTCTAGGATATCAATGAGCCGAACTGTGTCTTTCTCTTGCGTACTGTCTTTGCCCAGGGCGGCATCGAACTCGACGATCAGCCGGAGGACCGTGATCGCAAAGTGCCGTACCCTACGCGATTGCGAGCACAGGAAGAACAAACCGCGGGCCTCTACGTGTTCGACTTCGGCCCAGATGCTAGATAAATCTAGTTTCATTCCCCGCTTATCGGTACCATTAGGGTCTCCAATATCAGATGCGGCATCTTTAGTTTTCTGACGTATCTCGTCCCTCCATATTTGTAGCAACTCGACGTAGAGCCGTAAAGTGCTCTCGATATGACCAGGACCAAGCATCCCCCCATCAGACATCGTAGAGTAGCGGTCATCAAAATTGAAGATAAACCGAGCAAATCCTACCGTGACTTGGTGTGCATATGATTGCCGGGCAATAGATTTGAGAGATTGGGCAGAAGATTCAGCAATATTATGCTGAACGTGTGCCGTGCCCGTACAGAGAAGATTAATCAGTGAATTAAAAGGTATATCAGCAGGGAGACAACGAGGCAGGGCCTGCACGGCAACATGGAGAAGTTCGTAGAAAGCTTGCTTTTGATCAGCAGGACTTGGATGGTCATCGCGTCGTGAAAAGTTGAAAGTCTCGGAGATGGGCGTCTTCGGTCCTGTTGGGCTACTGAACTTCTCATCAAGCGCAGCCTGGCCTCCGAAGGTATTGTCGCAGATGATGGTAATTTTACCGAGAACTTCCGAGAATTGTTTATAGCGGGTTTTTGCGCCGTCGCTCAATGATCCGACTTGCACGGGTTGCGATAGTGATTCGTCGCGATCATATGTGAGCGGACTTGCGGGCACCATGCTGGAAGTTGAGGCCGATGCTGGTGAACTCGGAGGTGCCCGATCGGAAGCAGATGGGAGAGGATATTGCTGAGGAAATGGAGGTCGTTCACCCTTTTCTAAGTCGGACATGACTGCGAGAAATGCCCTGATCCCGATGACTATCTTGTCCGGCTCTAGCTGTTCAACTTTGAGGTCCTTATTCTGAATAAGGTCGGCATTTATTAAAGGAAAGATAATGGTATCGCAACAATATTCTGGGTATTTAAAGCCAATGATTCTAATAAGTTGTATCAATGGCCCTGTGGAAGCCGTATCCGCGGCCGAAAATGTACGCTTGGTAGCAGGCAAGACGAGTTGCATTACTTCGTCTAGTTTTCGCCCAGCTCCGGCAATAGTATTAGTAGTTCGATATAGATAAGCCCATACTAACCGTGAGATAACTTGCAGGCACACAGGACGCATATTGCGATCTTTGAGTCTCGGCTGGACTGTTCGAATCAGTTGCAACCATTGGTTACTCAGATTCTCCGGAGATGACACGCAGAGCATCGTTGCTGTCAACGGGAAAGCAGACTGCCAATGGCGCGGCTTTACAAACATGGTTGCCAGACGAGGGCTAATATTGCTGAGCACTTCGGACCACTTCAGGTAAGAGAAATGCTTGTTAGTAGCCTTAGCTGCGATAGGGAGGAGCAGTGTATCTAATATCTGGCAAAACGCCGCCTTCACCTTCTGGCCGTGGGATCGGGCAAACAGTTTAGCTAGGGACACAAGAAAGTCGCAGGCTTGATCCCAGCTTTCGTCGGTATCAATCTTTATATGTAAGTGCTTCATACCCCCTAGCACCAACTCCACTTGGCCCTCGGGGTCCCTATTCTGAGACGTCGAATTCCTTACGGTAAGTTCCTGGAGGGTCCGGTCGAGATCGTTAATAAATCGATCCGTAACGCTGGTAAAATTGATCACGCTCATGGCACCAAGCAACTGGGCGAAAAGGTTCCAGTTGGCCAGCTTGAGGGGGGATATGTATAGTTGCTCTATATCAGCAATCTTTAGCTGGCCGAATATAATAGCTTCAAGCTTATCCTCCATCTCGGGAGTAATGGAACTGAGGCTGCTCTGGGTGATGACTTCCAGGAGGACCCGGCACAATATAAAAATAGAGACAATAGATCGACGCTCGGCATGGGCTGCTTCATTCTGCTTCTCCGCGAGGGCGTGCGGCACGTTGGACGTCCCATCCCCAGGATTCCCGGTAATGAGTTGCAACGGCTCTGTATTACGCCTGACAAGAGACGCCGCGGGGAGGTTCGATTTCATCTGATGAAGTAGACTACGTGCCTCGTTGGCTGCTTCACTTTTATGTTTCCGCCAGAGCATTATAGAATCGATTAGTGGTCTTGGTTTCTGGCTTGCAATATGCCCAAGAGCTTCAATAAAGCGGTCAAACGCCGGGTCAGCTCCGGGACCGCATATCTGCTCAATTGGTGGTTCGGGGTCGAAAGGCACTGTGATACATTCCTGTAGTTTGTCTTCGGCCATAGCAATAAACTTAAACTCTATTAGCAAGTATCATACGGATATTAGGGTACCATCGCTACTAACTGATGTGAATAATACATGCATGGCATATTCGCCCACAGTCTTCGGTTCATCCCTGTGGTGTCTCGACGAATGCGAGTGGTGATGTGTATGATCGCGCCGGGTTTTGCTATGCTTCCGCTCGAGCTTCTTCTGAGTAATAGTACCTCCAATATTATTCTCCTGGCTGGATTGTGTTCTTTCTGAGTGGATGGATACGCTGGCGGTAGTGCCCGACAGGGCAGTCGTCGGCCGTGAGGCCATCGTAGGTATCGAGGCTGTTGACATTTCCGAATCTAAGCGGTTCATAGTTGACATGTCTGACCGTTCTGGTAGAAGCCCAGCACCTGCGGCTGCTATCATTTGCGGACTGAGAGGACTCGAAGACGAGCTTGCGAGACTCCCATTCCTCGAATGTTGGATGCCATGAACAATAGAAGTCTGACGATGGTGTCCGTACGATGCAGCCTTCGGGTCAACGAGACGCTCGAATATGCCGCCTGGGCCGGAACGCGACGCGGCCGCACGCAGGCCAGGGGATGTAGTGGGGGACGATGCTGATTGGGGCGATTCAGGGATGCCAGCGAGTGCACCCGACTGTAATTTCTCAAGCGAAGACTCACGCGAATGCGCAATGGCTCGAGAAGCAGAAGAATCGAGGGCTACAGGTCTAAGAGTATTATCCCAGCCGCCATTATCGTCTTCGTCATCATGGGCGTTGTCGTCGTGAGTATTAAGTCGCGGAGGGGATGGTCGCGCAGAGTACTTTAACTGATCGTGGAAGTGTTCCGGCAGCGTCTGGGACGGAGCTAGGTAGTGCGACAACGTTGTCAGTAAAGGCAAAACAGATAAAACAGACAACCATCAGTGCGCAGGGGAAATCTGAAATATGTTGGAGCCCCCCTCGACTTGTGAAACTGTGAAACAAAATCCGAAAGTGGGAACATTTATCAAGCGTTCAAGCGTTCAGGCGTCAAGCGTCAAGCGTTAAGCGTTAAGCGTCATATATACCCTAGATAACATTTCAATATATCGCATATTCGTTGGCGCGACATACTCGAAATATTTCCGGGGGACGAAGCGCGGAATCCACCCACCCATTGTTGAGCTTCGATGCCCATGATATGATAATATAATAAGATACGGCAGGATTCACAGACCCTAATAATGCGGTCTGGTGGGACTAGGGACTTGTTGGTGCTGTTAACGAGTGGAGGAGAAGAGCTTGACGATGCTATTGATGGTAGTATTTTGGGTGGACGACGATTAATGATGAATGACGGCTCCAGTCTATTTTCTTCCCTTCCTCTTCCCGTCTTCCCCTCCAGGTCCTCTTATTTCTGATCTGACTTACCTACGAAGTACGTAGTATGGCCTGAAAATGTGATGTAGGATATCCCATGCCGCAAGTCACTGCATAATGCGAATGGGCATCTCTGGAATCGAATTTCGTCCAACAATGCCTGATGGCCGACTAACTTTTTCGTCTCACTGGCTAACCCGTCTGTCTCGTGGAGCTAGCATAGCCAGATAAAATCGTCAACCTGAAGTCTTTTTTTCTTTCGTCGACTATCACTCTCCATCACCAATTAGATGCTGATACTGTACGTACTGTATCCCTCTCCTGAAGTCCCACCCTAAAGAACTTGGGTCAATCACAGTCTTTTTAGCTCGTCCCTCTATGCAGGGCAAGGGTCTTTCTGCAAGGGCCATATCCTATAATGATCCACCCAAGACCGCCAGCGGGAGGTTGGCTGGCTGGTTCAGGGACTTCAGGTACAGCCCCGTACATCCGATAGAAATTTTACGTACTGTACGAGCACACCACGTGGCGTGAGCCTTTAAGTGCATACGACCTTGACATACATATGGTGCAATCCCAGCTTTTCTGTGGTTGGGTTATCCTTGTACTATGTAAAGATGTATGATACCTTATGAGGTATGTAAGTATCGAAGATTATACTCCTCTTCTTGCATGTATTCATTATTGCAGTTGCATTCAAATATGACGGGAGCAAATAACGAGAATCCGTGTCCCATACCGTGAACACGCTAAAATACCGTCAAATAAATATCTAAATACTATTATCAAAGATGGAATGTGCCAAAATAGATGGTAAGAAATTTTATCGTCACAGCGATGACTTAGTAGGGGATAAGACACGAGACAGGTCATAAAGGAGGTGACAAATAATTCATCGTGTTTGGCGAGCGAGGCATTGAATAAAGGGCTCTTTGAGTACTGGGTAATATTAGTCCGTTATCATGAAATGTGCTTCAGTATTACAGTAAGAAGCTCCTATAGGAACCGGTTAATTCCAAGTAGTAAATTGTAAGGTAGTTATGGCAACTTAAAGCCATATAATGTTTGGTAATATATTTCCAAGTAGGTAAGCAACTTGCATAAGTAGTACCTTGCGTACAATATCGAACTCAACTCAATAGCCGTGGGGGTGATCGATCTAGCAAGGCATACAGCGGTATCGGCCGAGATTTTAGAAGGATATAGTCGCATTATCGGTCGACTACCTGGTAGGAGTAGGATGTGGTAGGATTACCTCAGCGGGACTTAATGCCTAGAAAGACAAAAATAACAACTTGAACCCCACACGCCGCAAGTTAGTAGTATGCAACTATGCAGCTGCGGACCGTGGAACTCGAGTGTCCTTTCCCGATTAACCCGGACGGGATGAAACAAAAATAGAAGGTAAGGTATAATTCTACCGATTAAGATACCGCTTTCTCTCGGATGTTCCGGACAAAATGCGGGTCCGTCGCTCCGGTCATCACGGAGCTTATAGTCACAGTTCGCTATGTAGTGTAAAAGTGTGTGAGGCGCCATGTTTCTTATTATGTTATACCAAAAACGCCTATCTATTCGGATATCGTGTGCTCACTCTTCTTAACACCGATATGAAGTAAGCAGGCATTTAGGAGGTAAAGCATTTGATCCTACAAAGCTGAATGGTTAGGGCTTACGGGTCATACCATGCAGACCG
This sequence comes from Daldinia vernicosa, assembly GCF_022497035.1. NCBI lineage: Eukaryota > Fungi > Ascomycota > Sordariomycetes > Xylariales > Hypoxylaceae > Daldinia > Daldinia vernicosa. Next base: position 958,836 of record NW_025953921.1, read on the forward strand.
CTTTTCGAAGAAGAAAAATTTTATAGAAAAAGAAACAACTATCAAGAGAAGACTATGTGTTGGGTCTCCCTTATAAGTTAAGATGACTCGTACCAAAAGGAGTCGAGTGAGACAAGCCAAAAGGAGTCTAATAGATGCCGAACTTGAATAGGTGCTATCGGAGAGGAGACCAACTAGCCGAAAAGCGATAAAAAAGATGTTGAGTTAGGGGATATGCATAGAACATCCCAGAAGGCTACAGCGATACCTTGTTTTGCTGCGGGCTGCGAATTGCCGAACTTGGGAACAATAGCACATGCGGTAACCGATTGGATGTCCCGAAGTCAGTTGAAAGATTCGGTGCTCGGCTTCGAAGGGTTGCTTTGTTTCGCGTCGGGCTCTCGGGGGAGTTATTGTTGCAGCCACTATTGTTCAAGCTATAAAACTAGCTACGTCGCGGCAATGAATAACGTCCGATGTTGAGGAAATTGAGGTATGTCGCAGTAGCCACAAAAAGACAGCGTTGAATCTCGGAGTTTAGGATATCTGAACGGGAAAGAAAACGTGTACATTATGTACATCCATGATCTTACACACATGTACCTAAGAGGTACCTAGACTACAGGTTTATGTAAGGGTTTTGCTTAGGGTAATCCGTGCATCCATAGCAATTTCGGAGGGTCTAAAGGAGCTTAACACTGGATAACTTTACACTAAAATTCATAGTACTTACTAAGGTAGCTAGCCTGGCTACCTACCTGGGTACAAGTAATCGGGAAGTATTTGCTAGGCTAGCCGTATGCAAGAGTTATGTACATAGTGGCTCTTAAACAAGTACCTAGCCACGCTTATGCTTATCTTGAAAAGAATCCCACCATTACAAGTCACACATTCATTTCCTCCGGTTCCTCTTCCATACATACCAGACATACCTACACACAACTACCCGCAAGGCCTTGCCACGCACACAATTCAAAGTCAGGGCTTTGCTCCCTCTCTTTTATTCCTAGCGTAATCGTATGATTTCATCGTGTTCGTACCTTGCTCGCAATTCACCAGCAGGGGTTTCTCTCTTTAAGTATTTATTGCTAGAGCCGCGGCCCTGTTCCGTCGTACATAGAACCTAGCCTGGCTTTTCTCGAGCTGAGAAATTCCTAGGAATTCCCAGGAGTTCCCCAAACCTGCCGTTCCTTCCTTCGGCCGACGACGCACCAGGACACGTTGCACCGTTGCAGCGCCTCTCTGGAAAAAAGCCTTAAATCGGTCTTCTAGTCGCATAACCTAGAACTACCTCCGACATAGTGGTTCCGTTTCTCTGTTTACCCACCGCCCGCTCCGAGGCGCCATCCTCTCGCCGTGGCAGAACTACAGAAACAAGTCTATTCTTTGTAGACAAGCTGTCAAGATGGCTCAACTAGACACCTTGGACATAATTGTCCTGGCCGCCATCCTCGTTGGCACGGCCGCCTACTTTACCAAGGGCAAATACTGGGGTGTTACCAAAGATCCATATGCCAATGCATTCGCCAACGGAAATGGACTCAAGGCAGGAAAGACGAGAAACATTGTTGAGAAGATGGAGGAATCCGGGAAAAACTGTGTCATCTTCTACGGTTCTCAAACTGGTACCGCTGAGGACTACGCCTCCCGATTGGCGAAGGAGGGTAAGAGTCGCTTCGGTCTAGAGACTATGGTGGCCGATCTCGAAGACTACGACTTTGACAACCTCGACGAGATCCCCTCCGACAAGGTCGTTATGTTTGTTCTAGCCACGTACGGTGAAGGAGAGCCTACTGATAATGCTGTTGACTTCTACGAGTTCATAACTGGCGATGACGTGTCCTTCTCCCAAAGCTCAGACCCCGCTCTCGGAAATCTCAACTATGTCGCCTTCGGTCTAGGAAATAACACTTACGAGCATTACAACTCTATGGTCCGCAACGTCAACAAGGCCCTAGAAAAACTAGGTGCCAACAGAATTGGCGAGGCTGGAGAAGGTGATGACGGTGCTGGTACTATGGAAGAAGACTTCTTGGCATGGAAGGACCCTATGTGGGCTGCATTAGCAGAGAAGATGGGTCTTGAAGAACGTGAAGCCGTCTACGAGCCTGTCTTTGGTATCGTCGAGCGCGAGGGTCTTACTAAGGATTCTCACGAGGTCTACTTGGGTGAGCCTAACAAGATGCATCTCGAAGGAACTGCTAAAGGCCCCTTCAACGCTCACAACCCGTACATCGCCCCCATTGCCGAATCTAAGGAATTGTTCTCTGTCAAGGATAGGAACTGCCTGCATCTGGAGGTTGATATCAGCGGTTCTAATCTGACATACCAAACCGGCGATCACATTGCTGTCTGGCCCACCAACGCTGGCCAGGAGGTGGATCAATTCGTTAGCATTCTAGGACTAGAAGATAAAAAGGATACCGTCATTAGCGTCAAGGCTCTTGAACCCACAGCTAAAGTACCATTCCCCACGCCTACCACTTACGACGCCATTATTCGATACCATCTTGAAATTTGTGCACCCGTTTCTCGTCAATTCCTAGGCACCTTGGCCGCATTTGCCCCCGATGATGCTACCAAAGCAGAAATGGCCAAGCTCGGCAGTGACAAAGACTACTTCCAGGACAAAATTAGCAAGAATCACTACAACATTGCCAGAACCTTGAGCGTCGTCAGCAACGGACAGAAGTGGGAGAATGTCCCATTCTCGGCTTTTATTGAAGGTCTCACTAAGCTTCAGCCTCGGTACTACTCTATCTCGTCGTCTTCGTTGGTTCAGCCTAAGAAGATATCCATCACCGCTGTTGTTGAGAACCAGTTAATCCCCGGTCGTGCTGATCCCTTCAAGGGTGTGGCTACCAACTACCTGCTTGCTCTCAAACAGAAGCAAAACGACGATCCTAACCCCGAGGCCTTCGGACTCACCTATGAACTCAACGGACCAAGGAACAAGTACGACGGTATCCATGTGCCTGTACACGTTCGCCACTCGAATTTCAAGCTACCCTCTGACCCATCTAAGCCTATCATTCTTATCGGACCTGGTACTGGTGTCGCACCCTTCCGTGGATTTGTTCAGGAACGCGCAAAGCAAGCCGAGTCTGGAGAGAATGTCGGTCGTACGCTACTTTTCTTTGGTTGCCGAAAACAAGACGAAGATTTCATGTACAAGTCAGAATGGGAGGTACGTATAACGCCAGTATTAATATCAGCCCTAGCTCACGCTTTAGTAGGACTACAAGAACGCCCTTGGTGACAAATTCGAGCTGATTACCGCTTTCTCACGAGAAGGGTCCAAGAAGGTATACGTGCAACATCGACTGAAGGAGCGTGCTCAAGAGGTCAACGAATTACTCGAAAAGAAAGCCTATATCTACGTGTGCGGTGATGCAGCAAACATGGCTCGCGAAGTCAACACCGTGTTAGCCCAAATTATTTCAGAGCAACGCGGTATTCCCGAATCGAAGGCAGAGGAGATCGTCAAGAATATGAGAGCAACGAATCAGTACCAGGTAGGTCATACCATTACATCCCTTGCAACAGCCTATAAGACACTTTTTGTCTTTTGGTCTACCCTCTCCCGCGCGTCTTCAACACTTGTTGTCCATCATACTAACTATGATTGTAGGAGGATGTCTGGTCGTAAGAACCGGTGGGGATATAATGTGCTTTTTAATGCATGACGGGGTGAGCGTTGCGGATAGATGGGATTGCATAGAAGAGGTTCACTGCCGACCTTGCCTTGGAGTCAGGGAGATGTGACTTTTATTGGATTGGGTCGCACGCTGGCACGACCTCGGTTTGGTATCAATGCGCGTCCTATTGTGGTTCCGCGCGCTCTATTCGTATATATACTGGAAGCTACGTAATGATTTCTATAGATTGAGTTCAACATTTACAGTGAACCGCCGCCGTGAAAGTCTCAAATGCCCCTATATAATAGCAGCTAGGACTGTAAAACAGAATGCAACGTCCAATCGCATTTCCCGATTCTGATTCACGTATTACTTATTAACTTGGAACACGTTTTCTAGCAATTCATGTAGATGAACTACGTAGCATGTGGAAATCCAACCCTTTCCAAATCGTCCACTCAGCCTGTCAGCCAGGTCCAGACCATTTGGTCAACCACATATGATACAAATGGGGTATGGTAAGTAATTGACCAATAATAAATCATGTTCAGCCTCGGCAACAGTATCATGAATTATAGGATGCATGTAGGTAAGAACTATATTATATATGCCGAGATGGTCTAAACGTACTCCCTAGCCGCCCCATTTCGACCCCTCTCCTACTCCAGCCCTCTTCGGCAGTACCTAAATCAAGAATTGAAGGTTACAAAGGCGTCTTGCTAAGCTAGGGACTGTGGATGATTAACAGTAACAGTAACATTGATAAAAATAGAAGGCAGGCTGTCATTAATATTACAAATTCGTATATCAGATAGTTTAGGATCGATAATGATACAGAGCGTTACTAATCGTCGTATTCCCCAACATCTCTAAGACCCTATGATATTCAAAACGAGTCCGTCACCTTGAATATTATTAGAACATAGATTGGTACATATATCCTAGGAATAATAATAGAAAGGCGCTATGGACACCAGAAAGCTAGGGACTTGCTTGGTCTCAACGGCTATAAACTACCATATAAACTCTGATACTAAAACCCAGTGTTGTAATCACTTCAGGAGCTCGTATAGCCTTTTCTACATTATAGGACAGCAATCAAGCTTAAACCATCCAGCGTAATACTCCGTTGCGTCATCCAGCAAGAACACTACCAAGGCAATTAATTACCTACTCTATCTCTCAAAATAAACAATAAACTACATTCAACGATTATCTGTGAATACGGTTGGCAAAATGTGTGTACGAAGCCCTATTTGTATATTAAAGAAGGAGGCTTGGTTCGAAGCTCAAACAAAATGTCGGTTTTAACGAGAGCAAACCAATTCGACATTGGCAAGAACCTCCGGAGCTCTCATTGTCAAAAGAGATAGGGTGAAAATGGGTTTAGATAGGATCTACAAGAGCCATACTCCCGAAGCTAGAATTCTCTGATGGCCAATACCCGTAGAATGGTCCCTCTAAACGCTTATGGAGGATATATGATTCAAACGTGTATCGAATAATGTATACAGGCAACAGTGGTGGGTTATGGGGCCTATAGAAATGGTAACTACATAGGCGTGAGTAATTGTCATACGAGAGAGCAATCTGGTCATACCTAGCATTGCAAATACTAACAGAGGTTTTCGTAATTCGTCAGGTCCGCTGCCCCCATCATGTTTTGCCATGCTCTCAGAGTTGAATTAGTTCCTATGTGAATCGCATTCTTAGAGTCAACATGTAGGGAAATGCGACGCCAAGTAGAGAGGATCTTCAAAGGAGCAGGGAGTTGATAGCTACCTAAATACACAGCTGGGTAACTCTTAAGTGGGTAATAGTGACATTTCAGGTTGTCCTATGATCGCAAATAGAAATATGTATTTGAAGGTGTTTAATCAAGGTACCAACATGTGGCTTTTACATGCATGTAGTGGTTTGTCCCGGTATTTGGATTTGGCTATTATTCTTGGGAAAGAACGTTAGGGGCAAGTGCGATTCCCATAAAGACGGCAACATATCCGAATTGAAGCTAAGAAGCAGCATGTATTTGAGTACATGTACCTATATAAGGTAGGTACCTAGGTTAGGTAATTATATGTAAGTCGACACCTGCCCATCTAAGTCAGGAGGCATCGCCGTCACGTAGCAACCAAGCCCGAAATATTGATGGTATTACATAACATAGTTTGATAGCTTAGTTTAGGTACCTTAGATTAGGTAGTTTTGTAGATCTATGAGCAGATTTAAGACCAATAGCTGCCTATACCGGCCCATGTATAATTATATGTTAGATGTATATTTTAGTTGTCACCATCTGCAAACATTGTCCAGCCTACGTGAATTTAACAACAACGAAATATAAGAAGTGCATTTGTATACTTAGCCAAATGGTGACAAGTTGTGGGTGCCTCTCTATACCAGTAGCAAAAGTATAGATACGCATCTGTATATCGTTTATCTGTATACATGCGTGTCTATTTGATACTCAACCCTTAATTTTTATTACCAGCGTGCCTGTATGTATACATATTTTCTACCTTGGAAGATCATGAGGCTGATTTTATCTGTAGCAACACGCCCAGCAACGCACCTAGTAACGCACTTCGCATTTTTTTATTTAACGTCGATTACTTCTCGCGCCAGTCGGACTATCCATTTCTATTCAACAATAATTACGGTTGTGCTGGTCTTTCAAAACGCGAACGCAGCAACACCACACACAGGCACAACCATATCATCGTTATACGTTGTCCCTTCTGTCCCTTCAGTCCCTTCTATTCCTTTTCCACCTCCCATCTACCTTGCAATCGTTTTTTTCTAGATTGTTATCTCTAGTTAGCACATCCTTACTTTAAATCCTTATTTTACATCTTCAACTACCCTTTTCAGAGCGTCGCGCCTTCAGTATACACATGTGTTTAGGTTCAAACATCCCTGTATTACTTACGCCTTCCTGACTATACTTTGAAGCCTGTGTAACTGCCTTTGAGTGCCTTAAACCTTGTGGTTCATTCCTCACCTTCTGAGTTGTATACCAGCAGGTAAGTACAGCTACCTTTCTCTCTCTTGACAACCAACACTCTTCATCTATCATGTGTTTCCTTTCTCTTCTCTTCTTCATTTGGTTCCACAGCATAACATCCACTCATCCAAGCACACACATCACCACAATCTCTTCATTCTCTCATCTTGCTCTCTAGCTACTCTATTTTACTCGGACCCGCTCGCTTCATCACAATCCTCTTGGTACTAACAGTATTGGCATTACCAGCCAGATTTCCCAAGGTTGGTCCTGTCTCTGCTGTTTTGTGATGATTACTTTTAACCACAGCCTTTACATCCTACTATTCTGCCTCTTCTTAGCCTTTGGCGACACAGCACGATGTAAGGCAATGCGATGTCGTCGTTCACCGGGCAAATCTTTACCACATCAACACCCCCCTACGACTACCGACAACCCCAATAACCTATTCCATATTTCCTCAGATCAATATTTTCTTGTACTTTTCCTTTGCGTTAGACCGATATCGCCGTGCCCTCTATACTACCATTATTTCCTCGTCTACCTTACCACTAACGCCATGAAGTGCAAGCCTCTTTTCAAAATCGACCTTTCCATCTTAACACTTCGTGCTGACTATTATTATTTATAGGTTCTAACTGTTCTTACCATCAGACTTGGTCGAGTCAATTCTTGTACAAGGTATGTCTCAAGCCCTTGCAATGCCGAGTCACTCACTCGTGTGTTGGCACAATGAACCACTTACACGTCTGTCAATATCACATATCTTTCATGTAACTCACCATACTCCTCACCTCTTCCTCAGATCTGAATCAGTATTCATTTCATAGGCTCGCAGTCATGGATAGTTTCTCCTTTTACCCAACCGACAAGTTTCTTTTCGCCCCCGCTGCCATATATTAATCTCTTAGACTCCTGCTAACGTTTTATATTTCTACAGAAGTCTATCGAGTTATTCTACTCTAAACATCATGCATCACGACAGCGGTGCACCCGTCCGTGTCAACACTCCCGAGGAACCGACCTCTGGTATTCACCCGGCTGCTCAGACTACTGGTGCCCACGACTGTGCCAACACCCACAGTTCTCAGAGCCACACGGTTGTTGATGCTAACATGAACGCTATTCTTCACCAGTTTGGCGGCCTTGGCATTAATGGTCTTCCCCCTATTCCGGGAATGATCCCTATGGCGACCCCTGACGGCCGCATTGTGCATGTTGCTGCTAACTATCCGGCTCATGCTGTCTCGGCTCCCGGAGTCCAGACATCTGGCATTCCTACCTTTGGTTATCCATCCACTCAACCTGAGGCTTATCCGGGCCCTTATGGCGGTCCTTACTATGCTCATGGAGGGTTTCAGCACCACCCTATGCTTGCCCTTTCGCCTTACACTCCGGCGCGCACCAGCAGCGCGCGAGAACACACTGACGCCAGTTCTCGAGATGTTCCAGGTCTGGACATTCGCCGTTCGTCTTATTCGACTAATGAGTCTACTCCGGCTACACCTTTCCTTGGAAGCATGACATCTCGAGACCAGGGTGCTCGTGTGACCGTGTTCGACCGATCCACCTATACAACTCCTTCGCCCCACCAGATTGTGGCTGCCGAAGCTCCTCAGGAGCCAAAGTCTCCTTTACTCGACCGCAACCCCAAGATTCCGTTCGCTGTTCCGGCTGTCTTTACCCCTCCTGAGAACATGAAGACGCTTGAACAGAGCCTAGTTAACCCTATTCCGGGCAACAGAAACGTGTACATCCGCGGCCTTCATCCCACTACGGACGATGCTCTTCTGCTGAAGTATGCGGAGCGCTTTGGTCCTGTGGAGACCTCCAAAGCCATCATCGATTCGAACACTGGTGCTTGTAAGGGGTAAGTTATCTTGTACTCTATAGCCACGTTAGAGATACTCCAGTTAACGAAACTCCCAGATTTGGTTTTGCCAAGTTTGTCGACGTCCGTCATTCTGAGAATTGCATCCGCGGGTTCTATCGTCGAGGTTACGAAGTCGGTTTTGCGAGGGTAATCAACCCCCTGTCCCCTTTCTTGGAGACCTTTAACTGACTATTAGAATTAGGAGTCCTTCAACTCGCGACTGCGAGCTGAGGGCGATGAGAGCTCAACCAACCTTTATCTTTCTAACCTTCCAAAGAACTACACCGAGACTGTAAGATCAACGATAGTTCCGATATAGTCTACACTGTCTAATGGCTATAGGAAATCAATCTCATTTTTGAAGGTTATACCATCTTGTCCAGCAAGGTCCTTCGAGACAGCTTGGGCAACAGCCGTGGTGTTGGATTTGCACGGTAAGTTGATCCTCTGGGAAGGACATATAAGTCACAAGCCTCTAATGCTATTCTCAGCTTCGAGTCACGCGATATCTGCGACGAGATCATCAACGAGTTCACTGGTAAACTCATTAGTCGTGAACGTCTTCCACTGCAGATCCGCTATGCGGATACACCCGCCCAGAAGGAGCTCAAGCGGGTGACTGCTAAGCGCCGCCAGTACCGCACCAACGAATACAACGTCAGTGCCTATGGTACGACCCTTGTGGGCATGAGCCCTGCTCGCGTCCTCTATCGAAACGCTCCTTATGTTTCCGAGTATGTCCCTACCTAGTTCAATCAGCCCTTGCGCTTTTACTAAGTGTTGTTTTCCAGTGGTGCTCCCCAGGACGGTTCTGGTGGTTTTGGACCTGGGTATAGGCCCTCATGCCAACAATCCCGTCAGTAAAGGGAGAGCTAACTTGGATATAGACCCGGTGATGGCGTCGAGATCCGTGTCGAGTCCCCATTGGTTGCGCATGGCAGCAGCCAATCGTCTCCGGCAAAACAGGAGAAGGAATAAGGAGTTCCGTGATAACCTCTGGTGTTGTTATTGTTGTTACTGCCTATTTGGTCTTGTTTTTCATGGTTTCCGGCATCACGGCAGATATCTTGCTGCCATAATATTGTTACTGGCATGCGCAATCTGTTCATCAGCCCTAATTATGGTTTTCTGTTGAGTTTTCTTTTCCAGCTTCTTGTTGCACAGCTCGAGTTTCTTTACTGAGTTTTAGGGACGAGACGATACGTTATGACTCATGGCGATGATAATTGGAGGATGATACGTGGAAAGGTGTGGGCGTGGGTGTTTGGACCTTTTTATTTTACAATAAGTCTTCTAATGTTGTCCTTACTCTCTTTATTCAATGATGGAAGAAGCTTTTTTGGCGGTTGCAGAACATTAGTGCAGCATTAATAAAAATTTTGCGCATATAAACTACCCGGTTTCTGAGGCGTCCCTTTTCTCTCTATCACGAAATTGAATAGGCACCTTCCTAGTAATGAATCACGGCTTAGGTGTACAGTGTCTTCAAGAACTCCATAACAATTATGAGATTGAGATAAAAGGGGTATCAAGTACTCATGTTCTAGTAAAACTATTAATACGCTTATTCGCGTTCAAGTTTTAATTGAAAGCTTCTCCATCTCTATCTTCTGGACATCTGCTTCTTGGTCATCTTTGCCAGTATCTGATTCATCTGTTTCGGTATCTTCTCCGTCATCTTCTTCGTCCTCATCTGTGGATGCTCCATCATACTCATCTCCTGAACCGGCTTCGTCTCCTCTTGTCGCCTGCTGCTCTCTGATAGCAGCCTCTAGGTCTTTAAGAGCCTTTTTTGAAAAACCCGACGCTTCGACTGCGGCGTCAAGCCTTCTGGCACCGTCCTTGCCCACCGTCTTCTTGGCATCTTTGAAGAAGGGCCCTGGCTGGGTACCGACGAAGTGGAAGCGTCGCTCGAAGAATTTCTTCACGCAGTTGACGTCTCGGTCAAAATACATCTCGGCATTTTGATGGTCCATGGATACCATCTGGGGAAAGTCGATGAGGATGGGCGTCACTGTGAAACTCCCCTTGCTCTCGTTTGCCGTGTCCTCAACTTCTTTGCCCTTGGCGGATGGGGTTGGTTCATTTCGCTCTTCTTTGATTAGGATGTTGAACTCGTTGAAGTCACCGTGGATTAAACCGTGCTTGGCCAGTCGTAGGATCATGGATATTAATTCTGCGTATAGGGCAGCAGGGTCAGGGACCTCGGAGATCTGGCGTAAGGGGAAGGCGTCGACGAAGCTCATGAGAATAGTGTGGCGACTTTGCGATATGGGCTCTGGTACGGGAAATCCTTCTTCCTTCAGGGCGCGCATGAAGGCGAACTCCTTCTCAGCGGCTAACCGTGATAGGTACATCCAACTGCCGCCCTGACGCTTTCGGAGGTAGTCACGGTTGGACTTGACGGTGCGAAATGAGATACGGCCTAATCGGTGGATTTTAAGTACATGTTGTGTGCCCGACTCGTCGGCTACAACTAGGATATCGCTCTCCTTGCCGACACCGATCCGGTTTCCTACACTATACACTTCCCGCCGGCTCGCATACGTATGCAGTGCTAGGTAGTCCAGACCACCGTACGTTAGCCGGTACCCGTCATACTTGGCCTCCTTGAGTCGCGCGATCAGGCCGACCTTGGCCAGCGCGGAGATAGACTTGTGCACGCGGTTGCTACCACCGCGAAGTTTGGAGAGAGATTCTATAAGAGGTGTAGGGATAATTTCGTGGTTCCTGCTGCCGATCTCGACCTGCCCAATTTTCGGTCAGTCGAGGAGCGGCTTTTCAAGATAGGAAGAAGAGGAGGGGTCGTACAGCTGTTAGGACTCGCCAGTCCTCTGCTGTGAGATGGCGCATGGCCTTGGTGTCGAGCTTCATGATGGCTGATCCTCGTTGGACGTGGATATTTGGCTACTGTTATAAAAACCTTTCTGAGAAGACGGGAGTTCTATATCTAGGTGTTGGTTTACGAGGATTGAAAGTAATAAGAGAACTTAGTAGCAGAAGAGATACGTGAGATATAGAAAACCCCCACCAATTCTAACAAAAAATACAAGGGACCCTCTATCTAATCTACGATAAGATATGATCTCAAGTACCCTGATGTACATGGCATGTAAATGCACTGACCTTTTTTTAGAATTTTGATTGGTTTGATCGACGTCAACCTTCAGGAAGGCTCTGTTGAACTTTTAGCGCACTGACCACTTTCCAATCACTAAGCAATAGGCGGCAGAGCAGTCGCGTAATAGCAAGGCCCTGTCCGCCTTGCCTTGGCCCTTGGAGCTTCGACCTGACCTGCCACTTCAAGAGCTTTCATGTTGGGAAAGCTTATCCGTAATCCTCAATCCGCAACCCGCAACCTGCAACCTGCAACCTTTATTTTCTACATCCACTACTACCACAACAACCTTACCGAATCGAAACGTCTTTTTCACCCCTCCACCGTGCCCGGTCATAGGGTTTTCATCATCTTAATATATCTGCTTTCTGATCCCTATTGAATTAGTTCATCTTGGGAGCGGCGTCTGGAATCTTATCCACTCGTAGTTTGTATTAGCTACCACATTTGCCCCCCCAGACGACCATGGCGCCGAGCAGTAACCAGCCCACGTCGGCCGATAAGGGAAAAGGCAAGGCTGTCGAAAGTCAACCCGGCGATAATAAGAAAGCCAAAGATGCTCAGTCTTCAGCTACTGGCAAGACAGATGAGGATAAGGTCGATTGTGCGTCTACTTCCTACCTACTGCGTCATCCTCCTATACTGATAGTTATGTAGCTACCGAGGAGTTGAGCGAGGAAGACCAGCAGCTCAAGAGTGAGCTTGATATGCTGGTAGAGCGATTAACGGTATGACTATAATGCTCCCTATGCTGTTCGTCTCGCGGAAGTGCTGACTCGGTTCGTAGGAGTCCGATGCATCCCTCTACAAGCCATCCCTGGAGGCCATGAAAAATTCCATTAAGACTTCGACATCCTCGATGACAGCAGTACCGAAGCCATTGAAGTTTCTAAGGCCACACTACGAAACCATGACAAAACTTTATGATGAATGGCCTGAGGGAGAAGACAAATCATCTTTGGCAGATGTCCTGTCGGTCATCGGTATGACCTTCTCGGACGAGGATCGCCAGGACACTCTGAAGTACCGCTTATTATCACCAACACAAGACATAGGGTCGTGGGGCCACGAATACGTCCGTCACCTGGCCTTGGAGATTGGCGAGGTCTACGGAAAACGAATCATTGCAGAAGAGTCTGTCAAGGACCTGATAGATCTTGCATTGATTCTCGTGCCGTTGTTCTTGAAGAGCAACGCCGAGGCCGATGCTGTTGATCTCATGAGTGAACTCGAGATTATCGAAGACCTCCCCAAATTCGTCGACGAGAACACCTATTCTCGTGTCTGCTTATACCTTATAAGTATGGTGAACCTCCTGACATACCCAGAGAATGAGCAATTTCTTCGGACTGCATTTACCATCTACAGCGCCTACAAGGAATACACTCAAGCCATGGTAATTGCTATCCGGCTCAATGACCGGGATCTTATTGATAGTGTTTCCAATTCGACCAAGGACCCTGCGTTAAAAAAGCAGATGGCTTTTCTGATTGGTCGCCAGAAGAGTTGGGTGAATGTCATGAAAGACTTAGATTCCAAAAAAGACGCGATGGATGTGGAGGAGGCCGTTAGCAACGTCAAGTTGGCAGAGTACTTCAAAACTCTAGGTAAAGAACTGAACATTCTGGAGCCTAAGACCACTGAAGATATTTATAAGAGCCATCTGGAGAGTAGCCGAGTTGCAGGTATGACGAACTTGGACTCTGCACGGCATAACCTTGCGGCCGCATTTGTCAATGCTTTTGTCAATGCTGGCTACGGAAACGACAAGATGATGCTTGTTGATCAGGACAAGGAGTCCTGGGTATGGAAAACCAAAGACGAGGGTATGGTATCAACCGTCGCCTCCCTTGGAACCCTCCTCATGTGGGATGTCGAGACAGGCCTGGACAAGATAGACAAGTTCACTTATTCGTCTGAACCATTGATCGTTGCAGGTTCGATGTTAGCTATCGGCATCATGACCTCGGGCGTGCGTATAGATAGCGAACCCGGTCTGGCGCTGCTAGGCGACCCGGAAAAGCTCGAGAATAAAAACCGACTTATCCGAATAACTGCCATTATGGGTCTCGGACTTTCCTACGCTGGATCTCAAAAGGAAGAGGTGCTGGAACATCTGATTCCCATTATTAGTAATCCCGACAACGACATGCAGATAGTTGCTCTGGCTGCTCTATCTTGTGGTCTTATCTGCGTCGGTTCCGCTAATCCTTTGGCGATAGAGGAAATCATGAGTGTTTTGTTGGACGATGAGCGCGGAAACGTTTTTTCGGACAAGTGGTTTAGATTCCTGGCCCTTGGACTCGGGCTTCTCTTTTTCGGCCGCCAGGAGGAGGTCGATGTTATCTTAGAGACGCTAAAAGCAGTTTCTCATCCCATGGGTCGGCCAACAGCGATCCTGTGCGAGGTCTGCGCCTGGGCTGGCACTGGCGCCGTGCTGAAGATTCAAGAACTGCTGCATATATGTAACGAGCACTTTGATGCCGACTCCGGAGACAAGGGCTGCGAGGAGTTATTGCAAATGTACGCAGTCCTTGGAATTGCCTTGGTAGCCATGGGCGAAGATGTCGGGCAAGAAATGGTACTGCGACAGTTTGGACATCTCATGCATTACGGCGAGGCCAACATCCGGCGTGTTGTGCCGCTTGCTATGGCCTTGATTAGCCCCAGCAACCCACAGATGAAGGTCTACGATACACTGTCTCGGTATAGTCACGATAACGACAACGATGTCGCGATAAACGCAATCTTCGCAATGGGATTACTCGGGGCTGGCACGAATAACGCAAGGTTGGCCCAACTTCTGCGACAATTGGCCAGCTACTACCACCGCGATCAAGAAACCCTCTTCATAGTTCGTATCGCACAGGGTCTTTTGCACATGGGTAAAGGCACCATGACGCTTAACCCCTTCCACACGGATCGGCAAATCCTCTCACGAGTGGCGACATCCGGTCTGCTCGCTACTCTTGTCGCTATGATTGATGCCAAGCAATTTATCACATCTAATTCTCATTACCTCCTATACTACCTTATCACGGCCATGCATCCCCGTTTCCTTGTCACTCTAGATGAAGATCTTAAGCCTTTGACAGTCAACGTCCGTGTTGGTCAAGCCGTCGATGTCGTCGGTCAGGCCGGCCGACCCAAAACGATCACTGGATGGCAAACGCAGAGCACGCCCGTGCTTTTGGCGTACGGTGAACGGGCAGAATTGGAGGATGAGCAGTATATCAGTCTCAGTAGTACATTGGAAGGTCTCGTCATCCTTCGGAAGGTAAGGCCGAATTCTCTTTCTCAGCGCCGTTGATTTATTTAGAAATACATATACTGACATCCTAATAGAATCCTGACTGGGAGGATGGAAAGTAGTGCGAATCGCATCGACTTCTATGACATCCTGGTAGATTATCGTCCTAACCCTGATCTGGAGCAAGACCTGTTTGCTCGTGACTCTGGACTAGCCACAGGATGAAAAATGTACTAATAAAAACCCCATAATGCACTTCCAGGCATCGCAAGTTTAGAGCGCGACGTCGCTTGGTCTCACGCATTAGATATACGGTGGAAACGGCTCGAGACCTTGGGTCCGGGTTTGACGTTGTATCGTTGGTAATGAACATGATTACCTCCTTACTTGCTTTATACTTTGCTCTTCTACGTAGTCGTGACTCTAGTATTATATACGTGCCTAGGAATGTTACCATCTAATATGCCGACGTTTTTACTTCCTCGACGGCCTAGCGTTCTTTGCCTTCTTCTGCTCCTTGATCACACGTGCCTTGCGGACGTCTTCCGCGCTCTTGATCTCCTTCTTACTGCCCATACCATCCTTAAAACGACCAACACGCTTCTCGCGCGCATCGGCCACGCGCTTCTTGCGCACGTGGTAGTCGTCGCGGTACTTGTCAGCCTCCTTGGGAGCCTTCTCCTGCTTATGTCTGTACCGCCCGCCACTTTCCTCTCCCGCACCGGGGGCACCCAGGCGCGGGAGCTTCTTCTCGGTCTCGCCGACGCGGGGTAGACGGCCGAGGCGCTGAGCGCGGCGCCACTTGTCGAAGCGGCCGCTCTGGAAGCTGGCGGCGATCTTGACGCCGCTCTCGCCGCGGACTAGGCGCTTGCCGCCGCCGGCGGACTGGGCGCGCGAGCCGTCGTCGTCGTTGTCCCGGGCGACGTACTTGGAGGCCTTCTTGTCCCAGCGCATGCGGGCGCGGGCCGGGGCGCCGAAGTTCTTGGCGCCCTCGTCGTTGGTCAGGTCCATGGTCAGGGTGCGGGCGGCGGCGACGAAGTTACCGGTGCTGCTGGCGGCGGCGGAGGCGGATTGCGAGTTGGAGCCCGAGTGGACGCCGTAGCCGCGCTCTTCGGCGGCGTTGATGGTGCGGGGGGTGTAGGACATGAATATCTCGGAGTCTTGGAAGGAGGAAGTTGGGTCTTTGGAGGAGGAGGATTTGTTGTGGTTGGATATGGTGACTTCGAGGTCGGAGTCGGAGTCTTCGTCCTCGTCCTCGTCCTCGATGTTGGCGGGTTCGGTGTCGGATTCTACGGCGTCTTCCTGGGGATCTGCCATTTCCTCGTCTTCCTCGTCGAAGCCATCTATACCGTCCATTTCTCCGGTCTCGTTTGCCTCTTCGTTATCTTCGTCTTTGCCAGATTTGCGAGGACCGAAGCGCTCGCGAATACCCTTCATAACATCGGCCGCATCGTTCTTGCCCGCCTTAGCTGATCTGCCGATCTCGAAGATGGTCTCTTGTGGCTTGAAGCCGCTGATCTTGGCGAGCATTTCCGCGCGAGCATCCTCGGCCGCTCCTAGTTCGTCACCAAAGATAGGGTGAAGTTGCACCCAGCCTTTCGACTTAACAATTTCTTTTGCGCGTCGGGCGCTTTGGCTAGAAGCTGAATTACGTGTCCTCATATAAAGCTTCTCGGCTTTCTCGGATACTCTACGGAGAGCGCTGATATCTTCGCTCTCCCCCAAGACTTTGTTAAGCCACTCCACGTTGGTTTCTACCTTACTTCGAACAGGGGCTCCAACTGCAATGTCTTCTGCAAAGTTTGTAGCATCCTTGCCTTCTTTACCAAGGACGAGTTTCTTACCCAGAAACAGTTGTAGATCTAGAAGATACGGGGCATCCATATCCCTCACGAGGCTGTAACTCCAACCTCTTTGTCCTGCTCTCGCCGTACGACCAACTCGATGGACGAAAATCTTGGGTTGCGGAGGGAAATCGTAGTTGATCACATTGGCAAGAATAGGAATATCAATACCTCGCGCGGCCACGTCTGTCACTACTAAAATATTGGAGCGGCCACGTCTGAAGTTTTCGACTTGCTCTTTTCTGGCCGTCTGGTCTAGGGAACCATATACGTACGAGACGGCAAATCCTGATTCGCGCAGTAAAGATTGTAGATACTCGACGTGATGTTTCGTAGCAGCAAATATAATAGTCGAGTGTTCTGTCGGTTTCTCTCTTACTCTTGGCGCATCAGATCCTCGCTTTCTCTTCTTTGCATGTCTATCGGACTCTGCCTGAACGCCCTCTGGTAATCCCGTGGGCATCTTGATAATATCGTTTAGGATGTGGAGAAGGGTACCTTCTTTCTCGGCGCCCTTCACACTGAAAAATGCTGATTGAAGATCTGGAGATATCTTTGTCTCGGCATCTAACCGGACCAGACTTGGATCTTGCAAGCCTGCTCGCGCAAACTCGACCAACGAAGCTGGTAGGGTAGCTGAGAAGAGCAAGGTTTGTCTCGAGGGGGGTAGTGCGTGTAAGATCTCGGTTAGTTGTGCAGCGAAACCCATTTCGAACAACCTGTCTGCCTCGTCGAAAACGACATACTGGATTGAGGATAAATCGAGAGACATCTCGACTTTGAGATGCAAGAATCGGCCGGGGGTACAGATGACGATATCGGGATTTGTTGTCATGGCACTAAACTGTTCCTCTAAACTATCACCACCAACAAGGAGTACGCATTTGAGGGTCGTTCCGCGACTGAATTCCTTGACCACCTTTAGGGTCTGGATGGCTAATTCTCGAGACGGCGAGAGGATCAATGCCCTTGCACCAACCGTGGCGCTATGGGCCCTCAGACGTTCTATCATAGGAATAACGAATGCTGCCGTTTTACCGGAACCTGTTCTCGCCATACCAACGACATCCTTCCTCTGCATAATTAATGGTATAGCTTTCCTCTGGACAGGGGTAGGAACCGAGAATCCTTTTCGCGTGATGGCTCTTAGTAAGTTGGCATTGAGACCTATGATTAGTTACATTGTTAGACAGAGTTATACAATACTATGTTACATGTCGTCGGACGGGTGTGTACGAACCCATGGCCTGAAAACCACCACCTTTCTTAACAGATTTTCCCTGTAGATTACTGGCTTTTCTAAAAGAAGCAGCCTGTTTAAGGGCAATAAAGGCCGCGTCGCCATCGTCTTCTTCTTCATCATCGCCACCGTCCAGGAAATTAAGGTCTAAATCGTTTTGTGCGTCATTCTTTTTGCTCTTCCCGCTCGATGCGCCAATGTTGTCTGTGAGCAGCGATCCTAGAATATCGACTTCGTTTTCGGACGGCGTCGGAGACACCGCACGCGACGGCATAGTGTTAACTGGCTGGTATATCGATATACAGCCTACATAGATGTACAAGCGACCACAATATAATGCCGGAATTAAGACAAATCGATTGAGAAATCGAGTCTAGAATCTCAGATTGAAGCTGTCGTGGGGCGGCTCAAGAACTTTTTTCGAAGTTGTAGGACCCTTGCTAATGTTATCGATACGCTAATGTCAGATAAGCATTTCATCCCCACTAGGTACAAGTACACGCTAAGGTTGTTTGTACCTTAGGTACCTAGGTATCGTATCGTAACTTCTATTCCTTATCTCCTCGCCTCCAGCCCCGAACCTCTTACACTTACTTACATTACATCTAATCCGCCATCTTTCCCATACATTTTGTTTAGTTCCTAGCTGCAGTAAACCAGCTCTCACTCACGGGATCATTCTATAACAGAAAATATGGCGACCAAAGAAGAGAGTCCTGTTGAGGATAAGGATGCACTTGACGTGCTTGAGGCGGAAGCCAAGGAGTTCGACAAGGCAAGCTGAGTTCATCGCATCCTCGTCGCATATTTACTAACATTATTCAATTTAGGATGCCGAGATCGATCGCATTTTAAAAGCTTTCCGTTTAGATGCGTACGTTATTTTGACGAATTGCGGCTAGAAAAAGAGATGGTACTAATATTTATATTTACTATAGCTACGCAGTTCTGGATCTCAACCCTGGTGTCCCGGAAGCCGATATCAAGCTAGCCTATCGCAAGAAATCACTACTCATCCATCCGGACAAAACGAAGAATCCTTCGGCGCCGGAAGCCTTCGATCGGCTAAAGAAGGCGCAGACCGAATTGATGGACGAGAAGCACCGAGAGCGACTAGACGAGGCCATCGCGGACGCACGCATGCTCCTAATCCGCGAGAATAAGTGGACGGTCGACAGCCCGGAGTTGAAAACGGAGGACTTCGCAAAGAAATGGCGCGTCAAGACCCGCGAGGTCCTAATCGATAACGAGCTAAGACGGAAGCGTCAGATGAAGGCCCAGATGCAGGAGGAGGGTCGCGAACAGCGCAAGGTTGACCAGGAGGTCGAAGAACGCAAGCGCAAGAGGCAGCACGAGCAGGATTGGGAGAGCACCCGAGACCAGCGTATTGATAGCTGGCGTCAATTCCAAAAGTCCAAGTCCGGCGACGATAAGAAGAAGAAAAAGAAGCTGAAGCCGATTGGTTGAGTACGGGGGCGTCTAGATGGGAGGGGAACTATACGGTTGCACATATGCTTGCTTGCTTACACAGGAATCGCACGCTCGTCGACCCTAGGTCAGATGAATGGGTGATGGATGATGGATGACTACATACGTCATGGTTTACTACGTGAGTTCTATTTGATAGACCGAAATATTTATGAGCCTAACTCCCTTAGTGACATTGAGACCGAGTTCCTTTTTCTTCGTTTCTATCAGAGAAACAGAATATCAAGGTGAGTTTGTACGTGCTTTTAGCATTCCAGGGTTTGCGATGACTGCACACAACAGACCCAGTAGCGGGACGACGAAAGGGAGACCGGTACTCCTGATCTCAAATTGATCCTAAGACGAAAAAGGGGCAAAGACGCATCAATAACCCGGATTCCCTTGCATCTCGACATAATAGTCAACCCTCTTAAAGTGCCTAGCCATTTTGGTTTCGTAGATTAATACGCCTCACTATCCTAGTCGTCTGGCCCTAAACGTAGCTCTTTCATCTTGCTACTAACGTCCCCAATTCTCAAGGTCTATGCTTCTGCTTATACTGAATGAATCTAGAAAGATTCATGTTCGCTTCTTCAGCGCGCACACGCAGCTCAGTTGATTTCCTCCTATCAATTGTCTTTATCATAGCCTTCACCCTTGGCGTGGCCTCTTCGAAATGCTGCAGAAAGTTGTCTTTCCAGAAGACTTCTTTGTCCCATGCCTTGTTCTCATCACCGTAGATATCGAACAATTGGTTCAAGGCCTCTACAACGTCTGCGGCCGGTGTATCGGGTAGTCCCTTCACTACCGTGAGGAGGAAGATACCTATCTCCCGATTTAATTCGATCGGTTCGACGAGCGCGAGTTGTCCGAGTACTCCAATACACTTGACGCCAAGACTTTGGAATGGATCTTCCTCGTCTGAATTGAGGTTCTTGGATGCGTGGTACAGCGATACGAACTTTTTATGCTCATCACCGCTGAGGAACGTCTGGCCATGCAGAGTCCTTGCGACAGCCCATGCGAGGCTCGTCACGATCGCAGCGAGCTCGACATCAGATGTATTGCTCGAAAGTACCGGCGCTATTATCTGTTGCCAGATCATACGTGCTGTCGGCGTCCAAGCGTGCAATATGGCCGCATTCGATTTCTCGGCAAAATCAATACAGCTCACCGTCCAAGAGATGTTATTCAAAGCCGTTAAAGCATGACCACGAATCAACTCTGAGACCTCGTCATCGCCGCCATTTGCACGAACGATTTGCACAATCTGTGGAACTGCCTTCTGGATAAGTTCTTTCAGGGTAGGCAAGTCATCAATGCCCTCAATCTCCTCGCCATCGTCTACTCCAGTGACCATTTCCATGTCTGCTTCCATTTCGTCTTGGTCCATCTCTTCGTCTTCTCCATTCTCTTCATCGGATTCATGGTCAGAAATGTCCTCCTCGCTATCAGCCTCCATAGCATCTACCTTTTCTCCCCATTTTTCTTTTTTATTCCCTAATTCTAGGGTCTGCTGTAGGGTAGTGCCGATAGATGCGAGGATTTCAAGGGCCAGCTGCAAAATCTCTGCTGGGCTTGTTGAGCTGTTGCCATTTGTCATGTCCCCGCTGGATTGAGTGTGCTCGAGTGTCTGGGAAAGCGTGGGAACGAGGATAGCGTCGCAAGCACCATCCTTGCCGGGGGTATGATCATTCCATTGCACCATAGGGAATATGTTATGCAACACACCGCAAGCCAAGACCGCCTTATAACCATTGCCATTCTTGAATGCGATGAGTTGCTTATAACACTTAGTAGTGTTATCGGCAAGCAGCGCTTCGGCGAACTGTTTGTTGTCCTCAGAAAGCGTAATCATACACGAGAGGGCACTATTCAAGACCGGTGCGGTTGTGAAGTCTAATGTGACGAGGGTAAAGAGAAAGCGAAGTATTTGCTCATTGCGGGTGGCCGCATCCAGAGCTTCATCTTGTGCTTCAGCTAGAGCTGATAATATAGCAGTAAGTGACTCCGCAATACCCCAGACGAAGTTCTGCTCAGCTTTGGCGGTTTTGCTGAAAACAGGACTTGTTGACGTGAGAGCAGTTGTTATCTGTGAGAGTCAGTATATTATAATCATTAATATTTTGCTCTAAATATATTCAAACCTTACCTTCGCACAGGCGTGCTGAATGGCAGTTAGAACATCGACTCGATATAGATGGATACAGAAGTCTGCCTCTTCCTCAGCTGTGAGGATGCGGAGAATTTCCCATCCTGCTGCGCGACTCTCTAGACTTGCGTCGGTTAGAGTCTCATTAAGAAGAATATGAACAATCTTCTCCCGTAGAAGTAGTTTCCGGCATTTGGTATCCTGAACTATGTTGGCGATGGCCCCAGCAGCGGCGGTCCTACGCTTTGGCTCGGTGCTCTGGAGATCCTTCAGGACAGGCAAAATACTCTTCTCTCTTATCGCTGCTAATTCCGGGTCTGAGGGGGGCTTTACTGGTTTAGCAATCGGATCGGAGCGCTGGCCACCCTTCGCCCTGTTGCGGCGGGATTTGGCCATAGTGAAAAAAAAAGTAATAGAATTTTAGAAACGATTTGCTTAAACTAATGTCTTCTGACTTGGAAAAGGGGTTCACCAAATGTATTATGTTGGTAACTTTAACACGTCGAGAGATGGACACTGGACTTATACGTGAAGCTGAATTTTAATTTTCCAGCTAGAAAAATTTCCAAGGGCCTGTATGCAAGACGTACATATGTACAAGAGCTACCATGTAAAATGTACATACCCAATGCGGGCTTTAATGTGGGGTTTATCTGCCAAGCTTCCGTCGTGGGGCTTATCGTACTGACGGAGCTCTATGTATTTTCGAGGCATGGAAGGTCTGAAGCGAGGAAGTGCCGCTGTCCCGTCATATTAAACCTTATAATAAAATTAAGGTATATAACCTTGGGTATATAAATACCCATGTAACCTAACTAACACATTTTCCTTTAATATCATACCGGTAAAATGTGGTTTTAAGATATGATATTTTCGGGGGAGAATGATTCTTATATAAAGAATTATTATTAATATAAAAATTATTTTTTTTTATAAAATATTACGTTAATTAATTTATATAAGGAATATAATATAAAATATAATTTTAAATTTAATAATTATTATTATATTAAAAACTATTTTATATTTATATGATTTATTATAAATTATTATTTATATTATTTTTATATTATTTTATATTATGTATAAATTATGTAAAATATTTTATAAATTATTATTAATTATATAAAATATATACCTTTAATAAAATAATAAAAAATAATAAAAATAATTATTTAATGTAATAAATATTAATTAAAAAATTTTAGTATTATTTACGGGTAATTTTACGTAATTATATAAAAGATAAAATTTATTTAAAAATTAAAAGTTTTTAAAATATTAAAAATAAAATTTAATAAGTTTTTAAATATTATATATTATAAAATTTTTTAAAAAATTATATGTTAATATTATAAAATTATTTAATTTTTTAATTGTTTATTTATATATATTTTATTAAGTATTATATTTAATTTAAAAAAACTTATTAATTTTAATTATAATTAATATAAAAATTTAATTTTTTAATAATAATAATTATTAAATGTATATTTAAAAATAATTTTATTATTAATAAAAATTATAATAAAGTTGTTTAAAATATAGTTTTTATTATAATTTAAATTATAATTATTATTATTTAATTTTATTATAAACGATGATAAGTTTAAAATAAAATTAAAATTAATAAACGAAAAAAATAAATTAAATTTTATTTTAAATTTTAAAGTTATATAATTAAATTTAATATTATTATTATTGAAAAATTTAAAAGTATTATTATTGTTATTATTATTGTTATTATTATTATTGTTATTATTAAAAAATAAAAAATAATTATTAAAAAAACCGTTATTATTAAATTTAATTTTATTATTATTGTTATTATTATTATTATTATTATTATTATTATTATTATTATTATTATTATTAAGTTTTAATTGTTTAATGTACATTAAAAAAATTAAGTTATTATAATGTTTATAAATAATAAAATATTTAATATTATTATTATTATTTAATTTTATTTATTTAATATATATTAAAAAAATTTAATTTTTACTTAAATATTTAATATTATTTTTTTTAACGTAATTATAATTTTAAAATATTTAATTATAAGTATATATTTTGTTAATAATTTTTTAATTATTAATTATTTTAAATAATAAAAAAAGTAGGTTTTATGTTAATAATATTTTTTATGTTTATGTTAACGTATTATTTTTATTTTTTTAAAAGATTAAAATAAAATATAATTTATTATTAATATTATTAATAAATATTTTAATTATATTATTAATAAAAATATTTTAAATAAATTAAGTAAATAATAATTTAATAAAAATGTAAAGAATAAATTTATAAAAATAATTATAAAATAAAGTATATATTTTTATATTAATTTTATAATATTTTTTTAATAAAATAAAAAAATGTAATGTTAAACGGTATTAATTTTTAATTATAACGTTAAATTTTAATATAAAAATAAAGAAATTATCGTTAAATAATGTATAAAAATTATAATAAAGTTAAATTTTATTATTTATAATATTATAAATAATATTTAATATTTTTTTAATAATATATTAATGTATTTTATTAATTTTTAATTACTTTTAAATAATGGTAAATATAATATAATTTTTTTTAAATTTTATAAATTATTTTATAATAAAATAAAAAATGTAATTTAAATTATAAATAAAATTAATATTATTTAAATTAATTTTTATATTTTTTTATAATTTAAATATAAATTTATTAAAAAAAATTTAATAATTAAAAATAAAAATAATAAAATATAATAAAATATTTAAAATATAATTTAATATTAAAAATAAATAAATAATTATTAAAGATAATAAAAATTTATAATTAAAATTAATATAATAAAAATTTAAAACGTAAAAATAATAAATTTTAATAAATATAATATAATTTATAAATATATATTGTTTAATAATAAATAAATTAAAAAATATAAATAAAAACGGTTTAATAATATTTTTATTTTTGTTTTAAATATTTCCGATAATAATATAATAAATATAATAAATAAAGATATAATAAAAAAAGTTATTATTAATAATGCGTAAATTAAAAAATATATATAATAAGTTATAATTAAAATGGAAAATTTATATAATTTTTTAAATTTATTTAAGTTTATTATTAATAAAAAATTTTATAAGTTTATATTAAAGTTTTAAATTTATGTTAAATATTAATTATTAATATATAAAAAATATAATATAAAAAATTAAAAATTAAAAATAAAGTTAAAAAAATCACGTTATAATAATTAAAGCGGGAATATTAATAGCGGATTATTAATATTTCCGATAATTAATAAAAGATAAATTATTTAAAATATTTAATAATGTTTTAAAAAAAAAAAAAAAAAAAAAAAAGTTTATATAAAGTTTATTTAATAAATTATATAAATTTAATTAAAAATTAAAAAAGTATACTTATTATAAATAAATAACGTAATTAATAAAATATGATGAATTATATTTTAATTGTAAATAATATTAAAAAATTATTATAAGTTTATATTTTAATAATAACAAGTTTAATATAAGTTAATTTTTTATAAATATTAAATAATTAAATTTTTTAAATTATTTATAATTTTGTTATTATTTTTATTTTTTTTATTATAATATTTATAATTAATATTTTTATAATTTTTAATATTAATTCGTCCTTTTATTAATGAATTAATTTAAATATTTAACTTTTATAAATAATTTTTATTTTAACTTTAATAATAAATATTTTTATAAACGGGAACGTTAAAAAATTATAAATTAATAACTTTATTTAAAATAAACTTTTTTTAATATTTATTAATTTAATTAAAAGTATAAATATAATTAATTTAAAATCTTTTTTAATATAAGGTTTTAAATATAATTTAATTAAACAATAATAAAATATTATTATAATAATTATTTTAATAATTAATTAAAAAGAAAATAAATATAATAAAATTAAAATTAATTAACCTTAATTAATAATTAAATATTTCTTTATTAAATTAACTATTATTTTATTAATTATTTAATTAATTATTTAATTAATTATTTAATTGGTTATTTAATTAATTATTTATTTAATTAACCGTTAATTTATTTTTACGAAATTTATTTATAACATAAAAATGTATGCCATTTTTGTTTTTATTAAAGCCATTTAATTTAAAATAATATACCTTTTTTAAAACATTTTAAAATTTAAAATTTAAGTTATTAAAATTTTTATTATTATTTTTAAGATTAAATAATTTTGTAAATAAATTATTTATTAAAGTATATATATATTTTAATTATATATTTAATATTATAAATGATAAAAAATCTTTAAAATCTTCGTTAAAATCGACTTTAAATAACTTTTCTTTTATTTTTATATTATTTAGTTTATAAAATATTATTATAAATAAAAATTATAAAAAAATAATTAATTAAACATATTTAAACCTTATAATCTTATATATTTTATTAAATATTTTTTTGATTTTTTTATATTATCTTATATTAATTAATTATATTTTTTTCATAAATTTAAAAAATTATTTACAATTATTATTAAATATTATTTTTATTTTTATAATATTATATATTTTAATAATAAAAACGGTAAATATATATTTAAAATATTAATAAAAAAGTAATTTTTTATTAATAAATATTTAATAATAATCAATAATTTTATAAATTTTAATGTTATAAATATTTTTAAAGATATTTAAATTTATTTTATTTTTAAATTAATATTAAAAAACTTTTCGATCTTTTTTTATAAATTTTATTTATTTAAAATAATTTTTTAAAAAATTATAAATATAATTTTATTATTAATTAATATATATATTAATAAATTATAAATAAATAAATATTTATATAAAATTATTTAAATAAAAATTTATATTTAAAATTTATAAATAAAATTAAAAAATAATTATAAAATTTTTTAAAATTTTTAAAAAATAAATTAATTTAAAAATATATTTTATAAATAATTTAATAAATTTTTAAAAAATTATTAAATATTAAGAAATATTTTTATAAATAATAATTATAATAAATTTTAATAATAATATATTTTAAATTTATTAAAATAACTTTTTTTTTTTTATTTAACTTTTAAAAATAAAAAATATTTTTATTTAATATTAATATTTTTTTTATATTTTCTTAAATTAAAAATAAAAATTTATTTAAATATAATTTTAAAAATAATTAAATTTTTTTATTTTTTATAGTTTTTTTTTTTTTAAATATTTTAATAATTATTTATTATTTATTTATATTAAATTATAATATAAAATTTAAAAATATTATAAAAATAAAAATATTTATTTAAATATTTTAAATAAAAAATATATTAAACTTTTTTAAGTTACTTTAATTAAATTATATAATATAAATTTCTTTATTTTAAATATATTAAATTAAAATTTATATTAAAATTAATATTTTAACTTTAAAATTTATATAAATAATTAAATATATAAATTTATTATAAATAATATATTTATTAATTATAAATAAATAACGTAAATATTTTTTAACGCCGCCATTTTTAAAAATTAATAATTTATTAATTATATTAAAATATTTTTAAAAATAAAAAAGTTTAAATTTAATATTTTAATAAAATAATTTATTAAAAAATATATTAAATTTAATATTTAAAAATTTAAATTAAAAATAAATTAAATATAATAAAATTAAAAATAAATAAAATAAAATATTTTTAAATTTATTTTTATATTTTTAAATAATATTTTATTTAAATATTTAATAAAATTTTAATCGTATAAACGTAAATTAATTATATAAATTATTTTTTCGTTTTATTATCTTTTATATTTTACCGTTATTACTTTTTTTTTTTATATTTATATTATAATAATTTAATAAAATTAATTAAATTAATTTTATTATTAATATATTAATTTAATAAAAAAGAAAATATTTTTATAAAAAAAAAAAATTTTATTTAAAAATAATTATATAATATTAAAATAACCGTATTTTATATAATTAATAAAATAAAAATATAATTTAAATAATTATAATATTATAATATAAATAATTAAAATTTAATATAATTTATTTAAAATTTACTTTTATATTAAAAAAAGTTTTTATATTAAATAAAATTTTTATATTAATAAAAATATAAATATTAATAAAATTATAAACGTAAATAATAATTTTTATAAAATATTAAATTTTATTAATGATAATATATTTAATAAAATAAAAAATTATAATAATAAATATAATATTAAAAATAATAAAGAAAAATTTAAAAAAGAAGATAAAAGTATTAATAAATTTTTTATTATATATATTATTTATTTTAATAAATTTTTATTAAAATTTAATTTTTAATATTATAATAAAATTTATTAATATAAATATAATATATTATAATAATATAAATAATAATTTTAATTAAATTTTATATTTCGTTTTAAACTTAAAAAATATAATTATAATTATTATTTATAAAAAAATTATTAATAATAATATTTTATTAATATTAATATTTTTTAATAAAAAAAAAGGAAATAATATTAATAATAATAAAAAAAATAATCTTAATTTAAAAATTTTAATTTAATTTTTTAAAAAGATTTTTAATTTATTTATACCATTATTTAAATTAAATTTAAATTTAAATATAAATTTAAATTTAATTTTAATTTTAATATTAACTTATATTATTTAAAAATATTAATATTTAAGTTACTTTTTTTTTATTATTTAAATTACTTTTTTATTTTTTTAAATATATAATTACCATTTATTTATACGTATTTAATTAAATATATTAAACGTTTATAATTAAATTTAATACGTTAAAATGTTTTTTCGTAATTAAATTTAATAATTAATTATTAATTAATTTTAATTAAATTAAATATATTTATTATAACGTTATTTATATTTAAAAATTTATTATTATTTTTTTTAAAAAAGTTTTTTTATTATATTTATTATTATATTTAATTTGTTATAATTATAATATTTTTAATAATAAAACCTTTTTTTTTTATAATTAATTTTTTACTTTTATTTTAAACGTTAACGAAGTTTTTTAAATAATTACGAAATTTCTTTTAATTTTATATAAACGTTATTAAAAAAAACTTTTATATTAAAGTTTATAATTTCGTATAAACTTTATAATTATTTTAATTAATAAAATTAATTAATTAATTATAAAGTTAATTATAAAATTAACTTTAACTTTAATTATAAATTTATTATATAAAGTTTATAAAAATTTAATTAACTTAATTAACTTAATTACTTTAATTACCTTAGTTATTTTTAATATATTATTACCCGATTTTTTAATTATTATGTATTTTTAATATTTTTTTTTTTTATTTTTATTTCTTTTTTATTATAAAAGTATATAACGTAAATTAAAGGCAATTTTATAACGTTAATAAATATAATAACTTTTTATTTATAAAGTTTTAAATAACGTTATAACCGAGTTAATAAATTTACTTTATATTTATATTATAAAAAGTTTTTAAATTTATAAAAAAATATTTTTATTAATTTAATAATTTAATTAATAATTATTAATAAATTATATTATATATAAAATTTATTATATTTACGTTTAAATGTTAATAAAAGTAAATGTTTTTAAAATATAATAATTTTATAATTTTTAAATATTTTAATGTTAAATATATATTTTTATAAATTTTATATTAATAAAGTATATTATATTATTTTTTAAATATATATTTATAATTAAAAATATTACGAAAAATACGATTAATTTTAACGGAAAATAATTTTTAATTATACGATATTATTTAATTAAAAAGTTAATAATTTTATATAAATAAGTTAATATAACGTTATTTAATTATTATTAATAAATATATTTTTATTAAAGTTTTTATTTAATTTTTTTAATTATTTAAAAATAAAAGGTTTTTATATTATTAATTAATCGAAATATAGTTTTTTTTAATTTTAATAAATAACTTTTACTCGATTTTAAATAGTTTTTTAAAAATTTATAATTAAATTTTATAAAAAACATAATTTTTACGTTTTAATTAAAATATTAAAACGTATAATAATTAATTTATTAATAATATATTAATATATATGTTATTTTAAAGTATAATATAATTAAAGTTTATTTTTTATTAAATTTTTAAATAAATTATTATTAAATAATTATAAATTTAACTTTTATATAAAAATAAATTATATACGATTAATATAATAATAATTTATTATAATCGTAAAATATTTTATTAAAAAAAAAGTTTAAAAAAATGGCGTTAATAATACGATTAAAATTATAAAATTTTTAACAATTTATATTATTAAAAAAAATATCGATATTTAATACGATAATTTTATTAAAAAATAATTTAAAAACATAAAGTTTATTAAATGCGTTAACTTTATTTATTTTATTTTAAAACTTTTACCATTTACGTTTTATTTAAAAAATTACGTTTTTATTAATATAAAAAATATAAATTTATTATTAAATATTTTTTAAAAATTTATCTTTTATAAAAGTTTATTTTAACTCTTTTATATAATTTATAATTATAACGTTAAAATAAAAAATATTTATATTTAAAATAAAAGTATTTAATTAATTAATTAATTATTTATATACCGGAATTTTTTTATTACCGATAATGTTAAAAATAACGTTAAATATTATTAAACTTTTTATATTTATATAATCCGTAATATTTATAAAAGGTATTTTATAATAATTTATTTTATATATATTATTAATAATTAAAATTTTAAAAAATTAAAGGCCTCCCCGAGAGGCGGCATAATCCTTAAGTTTACTAATAAGGTCTTATCTTATAAGTTAAACCAAGCAATTAACTTAATTGGTTAAATCCCGTAAAGCCGTAATGGCCGTTTAACCTCGCCGCGCGAAGGGTCACGGGCGCTCGGCACGTGCTTCGCACGTGCCTCGCACCCGTGACCCCCCGCGCGGCTCGGTAATTATATAAATTATTAATAATTTTAAAAATATAATAAAAATTAATTAAAAATATAATAATATTTATTTTAATATAAAATAATTTTTAAATTTTTTATTTATTTAATTTTTTAATAAATATATAATTTTATTTAATTATATTATAAAATTATTTTATTATTATTTAAATAAATTTAAATTATATATATTTATTTATAAATTATTATTATTTTTAAATTAATAATATATAAATAATTTAATATATAAATAATTTAAAATTATATTATTTATTTAATTAAAATTAATAATTTTTTTAAAATTTTATATAATTATATTATTAATTAAAATTTTCATTTAATAAATAAAAATTTAAATTAATATTATTAATTTAATTTTTTTAATTTTAAATAATTTAATTTTTTTAAAAGCAACATTAGCTCGGCAATGGAAAGGGCCCTATTCAGGCAGTAGCCACAACCTCCCGCCACAACCGGGGATCACGCGGGAGTCGCATAAGTACTACATGTATTCCCACACAAACTTACCAGTCCGCGCATGTATCTTTCATGTCAACCCCGCGTAATCCTGGGCAATCTCTCAGGATGCACTTACCCTCATTACCTAATCCAATAGCCTCATACAATACAGTCACCTGATTGGCCAGCCAGCTAAACAGCCTGACAGCCTCATACATACATACATACCCAGGCCTCATTTTCAGCCTTTTTACCTCGTAATACCTGGATGCGACCCTACAATCTTTCCTCAATGCATGCGACCGAGTAAAAGCAATATAGTAAGACGTATGGGCCTTGCGTTGTAATTGAATTCAATTGATTGAATTGAATTGAATAAGAGGCTGTACGAGAAGGTGTAAGATAAGGTGCGAGATTAAGGGTATTGCCAGGCGGGCGGTGTGGGATTTAGCCAATAGGAGGGCGCGCATTAGTAGGTTGAAAGGCGCTGTAAGAATTGTAGCGCATGTACAAGATGAATGAACATTAGGTACAAGAAGATACTGGAAAAATTGTATGGTGGGGGACGTACCTGTGGTTTGCCCCACTTAGGCTGTGGCTACTGCCTGAATAGGGCCACCCCCACTGCCGAGCTAGTGTTGCTCTTTTTTAATTAAATTTTTAATTTTTATTAATAAAAAAATTTTAAAAAAGTTTTTAAAATATTTTTTTTTAAAAAAATTATTATTATTTTTATATAATTTATAATTATTATTAAAAATAAAAAAATAAAAATAAAAAATAAAAAAATTAATTTTATATATTATTATTAATATTTATATAATTAATTAAAATAATAAATTAATAAAAATAAAAATAAAATTTAATAAAATTTATTTAAATATAATTATTTATATAAATTATAATATTATATTATAAAATAATTAATATTTAATTTATTATTATTATAAATATTATTTATAATTATAAATTATATTTTATTATAATTAATATTAAATATTAATAATTTTAAAAAAATAAATATTATTTTAAAATAATTATTTTATAATTATTAAAAATAAATTTTTTAATTTATAATAAAATTATTTATTATTTATTAAATAATAATTTTAAATTTAAATAATTT